>NC_057806.1:689920706-690271968 GCF_018294505.1 Triticum aestivum | reverse complement strand
AAGTTCTCCCACTCGGAGACTTAGCTGCAGTCCAGTACTCGCCTAAGTTTGAAAAAATCCTACTGAGTGGAGAGCAAGCCTCCCACTCGGGGGCTTAGCTGCAGTCCAGTACTCTCCTAAGTTCTCCCACTCGGAGGCTTAGCTGCAGTCCAATACTCGCCTAAGTTTGTAAAATCCTACCGAGTGGAGAGCAACCCTCCCACTCAGGGGCTTAGCTGCAGTCTAGTACTCGCCTAAGTTCGAAACACACCCCCATCCTCAAGGAGGACGAGGTGCAGGTCGACTGCAACCTTCTCCTTCGGAGCTACGCCACAAGTACAATGTGCGCTCCATCCCTATCCGCAAGGACAACGAGGTGCAAGTCGACTGGAACCTTCTCCTTCGGAGCTACGCCACAAGTACAATGTGCGCTCTATCCCTATACGCAAGGGCGACGAGGTGCAGGTCGACTGCAATCCGTGCAGGTCGACTGGAGTCACCACCTCAGAGCTACATCTCAAGCACAAATATTATTCAGAACAAAGAACAAAGTCCACTTGAAGACAGAACACAAGCATATTCGGAAATAAACCAAGTTCGGATAAATCCTAAAGTTCCAAGCATCAAATCAAAAGTATTCGAGCATCAAGCCCGAAGAAGTTTAACGGTTACAGCAATCACTCGACATTCCGAGGCAAATTTAAGGCAGATTCAAGTCTCTAAGTTTGTTCACTCGGCAGGAGGAGGGCTGGCAGGCTTGACGAATTCATCCAAGTCGATCCCATCTGCGATCCGAGTGGCAGCAGCGATGAATGTCTCCATGAAGGACTGGAAGTCATGCCTTTTGTTGTTAGTGTCGTGGATTTGTCACGGCAGATGTCCTAGGTGTCAGGACTTAGTCGTGAGGCAACGCATCTATGTGGTAGCTTGAGAGGGGTTGAGCGGGACGAGAGACGCGATGTTTTACCCAGGTTCGGCCCCTCATGGTGGAGGTAAAAGCCTACATCCTGCTTCATTGATATTGATGATGATGATGATCACGGTTACAAGAGTGCTCTATGTCGAGAACTTGTGAATCTTGTCCCTTTTAGGGAGCCCTGTCTCTCCTTATATATGTTGGAGGGGCGGTTTACATGTGGAGTCCTATTAGGATTAGGACTAGTCTATCTCTAATACAAACCGGATATAAGTCTAGGTCTTAACTCCCTGTAAGACAAATATTCCTCATGCCTTTCCTCTTAAACCGGCCCACCATTAAACGTGAACCGGCCTTCTGGGCCTTGGGCCTTGTCATCCGTCTGTCCCGTACCTCGCCGGATCACCAATGAGTCATAATGACCAGGTGGGTTGCTTGTAAACCGGCAGGTCAGGGCAGGTCGCCAGTAACTCGCCAAGTGTCAGCGGGGTCTTCAGATAAACCGCCAAGTCCGGCCGGTTTACACCGCAGGGTATATCCCCGACATTAGCCCCCAGTTTAATTTGGATTTATCCATGTTAAACTGATCCTGTAAAACAAATACAAGAACAAATTTGATAGATTATGCTCCAGGTTAAGAATTCTTGTAAACCGGTACCTAATCACCCTTAAGTCCTTGTTATTTCCTCCTTCTGGGAAGTCCGGGTCAACAGAACAGTTTCATAATCAATTTGCCGATATTGGTTTGTCACTGAGAAATATTGTGAAGAATAACTCCTTTGACTCACCTCCCAAAGCGCCGGTTTAAGAAATATGGGTCTTGAAATACTTATCTGATATTCAGCCGGTTTGAATATGTAAAACTTGCCGGTTTAATATTACCAAAATGGCCGGTTTATAAATATTGATGGCACCGGGTCATAATTGTTGTCGACACCGGATCATGTAATTGACCTTCCTGATTTGCTCAAAACTGATAAAATGAAGATATTCCTCCTTTATATGCATAATACCTGTAGCCCCCAAGTCTTAAGAGGAGAATAGTGATAACTTAAGACTTGCTCCAATAAGTGTTTCAACCTTTGAAGAAATCCGGTTTGTTCATCTCAATCATATAAACTGAATACTCCATATATGTAGCCCCCCAAGTGCCGGGTTGTCATGCTTGCAGCAACCTGGGACTTGTAATTGCTTATAAAAACTTCAATCAGTGTAACCCCCAAGGGTCGGGTCATTATGCAATAATAAGTAGGAACTTTGTAAATATAATTATGTAAATTTTAGCAGTGATGTGTAGCCCCCAAGGGCCGGCTTAGTAAGATAACACTGAACCGGGACTTGAAATATACTTCAATGAAAATAACATCTTATAATGTAGCTTCCATCGTAGGGCTTGAACCCACATCCACAAGGTTAAGAGCTTTGCGCTTTACCAACTGAGCAATGGATCCTTCAATATTATGGACAAAAACTTGTGTACCTTGAATTGTTGACAGGAGCAATTGTAGCCCCCAAGGGTTGGCTCATTATAATATGATGAGTCAGGTCTTCAATAAGACTAGTAAAAAATGACTTTGCATTAGCCCCCAAGTGTCATGATGCATGCTTGCAGCGACATGAGACTTGCATGTTTGATATAATCTTAAGTTGAATAATGTAGCCCCCAAGTGCCAGGTCGTAAGCCTGTAGCGACTTGGGACTATTCCTTCAATTGTAAAATAAATCATATCTTTTGATAATATAATAGCCATTGCGCTAAAGCGATTTTGAAAACCTTAATCATAATACTGGTTATTGATAACCATAATAAAATCCAGCCATGTTGGCTATTTGAATCATATTTATGAGCGTATGATTCCAATGACGCAATCCAAATATATACTGGCGACTTATAGTCAAAAGCCAGGCCGGTTTAACAAACACCGGATAATTTCTCATCATATACTGGCGACTTATTGTCTTAAAGCCAGTCCGGTTTAATAAACACCGGATCATACTACCGGTTTAATAAACACCGGTGATTTATAATCATGCTTTATTCAACCTGTTTCTGCATACAACAAGTTTAAAGTGTCCTGGCGGTTTACCGCCGGACGGGTCATAATGCCCAACATATAACATGGGTTTATAACCAAGGCTGCACTTAAGAATAATCAAATATGAAATATATCATACCTGTGATATTGAATCACATTGTTGGTTTTACCAACTATTTGTAGTAAAGGTGATAACCCCAATCTCGAGTACTGATAACTCTTTCCTTATTGTGCCAGTTTATGATAAAACCGTACCGGGTTATGATAGACACCGGATTATCCATATATAATACTGCCGACTTGTAGTCGAACCGGACTGGGTTAATAATCGCCGGATTATAATTAGTCATGTACTGACAACTTGTAGTTGAAAGTCAAGCCGGGTTAATGAACACCGGTTTACTCCATAATAAGATGGTAACATAAAATCAAACCGGGCAGATAGTCTCTGGATTAAGATTTGACCGTGTTCCGTCAATTTGTAATTTGACAGTCGAACCGGTTTAAGAATTGTCAGTTTAAAGACGCAACAAAAATAAAAGAAATAGTTATCAAGGAAAATATTGAAGCAAAGGCAATGATAAAACCATTTGCAAAAAGAGGCTTATTGAGCCGATCAGATGGTGTTACCATGGTCGGACACGACCAAGCTCCCCAATGGTGTAGCTATGGTTCAAGTCAGCGAGGTCCCCAAATGAAACCGTGGCATTATGCCGATCAAGAGGCGTGGCAATGGTTCGGGTTCGACCAAGCCCCCAAGTGATTCTATGGCCTTAGGCCAATCAAGAGGCGTGACTGGTTCAGACTTGACCATGTCCCCAAGTGATCTAGTGGCTTTCGCCTATCAAAAGGTGTTGCATTGGTTCGGACACGACCAAGCCCCCAAGTGATGTTTATAAAATTTTCAAGGGGTAAACCGGAGGCCGCTTTAAGACAGAACAGCTCTGTGTAACCACACATGATGTAAAAGGACAAAGACCCCGCTTTATGAAGCAGAAACCCCCATGTGATCAATAATATGTCAGGCCAGTAAGGCGGGATACCCATGTTTGAACCGCGCAGCATGGCAGCAGGTTCTCTTCGGCAACTTTTAACTTTTTGCAAGAGACAAATTATTCTTGAACCGGGATTTTGAACCGGATATTGAGAGCGTCAAAGCTTTGTGGGAGACATCTTTCCCTTGAACCGGATTTTAAACCGGAATCTTCATTTTCAGCCGGAAATTTTCTGACGGCCTTTCAACTCAAACTTGCGAGAAGTTAATTCCTTTTTGAACCGGACATTGTTAAAGCGGATTTGAGCGCTTCAGAGCTTTGTGGGAGAAAGATGTCTCTTGAGCCGGATTCTAAACCGGAGTCATTTCTGATGACCTGGAACTTCTTCATCGAGCCGGGATTTTATAACTGTCATATACTTTCTAAGCCGCAAATTTTCTGACGGCCTTTAAACTTTCATCAATATAATAGTAGCCTCCGGGACCGGGTTATCCTTCCCTCCATCGTCCTGGGGTTCTTAAATTCGTTAAAACTGGCAAGATTCGCTGAGTCATGTCATCGTAGCCCCCGAGTTTCAAAGGTGACTCGAGGAGTTGGCTTGAGACTCTCCATATTTGACCGTGATATAAACCGGCATAACTTGTATATTATTGGCGTTGATAGCACGATGTGAATCCATAGAAGGTTGAGGTGACTGCGGCGAGTTGTAAATGATCCCATATGAGCCGTGTTAGCAACTCGGCCAATGGTTCCTTCCAATTGGCGATTTGAAGTTAATCAAAACTGTAATGGCGACGACTTGTGCGCCTGCCCATTGAACCATCTGTTGGGGAACGTTGTAGAAAACAAAAATTTTCCTACTCGTTTCACCAAGATCATCTAGGAGTTCATCTAGCAACGAGTGATTAGATGCATCTACATACCTTTGTAGATCGCGAGCGGAAGCGTTCAAAAGAACGGTGATGATGTAGTCGTACTCGACGTGATCCAAATCACCGATGACCAGCGCCGAACGGACGGCACCTCCGCGTTCAACACACGTACGGAACAGTCACGTCTCCTCCTTCTTGATCCAGCAAGGGAGGGAGGAGAGGTTGAGGGAGATGGCACCAGCAGCAGCACGACGGCGTGGTGTTGATGGAGCTGCAGTACTCCGGCAGAGCTTCGCTAAGCACTATGGAGGTTGAGGAGGTGTTGGGGAGGGAGAAGGAGGCAACCAAAGGCCGAGGCGTTCAGGTATGAAGTCCCTCCTCTCCCCCACTATATATAGGGGTGCCAAGGGGGGGGGGTGGTGCACAGCCTAGGAGATCCAATCTCCTATGGCCGGCGGCCAAGGGGAGGTTTCCCTCCCCCCCAAGGCACCTAGGAGGTGCCTTACCCTCCTAGGACTCTTCCCCTTCTAAACCCTAGGCGCATGGGCCTATGTGGGCCTGGTGCCCTTGGCCCATTAGGCCAAGGCGCACCCCCTTACAGCCCATGTGGCCCCCCGGGACAGGTGGACCCACCCGGTGGACCCCCGGGACCCTTCCGGTGGTCCCGGTACAATACCGATAACCCCGAAACTTGTCCCGATGCCCGAAACAGGACTTCCCATATATAAATCTTTACCTCCGGACCATTCCGGAACTCCTCGTGACGTCCGGGATCTCATTCGGGACTCCGAACAACATTCGGGTTACTGCATATACATATCCCTACAACCCTAGCGTAACCGAACCTTAAGTGTGTAGACCCTACGGGTTCGAGAGACAAGCAGACATGACCGAGACGACTCTCCGGTCAATAACCAACAGCGGGATCTGGATACCCATGTTGGCTCCCACATGCTCCACGATGATCTCATCGGATGAACCACGATGTCGAGGATTCAATCAACCCCGTACGCTATTCCCTTTGTCTATCGATATGTTACTTGCCCGAGATTCGATCGTCGGTATCCCAATACCTCGTTCAATCTCGTTACCGGCAAGTCACTTTACTCGTACCGTAATGCATGATCCCGTGACCAGACACTTGGTCACTCTGAGCTCATTATGATGATGCATTACCGAGTGGGCCCAGTGATACCTCTCCGTCATACGGAGTGACAAATCCCAGTCTTGATCCATGTCACCCAACAGACACTTTCGGAGATACCCGTAGTCTACCTTTATAGTCACCCAGTTACGTTGTGACGTTTTGGCATACCCAAAGCATTCCTACGGTATCCGGGAGTTACACGATCTCATGGTCTAAGGAAAAGATACTTTGACATTGCAAAACTCTAGCAAACGAACTATACGATCTTGTGCTATGTTTAGGATTGGGTCTCGTCCATCACATCATTCTCCCAATGATGTGATCTCGTTATCAATGACATCCAGTGTCCATAGTCAGGAAACCATGACTATCTGTTGATCAACGAGCTAGTCAACTAGAGGCTCACTAGGGACATGTTGGTGTCTGTTATTCACACATGCATTATGATTTCCGGATAACACAATTATAGCATGAATAAAGACAATTATCATGAACAAGGAAATATAATAATAATGCTTTTATTATTGCCTCTAGGGCATATTTCCAACAGTCTCCCACTTGCACTAGAGTCAATAATCTAGTTACATTGTGATGAATCGAACACCCATGGAATTCTGGTGTTGATCATGTTTTGCTCTAGGGAGAGGTTTAGTCAACGGATCTGCTACATTCAGGTCCGTATGTACTTTACAAATCTCTATGTCTCCATCTTGAACATTTTCACGAATGGAGTTGAAGCGACGCTTGATGTGCCTTGTCTTCTTGTGAAACCTGGGCTCCTTGGCAAGTGCAATAGCTCCAGTGTTGTCACAGAAGAGCTTGATCGGCCCCGACGCATTGGGTATGACTCCTAGGTCGGTGATGAACTCCTTCACCCATATTGCTTCATGTGCTGCCTCCGAGGCTGCCATGTACTCCGCTTCACATGTAGATCCCGCCACGACGCTTTGCTTGCAACTGCACCAGCTCACTGCCCCGCCATTCAAAATATACACGTATCCGGTTTGTGACTTAGAGTCATCCAGATCTGTGTCGAAGCTAGCGTCGACGTAACCCTTTACGACGAGCTCTTCGTCACCTCCATAAACGAGAAACATTTCCTTAGTCCTTTTCAGGTACTTCAGGATATTCTTGACCGCTGTCCAGTGTTCCTTGCCAGGATTACTTTGGTACCTTCCTACCAAACTTACGGCAAGGTTTACATCAGGTCTGGTACACAACATGGCATACATAATAGAACCTATGGCTGAGGCATAGGGGATGACGCTCATCTCTTCTATATCTTCTGCCGTGGTCGGACATTGAGCTGAGCTCAATTTCATACCTTGCAACACAGGCAAGAACCCCTTCTTGGATTGATCCATATTGAACTTCTTCAATATCTTATCAAGGTATGTGCTTTGTGAAAGACCTATGAGGCGTCTTGATCTATCTCTATAGATTTTGATGCCTAATATATAAGCAGCTTCTCCAAGGTCCTTCATTGAAAAACTTTTATTCGAGTAGGCCTTGATGCTGTCCAAGAGTTCTATATCATTTCCCATCAAAAGTATGTCATCTACATATAATATGAGAAATGCTACAGAGCTCCCACTCACTTTCTTGTAAACGCAGGCTTCTCCATAAGTCTGTGTAAACCCAAACGCTTTGATCATCTCATCAAAGCGAATGTTCCAACTCCGAGATGCTTGCACCAGCCCATAAATCGAGCGTTGGAGCTTGCACACTTTGTCAGCATTCTTAGGATCGACAAAACCTTCCGGCTGCATCATATACAATTCTTCCTTAAGGAAACCATTAAGGAATGCCGTTTTGACGTCCATTTGCCATATTTCGTAATTATAGAATGCGGCAATTGCTAACATGATTCGGACGGACTTCAGCTTTGCTACCGGTGAGGAAGTCTCATCGTAGTCAACCCCTTGAACTTGTCGATAACCCTTAGCGACAAGCCGAGCTTTATAGATGGTCACATTACCATCCGCGTCTGTCTTCCTCGTAAAGATCCATTTATTTTCTATGGCTCGCCGCTCAACGGGCAAGTCAGTCAAAGTCCATACTTTGTTTTCATACATGGATCCTATCTCGGATTTCATGGCTTCCAGCCATTTGTCGGAATCTGGTCCCGCCATCGCTTCTTCATAGTTCGAAGGTTCACCGTTGTCTAACAACATGATTTCCAAGACAGGGTTGCCGTACCACTCTGGTGCGGAACGTGTCCTTGTGGACCTTCGGATTTCAGTAGGGGCTTGATCAGAAGTATCTTGATCATTTTCATTAACTTCCTCTCTAGTCGGTGCAGGCACCTCAGGAACATTTTCTTGAGTTGCGCCATTTTCCGGTTCAAGAGGTAATACTTCATCAAGCTCTACTTTCCTCCCACTTACTTCTTTCGAGAGAAACTCTTTCTCCAGAAAGGACCCATTCTTGGCAACAAAGATCTTGCCTTCGGATCTGAGGTAGAAGGTGTACCCAATAGTTTCTTTTGGGTACCCTATGAAGACGCATTTTTCCGATTTGGGTTCGAGCTTTTCAGGTTGAAGTTTCTTGACATAAGCATCGCATCCCCAAACTTTTAGAAACGACAGCTTAGGTCCTTCCCAAACCATAATTCATACGGTGTCGTCTCAACGGATTTCGACGGAGCCCTATTTAAAGTGAATGCGGCAGTCTCTAAAGCATAGCCCCAAAAAGAAAGCGGTAAATCGGTAAGAGACATCATAGATCGCACCATATCTAACAGAGTGCGATTACGACGTTCGGACACACCATTACGCTGAGGTGTTCCAGGCGGCGTGAGTTGTGAAACTATTCCACATTTTCTTAAGTGTGCCCCAAACTCGTGACTCAAGTATTCTCCTCCACGATCTGATCGTAGAAACTTGATTTTCCTGTCACGTTGATTTTCAACCTCACTCTGAAATTCCTTGAACTTTTCAAAGGTTTCAGACTTGTGTTTCATTAAGTAGATATACCCATACCTACTTAAATCATCAGTGAGGGTGAGAACATAACGATAGCCACCGCGAGCCTCAACACTCATCGGACCGCACACATCAGTATGTATGATTTCCAATAAGTCGGTTGCTCGCTCCATTGTTCCTGAGAACGGAGTCTTTGTCATTTTACCCATAAGGCATGGTTCGCACGTGTCAAATGATTCATAATCAAGAGACTCTAAAAGTCCATCAGCATGGAGCTTCTTCATGCGTTTAACACCTATGTGACCAAGGCGGCAGTGCCACAAGTATGTGGGACTATCATTATCAACCTTACTTCTTTTGGTACTCACATTATGAATATGTGTAGCATCACGTTCGAGATTCATAAGGAATAAACCATTCACCATAGGAGCATGACCATAAAACATATCTCTCATAAAAATGGAACAACCATTATTCTCAGATTTAAAAGAGTAGCCATCTCGAATTAAACGAGATCCCGATACAATGTTCATGCTCAAAGCTGGCACTAAATAACAATTATTAAGGTTTAAAACTAATCCCGAAGGGAGATGCAGAGGTAGCGTGCCGACGGCGATCACATTGACCTTGGAACCATTCCCGACGCGCATCGTCACCTCGTCCTTTGCCAGTTTCCGCTTATTCCGCAGCCCCTGCTTTGAGTTACAAATGTGAGCAACTGCACCGGTATCAAATACCCAGGAGCTACTACGGGCACTAGTAAGGTACACATCAATTACATGTATATCACATATACCTTTTGTTTTGACGGCCTTCTTATCCGCTAAGTACTTAGGGCAGTTCCGCTTCCAGTGACCGCTTCCCTTGCAATAAAAGCACTCAGTCTCGGGCTTGGGTCCATTCTTTGGCTTCTTCCCAGCAGCTTGCTTGCCGGGCGCGGCAACCTCCTTGCCGTCCTTCTTGAAGTTCTTTTTACCCTTGCCTTTCTTGAACTTAGTGGTTTTATTGACCATCAACACTTGATGTTCCTTTCTGACTTCTACCTCTGCTGATTTCAGCATAGCAAATACTTCAGGAATGGTCTTTTCCATCCCCTGCATATTGAAGTTCATCACAAAGCTCTTGTAGCTTGGTGGAAGCGACTGGAGGATTCTGTCAATGACCGCATCATCCGGGAGATTAACTCCCAGCTGAGTCAAGCGGTTATGCAACCCAGACATAGTGAGTATGTGCTCACTGACAGAACTGTTTTCCTCCATCTTACAGCTAAAGAATTTGTCGGAGACTTCATATCTCTCGACCCGGGCATGAGCTTGGAAAACCATTTTCAGCTCTTCGAACATCTCATATGCTCCATGTCTCTCAAAACGCTTTTGGAGCCCCGGCTCTAGGCTGTAAAGCATGCCGCACTGAACGAGGGAGTAGTCATCGAAACGTGCCTGCCAAGCGTTCATAACATCTTGTTCTGCAGGGAGAACGGGTGCGTCACCAAGCGGTGCTTGTAGGACATAATCTTTCTTGGCAGCTATGAGGATGATCCTCAGGTTCCGGACCCAGTCCGTATAGTTGCTGCCATCGTCTTTCAGCTTAGTTTTCTCTAGGAACGCGTTGAAGTTGAGGACTACGTTGGCCATTTGATCCACAAGACATATTGCAAAGATTTTAGACTAAGTTCATGATAATTAAGTTCAACTAATCAAATTATTAGTGAACTCCCACTTAGATTAGACATCCCTCTGGTCATCTAAGTATTACATGATCCGAGTTAAACTAGACCGTGTCCGATCATCACGTGAGACGGACTAGTCAACATCAGTGAACATCTTCATGTTGATCGTATCTTCTATACGACTCATGCTCGACCTTTCGGTCTTCTGTGTTTCGAGGCCATGTCTGTACATGCTAGGCTCGTCAAGTCAACCTAAGTGTTTGCCTGTGTAAATCTGTCTTACACCCGTTGTATGTGAACGTCTGAATAAAACACCCGATCATCACGTGGTGTTTTGAAACAGCGAACTGTCGCAACGGTGCACAGTTAGGGGGAACACTTCTTGAAATTATTGTGAGGGATCATCTTATTTACTACCGTCGTTCTAAGTAAACAAGATGCAAAACATGATAAACATCACATGCAATCAAATAATAAACGTGACATGATATGGCCAATATCACATAGCTCCTTTGATCTCCATCTTGGGGCTCCATGATCATCTTGTCACCGGCTTGACACCATGATCTCCATCATCATGATCTCCATCATCGTGTCTCCATGAAGTTGCTCGCCAACTATTACTTCTACTACTATGGCTAACGCGTTTAGCAATAAAGTAAAGTAATTTACATGGCGTTTCTTGATGACACGCAGGTCATATAAAAGAATAAAGACAACTCCTATGGCTCCTGCCGGTTGTCATACTCATCGACATGCAAGTTGTGATTCCTATTACAATAGCATGAACATCTCATACATCACATATAGATCATTCATCATTCATCACAACTTTGGCCATATCATATCACAAACCACTTGCTGCAAAAACAAGTTAGACGTCCTCTAATTGTTGTTGCAAGTTTTACGTGGCTGAATTAGGGTTCTAGCAAGAACGTTTTCTTACCTACGTTAAAGCCACAACGTGATTTGTCAACTTCTATTTACCCTTCATAAGGACCCTGTTCATCGATTCCGCTCCAACTAAAGTAGGAGAGACAGACACCCGCCAGCCACCTTATGCAACTAGTGCATGTTAGTCGGTGGAACCAGTCTCACGTAAGCGTACGTGTAAGGTTGGTCCGGGCCGCTTCATCCCACAATACCGCTGAAGCAAGAAAGGACTAGTAACGGCAAGAAAGTTGACAAATCTACACCCACAACAAATTGTGTTCTACTCGCGCAAGAAGAACTACGCATAGACCTAGCTCTGATACCACTGTTGGGGAACGTTGCAGAAAACAAAAATTTTCCTACTCGTTTCACCAAGATCATCTAGGAGTTCATCTAGCAACAAAAATTTTCCTACTCGTTTCACAAAAATTTTCCTACTCGTTTCACCCAGGAGCCACTACGGGCACTAGTAAGGTACACATCAATTACATGTATATCACATATACCTTTTGTTTTGTTGGAAATATGCCCTAGAGGCAATAATAAATTGATTATTATTATATTTCCTTGTTCATGATAATCATTTATTATCCATGCTAGAATTGTATTGATAGGAAACTCAGATACATGTGTGGATACATAGACAACACCATGTCCCTAGTAAGCCTCTAGTTAACTAGCTCGTTAATCAATAGATGGTTACGGTTTCCTGACCATGGACATTGGATGTCATTGATAACAGGATCACATCATTAGGAGAATGATGTGATGGACAAGACCCAATCCTAAGCCTAGCACAAGATCATGTAGTTCGTATGCTAAAGCTTTTCTAATGTCAAGTATCATTTCCTTAGACCATGAGATTGTGCAACTCCCGGATACCGTAGGAGTGCTTTGGGTGTGCCAAACGTCACAACGTAACTGGGTGGCTATAAAGGTACACTACGGGTATCTCTGAAAGTGTCTGTTGGGTTGGCACGAATCGAGATTGGGATTTTGTCACTCCGTGTAAACGGAGAGGTATCTCTGGGCCCACTCGGTAGGACATCATCATAATGTGCACAATGTGACCAAGGGGTTGATCACGGGATGATGTGTTACGGAACGAGTAAAGAGACTTGCCGGTAACGAGATTGAACAAGGTATCGGTATACCGACGATCGAATCTCGGGCAAGTACCATATCGCTAGACAAAGGGAATTGTATACGGGATTGATTGAGTCCTTGACATCGTGGTTCATCCGATGAGATCATCGTGGAACATGTGGGAGCCAACATGGGTATCCAGATCCCGCTGTTGGTTATTGACCGGAGAACATCTCGGTCATGACTACATGTCTCCCGAACCCGTAGGGTCTACACACTTAAGGTTCGATGACGCTAGGGTTATAAAGGAAGTTTGTATGTGGTTACCGAATGTTGTTCGGAGTCCCGGATGAGATCCCGGATGTCACGAGGAGTTCCGGAATGGTCCGGAGGTAAAGATTTATATATAGGAAGTCCTGTTTCGGCCATCGGGACAAGTTTCGGGGTCATCGGTATTGTACCGGGACCACCGGAAGGGTCCCGGGGGCCCACCGGGTGGGGCCACCTGCCCCGGGGGGCCACATGGGCTGTAGGGGGTGCGCCTTGGCCTACATGGGCCAAGGGCACCAGCCCCAAGAGGCCCATGCGCCTAGGGAACCCTAGAGGGAAGAGTCCTCAAGGGGGAAGGCACCTCCGAGGTGCCTTGGGGAGGATGGACTCCTCCCCCCTCCTTAGCCGCACCCCTTTCTTGGAGGAAGGGGCAAGGCTGCGCCTCCCCCCTCTCCCCTGCCCCTATATATAGTGGAGGGGAGGGAGGGCATCCATACCTGAGCCCTTGGCACCTCCCTCCCTCCCGTGACACCTCCTCCTCTCCCGTAGGTGCTTGGCGAAGCCCTGCAGGATTGCCACGCTCCTCCATCACCACCACGCCATTGTGCTGCTGCTGGATGGAGTCTTCCTCAACCTCTCCCTCTCTCCTTGCTGGATCAAGGCGTGGGAGTGATCGTCGAGCTGTACGTGTGTTGAACGCGGAGGTGCCGTCCGTTCGGCACTAGGATCATCGGTGATCTGAATCACGACGAGTACGACTCCATCAACCCCGTTCACTTGAACGCTTCCGCTTAGCGATCTACAAGGGTATGTAGATGCACTCTCCTTTCTACTCGTTGCTGGTCTCTCCATAGATAGATCTTGGTGATACGTAGGAATTTTTTTGAATTTCTGCTACGTTCCCCAACATGTTTTGCCGGCCTTCTTATCCGCTAAGTACTTAGGGCAGTTCCGCTTCCAGTGACCGCTTCCCTTGCAATAAAAGCACTCAGTCTCGGGCTTGGGTCCATTCTTTGGCTTCTTCCCGGCAGCTTGCTTGCCGGGCGCGGCAACCTCCTTGCCGTCCTTCTTGAAGTTCTTTTTACCCTTGCCTTTCTTGAACTTAGTGGTTTTATTGACCATCAACACTTGATGTTCCTTCCTGACTTCTACCTCTGCTGATTTCAGCATAGCAAATACTTCAGGAATGGTCTTTTCCATCCCCTGCATATTGAAGTTCATCACAAAGCTCTTGTAGCTTGGTGGAAGCGACTGGAGGATTCTGTCAATGACCGCATCATCCGGGAGATTAACTCCTAGCTGAGTCAAGCGGTTATGCAACCCAGACATAGTGAGTATGTGCTCACTCACAGAACTGTTTTCCTCCATCTTACAGCTGAAGAATTTGTCGGAGACTTCATATCTCTCGACCCGGGCATGAGCTTGGAAAACCATTTTCAGCTCTTCGAACATCTCATATGCTCCATGTCTCTCAAAACGCTTTTGGAGCCCCGGCTCTAGGCTGTAAAGCATGCCGCACTGAACGAGGGAGTAGTCATCGAAACGTGCCTGCCAAGCGTTCATAACATCTTGTTCTGCAGGGAGAACGGGTGCGTCACCAAGCGGTGCTTGTAGGACATAATCTTTCTTGGCAGCTATGAGGATGATCCTCAGGTTCCGGACCCAGTCCGTATAGTTGCTGCCATCGTCTTTCAGCTTAGTTTTCTCTAGGAACGCGTTGAAGTTGAGGACTACGTTGGCCATTTGATCTACAAGACATATTGCAAAGATTTTAGACTAGGTTCATGATAATTAAGTTCAACTAATCAAATTATTAGTGAACTCCCACTTAGATTAGACATCCCTCTGGTCATCTAAGTATTACATGATCCGAGTTAAACTAGACCGTGTCCGATCATCACGTGAGACGGACTAGTCAACATCGGTGAACATCTTCATGTTGATCGTATCTTCTATACGACTCATGCTCGACCTTTCGGTCTTCTGTGTTCCGAGGCCATGTCTGTACATGCTAGGCTCGTCAAGTCAACCTAAGTGTTTGCATGTGTAAATCTGTCTTACACCCGTTGTATGTGAACGTCTGAATAAAACACCCGATCATCACGTGGTGTTTTGAAACAGCGAACTGTCGCAACGGTGCACAGTTAGGGGGAACACTTCTTGAAATTATTGTGAGGGATCATCTTATTTACTACCGTCGTTCTAAGTAAAAAAGATGCAAAACATGATAAACATCACATGCAATCAAATAATAAACGTGACATGATATGGCCAATATCACATAGCTCCTTTGATCTCCATCTTGGGGCTCCATGATCATCTTGTCACCGGCTTGACACCATGATCTCCATCATCATGATCTCCATCATTGTGTCTCCATGAAGTTGCTCGCCAACTATTACTTCTACTACTATGGCTAACGCGTTTAGCAATGAAGTAAAGTAATTTACATGGCGTTTCTTGATGACACGCAGGTCATATAAAAGAATAAAGACAACTCCTATGGCTCCTGCCGGTTGTCATACTCATCGACATGCAAGTCGTGAATCCTATTACAATAGCATGAACATCTCATACATCACATATAGATCATTCATCATTCATCACAACTTTGGCCATATCATATCACAAACCACTTGCTGCAAAAACAAGTTAGACGTCCTCTAATTGTTGTTGCAAGTTTTACGTGGCTGAATTAGGGTTCTAGCAAGAACGTTTTCTTACCTACGTTAAAGCCACAACGTGATTTGTCAACTTCTATTTACCCTTCATAAGGACCCTGTTCATCGATTCCGCTCCAACTAAAGTAGGAGAGACAGACACCCGCCAGCCACCTTATGCAACTAGTGCATGTTAGTCGGTGGAACCGGTCTCACGTAAGCGTACGTGTAAGGTTGGTACGGGCCGCTTCATCCCACAATACTGCTGAAGCAAGAAAGGACTAGTAACGGCAAGAAAGTTGACAAATCTACGCCCACAACAAATTGTGTTCTACTCGCGCAAGAAGAACTATGCATAGACCTAGCTCTGATACCACTGTTGGGGAACGTTGTAGAAAACAAAAATTTTCCTACTCGTTTCACCAAGATCATCTAGGAGTTCATCTAGCAACGAGTGATTAGATGCATCTACATACCTTTGTAGATCGCGAGCGGAAGCGTTCAAAAGAACGGTGATGATGTAGTCGTACTCGATGTGATCCAAATCACCGATGACCAGCGCCGAACGGACGGCACCTCCGCGTTCAACACACGTACGGAACAGTCACGTCTCCTCCTTCTTGATCCAGCAAGGGAGGGAGGAGAGGTTGAGGGAGATGGCACCAGCAGCAGCACGACGGCGTGGTGTTGATGGAGCTGCAGTACTCCGGCAGAGCTTCGCTAAGCACTATGGAGGTTGAGGAGGTGTTGGGGAGGGACAAGGAGGCAACCAAAGGCCGAGGCGTTCAGGTATGAAGTCCCTCCTCTCCCCCACTATATATAGGGGTGCCAAGGGGGGGTGGTGCACAGCCTAGGAGATCCAATCTCCTATGGCCGGCGGCCAAGGGGAGGTTTCCCTCCCCCCCAAGGCACCTAGGAGGTGCCTTACCCTCCTAGGACTCTTCCCCTTCTAAACCCTAGGCGCATGGGCCTATGTGGGCCTGGTGCCCTTGGCCCATTAGGCCAAGGCGCACCCCCTTACAGCCCATGTGGCCCCCCGGGACAGGTGGACCCACCCGGTGGACCCCCGGGACCCTTCCGGTGGTCCCGGTACAATACCGATAACCCCGAAACTTGTCCCGATGCCCGAAACAGGACTTCCCATATATAAATCTTTACCTCCGGACCATTCCGGAACTCCTCGTGACGTCCGGGATCTCATCCGGGACTCCGAACAACATTCGGGTTACTGCATATACATATCCCTACAACCCTAGCGTAACCGAACCTTAAGTGTGTAGACCCTACGGGTTCGGGAGACATGTAGACATGACCGAGACGACTCTCCGGTCAATAACCAACAGCGGGATCTGGATACCCATGTTGGCTCCCACATGCTCCACGATGATCTCATCGGATGAACCACGATGTCGAGGATTCTATCAACCCCGTATGCTATTCCCTTTGTCTATCGATATGTTACTTGCCCGAGATTCGATCGTCGGTATCCCAATACCTCGTTCAATCTCGTTACCAGCAAGTCACTTTACTCGTACCGTAATGCATGATCCCGTGACCAGACACTTGGTCACTCTGAGCTCATTATGATGATGCATTACCGAGTGGGCCCAGTGATACCTCTCCGTCATACGGAGTGACAAATCCCAGTCTTGATCCATGTCACCCAACAGACACTTTCGGAGATGCCCGTAGTCTACCTTTATAGTCACCCAGTTACGTTGTGACGTTTGGCATACCCAAAGCACTCCTACGGTATCCGGGAGTTACACGATCTCATGGTCTAAGGAAAAGATACTTTGACATTGCAAAACTCTAGCAAACGAACTATACGATCTTGTGCTATGTTTAGGATTGGGTCTTGTCCATCACATCATTCTCCCAATGATGTGATCTCGTTATCAATGACATCCAGTGTCCATAGTCAGGAAACCATGACTATCTGTTGATCAACGAGCTAGTCAACTAGAGGCTCACTAGGGACATGTTGGTGTCTGTTATTCACACATGCATTACGATTTCCGGATAACACAATTATAGCATGAATAAAGACAATTATCATGAACAAGGAAATATAATAATGATGCTTTTATTATTGCCTCTAGGGCATATTTCCAACACCATCCAGTGCAAACGGCGGTTGATGTTAATTTGTCTCCAATTTGAAAGAAAACCGGGCTAACCAAGCTGTGACTTGCTCATACCCAATAAACAGCTCATGCAGACAGTGCGGCCCGGTATGTTGATGTAGACCAGGCCGCGAGAGACGGACAGCAAAGACGACCACAGTATCAGAGGCAGCTCGGACAAATGAGTCAGCCGCATGTCATGGCATTGCAAGCCGGTACGGACGGGGAAAATCGGTACCGGTGTTGTAAACCGGCATGGACAGACGAATTAATGTAGACCGGGTCCGCAGAGGCGACAACTTTGTGCATGCTTTATTGGGTAATTCGCACGGTCCTGACGAATTCATGCGGACTGGATCGCGATATAGACCGACATGGGTTATCCAATAGCTCAGCGATATAGTAATCCCTTTTTGCAATAGACCATTTGTCCTGCATTGGAAAACTTGCAAGCTAGAGTAATTGCTCTTTTTAAAGAAAGCAATATATAATATGAAAATATAATGGATGGATTTCACCTGATATGTTAGCCAAGAAACATCCACCGCAGAATTGATGATCACCACGGTGAAACTGAAATCAATCACGGACGAGTCGTCCATGCGAGCAGACGGATGAATCGGCCGCGGCGTTGTAAACCAGTGCGGACGAGCAAGTTGCCCTCCGTGTTGTAATCCGGCGCGGATGCATGAACCGGCGGCGAGGACGGACTGGCGAGTCGTCCGTGGCGTTGTAAGGTGGTGCGGACGGGCAAGTCGGTCGGCGCGTTGATGTTAACCGGGCCATAGGGACGATGACTTGCGCACGTTCATTCACCGGGTGGTATGACACGGACGAAATACTGGTGCAGAACGTTGCTAGCGTGTGCTCCTTGCCCGTAATATAACGCCTCATTTATAATGAACGATTGTCCTGCGTCAAAAAATATCACATGCCCAAGTAATTATTCTCAGACGAATTTACATGTTGACAAAATATAGAGGAAAGATATCACCTGATGCATCGGGATACCCAATGATCTTTGCACGTCCATAATTTAGCTGGAATACGGAGCCCAATAGCAACGTGAATGATGACTTAACCCACATCCACCCCTCTTTTTTTAATGTTAGAAACGGGATTGACTTCTCTTCATGAGTTAATGGCATGCCTCTGGCTGGTCTGACTTGCCCGGAGTGTGTGCACGGAGCGATGGTAGCAGCAAGAGGATCGCCCGGCTCTTCATGTAAAAAATATGGATCTTTCATCGTGGTTGATCACACGCCCTGTTTGCATCTCCGTAATTGTTGGTTTGGGCAGATTGTTTCTTACACGATGTGTCCGCCGAATATGGCTAGTAGGCAAACTTCTCGGCGCTGCAACGACCATGTTTCCGTCTTAGTACATGTTTGATGCTTGCTGTCATTTGACTCTTGATGTGATGGCTTGTCCCTTGTGACCACGTGAGAGCCTCCTTCGAGGTCTTGTTGGCATCATGTTCTAAGCAGATGTAGTAATTAAAGATGAAAAGTCCAAAAGTTGAACTAGTAGCACTAAACTTTTGGCCTTCACGTGATGCAGCAGCAGCGTAACACCTCAGCTGGGATCTGAAATTTTTCTGCAAACAGCACACTCTCAACTTGAGGCGAAGCCCAGGCAGCTCAGCGGCCATGGCAGAGGAGCGCCGGTGGCTCGGCCACGGAGGTGAGAAGGCGACATCGGCTCAGCAACAGAGGCGCGCCGGCAAGGCACAACCACGACCGCAGAGGTGACGAGGGTGAGGGAGGTTTGACACGCGGCAACGGAGGCAACCAGACCACGTGACGACGGCGAATCAAGGCAAGCCCAAGGCGGCGGTTCAACCCCAAGACTAGTGACTCGGAGTCGGTTTGCAGAGAAACGGAGCGAGGGTGACTCGCAGGTCGGAGATTTGAAGCGACTCGGCACGAAGCCCTCCCGATGACTCAGAGCAAGGCTGAAGCGGCGATGGCGGAGGTTCGCCGGCTCGCGGGCGGACTCGGCCCGCAGGAACGACGGCGCCTCGGAGTAGGCGGCAGCAGGTCGGTTTGACTCGGATGGAGCAACGACGGATCGACCACGGTGGGTCAACCACGGCAGAAGAGGATAGGGGCGCGGGTGCTGGCAGTAAACCGGTGCGCGTGGAAGGCGGCTCGTCCGGTGGAGCGGCCACGAGGAGGAAGGACGCAGTCGACGAGGCACGGAGGCATATGAGCCAGAGGCCGGGTCGGAGACGCGCAGGCCAGAGACCGGGACGGAGGCGGCTTTGCGCAGGCAGGCTCAGAAGTGCTGCGGCGGAGACGGCAGGGCCGAAGCCGGCAGTCGCGGCGCAGATGCCCGATTGTGGAGCCCAAGACCAAGGAGTACTACTAATCCCATCAAGAATATGTGCGTACATGCATGCCTCACTTTTCCTTTAATTGATCCTTCCGTCGGGTCATGGTAACAAGTACTAGTTGATGCCCTCGGGACTTGAACTGTGTCTAATCCGTAAATAGGCTACAGAAGAATTGATAATCTTGGCTACTTAAACCGGCTCTCCTTCTTTCTGTAAACCGGGCAAGCCCTATTACCAACAGAAATTGTTCTGATCTACCCCAGTTAGTCTCAGACTCGGCAGGTTATCATGGGGCTTGTAACGGGCGATGTTGGGGATATTACTACTGGACGTAAACCGGCCTATCCGGGCCGGGTTAACTTCCTCAGTAGTTAAGTAAGTTAAAGCCCAGAAAGACAGAGGAGGGCTCAAGGCCCATGGTCGGCTCAAGGCCTGCAGCCGTAAACTGGCGTTAGTAGTTAACCTGTATTGCAAGTTAGGAATAAGAAGAGACCAAACCGGACACATCTATGAGCCTGTATTGGGACTCCGTAAGCCGACGAGAGTCACCCGTGTATATAAGGGGACGACCCGGCGGCGGTTCAAGGACAATAGACAACAACTCGAGACATAGGCGAAGCTTGTTTGCTCCCTAGTCATCGAAACCCCATCAATTCCATCACAACTAGACGTAGGCTTTTACCTTCATCGAAGGGGCCGAACTAGTATAAACTCTCTTGCGTCCTTGTGTCCGCTTTAACCCCTTCAAGCTAACCCGTCGCGATGGCTCCACGACTAAGTCCTTTGTCTAGGACATCTGCCGTGACAAAACCACGACAGTTGGCGCCCACCGTGGGGCCATCGCACGATGGTTTCCGGTTCTTGGAGGGCCGCTTTGAAGGACTCGAGGGCTACGCTGTAGGCCGGATGACTAAGAGTCGTCACGGCAAGCTCTACATCGACGACGCAGGCTGGGGCCCCGAGACCGGCTCAATTGAGTATGGGTACCGGGTCCCCTTTGGTAGCATTCACGTTTTCATTGGCAAGATCGATGAACTGGGCCCTGAGCCGGACATCTGCACCGACCTCGTCGAGACGGCTCAGCGTGCGCAATCCGCCCGGGTTAAACCGGCCATGAAGCGTGCCTTCGTGGGACTTATCCATGGAGGAAGTTATGAGGACGGATCAGAATTTCGCGGGGCGACTGTCGTTTGTTCTGGTGACGAATTTTCGACCGGAGAAACCGAATCTCTTTGTCAGCTACAAGATGGCCGGATTGGGAGCTATTCCGATGGCGACAGTTTTCCGGACCCCTCGGATCTGCCCAACCGGGTTGGAATATTCATGGCTGGAACACAAGCAGCGCTTCATTCTTCGACAGCTGCGGCAACGATCTCCGGTTCAGCAGCGGCGACGGCTGCCGGGGCAGGAGGCCCTGTACGCCCGCCGGCTCAGGTTCTATCAGAACTATTTGATGCGTTGGCTGTGCTTATGGCGGAAGTTAATCCGCCAGATCAGGACGTTCACAACATGGAGATTGCAAAGGTAAAGGAACAGATCACCCAGGCCAAGGCGGATCTGGCGGCTGAGGACACCAGGATGGCCGCAGAGCGGGCCGGTTTAGACGCACAGGCCTACAGGCTTATGTTGGACCAGAGCGCGTCGCATGAAGTCATGAGGAGGAAGCACCGATCCCGCTTACCTCCCGTTTTCGAGGCCAGAGACCTTTTCAACACTCCAGGACCAAGAGCCGGCAATCCAATGGAGGGGAACCGGGCAGAAGCCCCTGGGACCGGTGCACCGGTTCAGCCTCATCAGATGGACCCGCCTCGTCAAAACACCGTTATACCTCAAGATGCTTTAACACTTCCGGGTCACTACTCCAACCCAATGGACAATTTTGTTGCCGCTACTGCACGGCTGGAGGCCATTCCAATTGAAGGTGACTTGCCGCAGGCAGTAGAGACGCGACGGGTCAAGGAACTTCTGAGGACAGCTTTGGCCCAACAGGAAGCGTACTCGTACAGCCGCGACCGGATCCACTCGACCCCCCGTCCAAGCCGGAGCTATAGCAGACATATGGATGAACCAGCAGTGTCGAGTAATGAACGACGTGGAGCACCCCGTGGCAACAACCCGACGGGTGGTGCTGATGACGCTCAGGAAGTGGTGAACCGGGCCCGAGCGCGCAGGGAGGCCGAGTTAGCTGCACAACATCAGGCTCGGCAGCTCACGCCGGTTCGTCCAACCATCTTGATTGAACCTGGTGTTACTTCTAGTTCTTTGGGGGTGCCTTGCCTTATCCCCGCTTTATGCAATATGCGCCTGCCCAAGGATTTCAAAGGCCCGCACAAGGTACCAAATTACACGACGGATCAACCTCCAGAAACATGGGTGGAGAGCTATGAGATGGCCATGGAGATGCTTGATGTGGATGACACGGCGTGTGCGAAATACTTCACCATGATGCTTGAAAGAACGGCCCGTACTTGGTTAAAATGCTTGCCAGCTAATTCTATCAGTTCATGGGCCCAATTACGAGCCCGATTTATCAGCAATTTCAAGAATACCTGTAAACAGCTTATGTCGATAGTGGACTTAGCTGCATGCGTCCAGGAGGAAGGAGAATCAACGACTCATTGGGTGCGCCGGGTTTCACAAGTGTTGCACTCCTCAGACCGCATCAACGCTGACACCGCAGTATTAACCCTAGAAGGCAACTGCCGGTTTGGGCCCCTGAAGTTGAAATTGGGACGGATGAAGCGTCATTGCACCGACATGGGGACCCTCATGGCCGTTTTGGTGAAATATGCTGATTCTGATAATACCAAGGATCCCGAATCTGATGATGACAAGACAGGGAAAGGGAAGAAGAACAACAGCTCCAAAGGTCAGCAGCATCACTGGGTAGGCAATGGCGGAGGAGGCAAGCGTAAAGCGGATGGTAACATGGACTTTGTGGCTAATACCAACGCACAGGACAATGGCCAGTGACGCAAGGGTAGGCCGAAAAATCGTAACGGAGCACCCAACCCTAACCCAAACCGCCTAAACTATCTGCTAAGCCAGCCCTGTCCAAGACATGGGATGAAGGAGGCGCCAGCAAACCACCTTTGGAAGGATTGCTTTATTATGCAGGAGTTCAAGAATTCTAATAATTTTCGGTATGATCACGAACCTGGCGGTGGCTCAGGATCTGGGCCGGGCTACGGTGGAGGAAGTTCCGGTTCAGGATTTAATGGTAATCCGGGTGGACATAATGGTCAAAATAATCAGAACAACCAGGATGGTTACAACCAACAGCAGCAACAGTCAGGTTACCAGAGCAACCCAAAGCAGTTGAGTAGTGGGCAATACCATGTCTTCACCACTAGTTTGGACAAGCGAGACCGGAAGGTTCAGAGGCGGGCGGTCAACTCTGTTGAACCGGCCATACCCCGTTATCTACGTTGGTCTGAACAGCCAATCATATGGAGCAGAGAGGATCACCCACCCTAGGTCGATAATCCGGGCCAGTTGGCTCTGGTGGTGGCGCCTTAGGTGGGAGGTTATAAGTTCACCAAGGTGCTCATGGACGGAGGGAGCAACATTAACATCCTGTACTATGAGACCTTCCGTCGTATGGGACTAACAGATAAGAATCTCAAACCATCTAATACAGTATTCCACGGTGTAGTGCCTGGCAGATCAGCATATCCCGTTGGTAAGATAGCTCTGGAAGTGGCCTTTGGGGATGATCCTGATTCCAGGTCAGAGACATTGACGTTTGAAGTGGTGAAAATCCAAAGTCCATATCATGCCCTGTTTGGGCGACCGGCATACGCCAAGTTTATGGCTCAGCCCTGTTATGTGTATTTGCAGCTCAAGATGCCGGGTCACAAGGGGACAATAACGGTTCACGGAAGCCACAAAATCGCTTTGGAATGCGAGGAAGGAGATGCGGCTTATGCAGAGTCGGTTTGTGCCACCGTGGAGTTGAAGTACTATAAAGACAATGTTGATCCGACGGACATGACTCCGTTGAAGAAGCCAACTACGGAGCATGATCCGGCCCTGAAGTTCAAATCGGTAGCAGAAACTAAGCTTGTTGACTTCGTACCTGGCGATTCATCCAAGCAGTTCAGCATCAGTGCCAACTTGGATCCGAAATAGGAAAGCGCGCTCATCGAGTTCATCCGTGAGAATCGGGACATTTTTGCATGGAACCCTCCGACATGCCAGGTGTACCGAGGCAACTCGCTGAGCACACACTTAATGTGGATCCTAAATATAAACCGGTGAAACAGTTCCTCCGCCGGTTTAACAAAGAAAGACGCAAGGCGATTGGGGAAGAGGTAGCCAGGCTCTTAGCAGCTGGTTTTATTGTTGAAGTTTTTCACCCTGAGTGGCTTGCCAATCCGGTGCTGGTCCTCAAGAAAAACGGCACCTGGCGCATGTGTGTGGATTACACAGATCTTAATAAAGCTTGTCCAGCAGATCCTTTTGCCCTCCCCCGTATTGATCAAATTATTGATGCTACGGCGGGTTGTGAGCGTTTAAGTTTTTTGGATGCGTATTCTGGCTATCATCAGATCAAAATGGCAGTTAAGGACCAGGAGAATACAACATTTATAACTTCCTTTGGAGCCTTCTGCTATGTGTCTATGCCCTTCAGGCTCAAGAGTGCCCAAGCAACTTACCAACGGTGTGTACAAAATTGTCTTCACAAGCAGATTGGCCGTAATGTACATTCTTACGTGGATGATATCATGGTTAAATCCAGGGAGAAGGAGACTCTGATTAATGATTTGAAGGAAACCTTTGATAACCTGAGAACATACAAGATGATGCTTAATCTGGACAAGTGTGTCTTTGGTGTACCGGCGGGAAAGCTATTGGGTTTTCTAGTGTCCAACAGGGGAATTGAGGCTAATCCGGAGAAGGTCACGGCTATCACCTCCCTGGCTAAACCGAAGTGTATCAATGATGTTCAACGCCTGGCAGGCCGGATTGCTGCGCTAAGCTGGTTTATCAGTCACCTGGGTGAGAAGGCAATCCCTTTATATCAGATGTTGAAAAAGACGGATCAGTTTGTCTGGAGTTCTGCTGCTGATGAAGCATTTGAGGACTTAAAGCGGCAATTGGCCAATCCTCCTGTGCTCGCCGCTCCCATTGACAAGGAGCCATTACTGCTATATGTTGCTGCTAATGTTCAGGCGGTCAGTGTAGCTATTGTGGTGGAGCGAAAGGAGGCAGCTAAGGAGCATCCGGTTCAACGTCCGGTCTATTATATCAGCGAGGTGCTCATTGAGTCCAAGCAAAGGTATCCGCATTGGCAGAAGCTGGTGTATGGAGTTTTTATGGCAAGCCAGAAGCTTAAACAATATTTCCAAGGGCACTCAATTACGGTGGTCAGTTGTGCTCCTTTGGGAGATATCATCCAGAACCGGAAAGCAACTGGCCGGATTGCAAAGTGGGCCATAGAGCTGGGGCCGTATGGTTTGAAGTATGTGCCTCGGACAGCGGTTAAGTCTCAAGCACTTGTTGATTTCATCAATGATTGGACAGAAATGCAAGCACCCGAAGAAAAGCCGGATCATACGTATTGGACCATCCATTTTGACGGATCCAGGCAGTTGGAAGGCTCGGGGGCTGGAGTCGTATTAACTTCCCCACGAGGTGATAAGTTTTGTTATGTTCTCCATTTAATATTCCCTTGTACTAACAATGCAGCTGAGTATGAAGCCTTGCTCCATGGTCTCCGGATGGCTAAGGAGATGAATCTAAGTCGAGTTAAGTGCTTCGGTGACTCGGACCTTGTGGCTCAGCAAGTGTCTGGCACTTGGGACTCCAAGGACCCACTGATGGCAGCATATCGTCGTGAGGTGGATACTGTCGCAGGTTATTTCAAAGGCTATCAGGTGGACCACGTGGACCGGCGGAAAAATGAAGCGGCAGACGCTTTAAGCCGGCTGGGCTCTCAGCGCAAACCGGTCCCACCCAATGTTTTTCTGGATGTGCTGCACAACTCGTCGGTCAAGATCCCTGGTGAAGAGGATTTGGCTATTCCTGATCCGGAGGCACAATTGGTGGCGGCTCTTCATGTTATTCCAGATTGGACTCTTCCTTACCTGGCGTACAAGAACCGGGGTGAGTTGTTAGAGGATGAGATTCTAGCCCGACAGATAATCCGGCGATCCAAGTCCATGGCTATCATCAACGGCGTGTTGCATCATTGCAGTATATCAGGAGCTTTTCAACGCTGCGTGTCTCCTGAAGAAGGCCGTGAAATTTTGCGTGAGATCCACGAAGGAGATTGTGGTCACCACGCCGGTTCAAAGTCTCTGGTGGCTAAAGCGTTTCGCCATGGTTTTATTGGTTAACTGCTCATGCTGATGCGGAGGATCTGGTCAGACGATGTGATGGTTGCCAAAGGTTTTCAAGGCGTGCTCATGTACCGGCTCAAGAATTGAGAATGATTCCAATTACGTGGCCGTTTGCGACTTGGGGGCTGGATATGGTTGGGCCTTTCAAAAGGTCCAAAGATAAGAAGACCCACCTCCTGGTGGCGGTTGACAAGTTTACAAAGTGGGTGGAGGCAGAACCTGTTAGCAAGTGTGATGCGGCCACGGCGGTTCAGTTCATCAAAAAGGTGATTTTTCGGTTTGGCTTTCCGCACAATATTATCACAGATAATGGTACCAATTTGTCCAAAGGTGCTATGAAGGAGTTCTGCGAACGGGAGCACATCCGGCTCGACGTTTCATCAGTGGCACATCCACAGTCCAATGGTCAAGCAGAAAGAGCTAATCAAGAGATCTTGAGAGGCATCAAGCCCCGGCTCATGGTTCCTTTGCAGAGAACACCGGGTTGTTGGGTAGAAGAATTACCATCTGTGTTATGGAGCATCAATACAACACCCAACAGATCAACAGGATACACACCATTCTTAATGGTTTATGGATCGGAGGCGGGTCTCCCCAGTGATATCCGTCATGATTCACCTCGTGTCACGGCTTATATTGAAGCGGACAACGAGACAGCACGGCAAGATGCTTTGGACCGGTTGGATGAAGAGCGTGACATCGCAGCCGCCCGATTGGCGATTTACCAGTAGGATCTTCGTCGTTATCACAGTCGCTGGGTCAGAACCAGAACCTTTCAGGAAGGAGATTTGGTGCTTCGGCTCATCCAAGATCAGACTGATATGCATAAGCTATCCCCACCTTGGGAGGGGCCTTTCGTGGTCAGCAAGAATCTGCACAACGGGTCGTACTATCTGATGGATAGTCGAGAGCATAAGGACTAACGTACATCAGAGGAGGAGACTAACAGACCGTGGAATATAGCTCATCTTCGGCCTTACTATACCTGAGTCATTGGCTATACTTATGTACATATTACGACAATGTATATATTATGATTAAATATAATAAACCGGAACCTCAGCTAAAGCGGGGTATCTGTTCTTTTACATCATGTGAGGTTACACGGAGTTGCTCTAAAGTGGCCTCCGATTTACCCCTTGAGTTCGCTTTGCTAAAAGCATGTTGTTATATCACTTGGAGGATTGGTCGTGTCCGAACCAATACCATGCCTCTTGATAGGCGAGAGCCATCAGATCACTTGGGGACTTGGTCATGTCTGAACCAGTCATGCCTCTTGATCGGCCTAAGGCCACAGAATCACTTGGGGGCTTGGTCGAACCTGAACCATGACCATGCCATTTGGTCGGCATAAATGCCACGGTTTCATTTGAGGACCTGACTGACTAGAACCATAGTTACACCTAACAGGAGCTTGGTCGTGTTTGGCCATGGTAACGCCATTTGATCAGCTTAAATAAACCTTTTTTGGCAAACGGTTTTGTCGTTGCTTTTACTTCACACTTTTCTTTGAAGGTTTTTTTTGCTTTTCATTGTGTTTTTTAAACTGACAAAGTTTTTTTAACCAATCAATTGACGGAACACAGTTCACGTCAATCCGGAGACTATTTGTCCGGTTTGATCCTTGTTGTTAACATCCTCTTATGGAGTAACACAGTGTTTATTATAACCCGACACGGTTTACATGGTAAACCAGCGTCATATATATATACAGGAGCTGTTATCTCCTCCAACGGTGTGGGTTTGCAAAACTCCGCTTCAAGATTGGCCAAGCCAACTTCACGCTCAATAATGGCAGGTATTATGTATCTCAAAAATTTGATCATATACTTCAAATTTTGTTTTGATTTCATATATGCAGACATCATATTCCGCCTGACGGTACAACCGCGATGGCACTTGACGAATTTTTCATTTCAGAAAGTGTTTTAGAAAGTTCATTACCACAGGAAGAACAAATTATGCACGAAGGCATATCAACATCAAAGGTATCAGCTAGCCTATTACAAGGCAACATGGTGCCCATAATAATATAATTGTTTTTCGCAAACGAGAGGCAGTTTAAAACCGACTTCCGGTTCAAGTTTGGTCACCAGCCTGGCCTGATGGTTGTGGGTCATCCTGCGCCGCTTCAGCCTCCGTTTCTCTACCCAGTGGCTGGAAATCCACAGTTGTCCAGTCGATTCCCATTAATGCTTGAAAAACAGCTTCATCATGGATCAGCAATGACGGGCCAATATCGGGAGCGTAAGTATGCTTACGGATTGGAGGGATCAGATTTTCCGATTCATGGATTGGTGCAGCTATTCGCTTGTTCTGACTGTCATATTGGGCTTGATAATGAGACGGGTCTGCTTCCTCAGCCAGTTGACAAGCTAGCGGACGTACCTCCCGGTTTATTTCTCGCAGATCTGCTTCGCCAAATTCTGACCCATCTTCCTTCAAGCTGGGATAGCCCTGAGCCGCTTCAATAGGCTTTTGCTCGGATTAAGGCATTGATTGCACCGGTTTGAGCAGCAGATTTCTTCAGCTCTTCAACCCGGGCAGGAAGCACCAACAGTTTCATCAGAGTATCTTGAATCAATGTGGGCGCCGGTTTGTTATGAGATGCGGTATAGATGATCCGCTGGGCACCAGTATATAATTGTTCAACCAATGTATAGGCGGCTTTTAGTTTCTTCTGCACATCTGACCCCAAGTGACCAATGCGTGTCCCTGAAATACCATAAAGGGTTAATAAACCGGCGACTCTGTCAGAAGGCAGAGCCAATTCAGAAGGCAAACTGGCTTACCAAAGATAGCAGTAGTCATGGCATGCACGTGCCGCTTTATGCTGGTCAGTTCATCCGCCACTGGTTTTAGTGCAGCCTCGGCATCCTCTGCTCGTTTGATCAAAGCGGACTTTTCAGTGGCCCAATCTGCCCACTTCTTCTTGAAGCTCTCCTTAAGCTGTTCCATGGCGCTTAAAGCGCTGGACAATTCCTCTTTTGCTTTGGAGGTTTCAGCCTGTTGGGTTTTCAGGTTTTCTTGGAGATCGGTGACTTGGTTTTCTTTCGTCTTCAGCTCCGCCTGCATGCATACAGATATATGCTTCAACAAATCGGTATAAGGATTTAAGTACCAATCACATAACAAGTTATGCACTTAGCACTTGGGGGCTAATGCATATTCGGTCTTCATCTTTCAATTGCTTACAAAGTCCCAAGATCAATACAAGTATTCAACTTGGCACTTGGGGGCTAATGGCTATTTGCTCGTATATATTCTGATGCGGCAATTTCAATTACTTAAAGTACCGGTTTAACTACGTTAAGTTGAACCGGCCCTTGGGGGCTACATCAGCGAATTTCAAAGCATCAAGATTTATATTGGTAAGTCCCGGTTTGAAAGAATATTACAAACCGGCCCTTGGGGGCTAGGAGAGTCAGCAAGAATGGAAGCATACAAGCAGGAAGGAGCATATGGAAGTTACCTCATATTTCTCTTTCATCATATTAACCAGACCGGCTTCATAGTCGCGACTGGTATACAACCGGTTCAGATAGCCGGAATGGATATCTTGGGCGTTCAGAGCAGCATAAGTCGTCAGATCAGCGTTCCACTTGCCTTTGCCAAAGGCAGCAAATTCTTCCTTGGCAGAATGTTTGGATAAAGCGACAGGATTGCTTGGCTCAGTATGGCCAGTGCCAGTAATGACAACCTCATCATCCTGGGTACCGCCGGTTTGCACTGGGGCTGTTGGCTTGTTAGTAGGTTTTGCTGGACCGGTGGAACTTTCAATCCGGATGGAACCTGTGGGCTGATTGACAGGACCTGAGGCGTCAGTAGGTCTCTCTTCAGCAATAAGATCATCGTCCTGCTGCGGTGGATCGTTGGGTATATCCTCAGGAATAGCCGCTTCAAGATTGGGTGTCTTGCCTGGTTCAAGAATGACATCTTCTTCGGCCGCTTTGTCCAGGCGGGCCTTCTTGCTTGGCCTAGGTTTGGCCCTGAGAAGAATAACAAAATCAAATACAGCATATGTTCTAAGGCAATGTACTGCAAACATCACAATAAGTATAGCTTACCCAAGCACCGTTTTGAGCGGTGGGAGCTGAGTAGCCGATGACTCGCCAGAAGATGAGTGGGAAGTAACCTGGTAATCGGAGTCAGACGGATTAAGAGGTTGACGAAAGCAGCCCGCTTTAGGACAAGCACTGACAAGCAAATTAGAGACCTCTGAATGGCGTTTCCGAACCGGACTGTTCGGTAAACCGGCGGAGGTAACTACCTGGCCGCTGTGCCGGGTGGTGCGACGAGCTTCGTGTTGTTGGGTCTTCATAAGAAGTTTAGGATCCAAATAAGCAAGAGGATGAGAAAATTTAACTTTCCGGTTTGCCTGACGGATTTTTTGTGAAGGCAAAGTTTCTGAATCGGAAGAGAGAATAATTACCTCTGCAACATCCGCGTGGCTGGCTTCGGCATCATCCTGACAAATATCATCATCAATAAGACGCATGAAAAATAAACCAAGTGAGTCAAGCTCTACCTCAAAGTCCGGATTATCCACCTCATCATCAGGGGCCGGATTAGAAGATGCAGTGGTTCTTTTCCTGTGGGCAGTCTTCTTCACAGCTTTAGTCTTTTGCCGGGTTGCTCTTTCCGGTTTGTCTGGTTTTTCTGGTTTCTCCTGCGGCAGTTTTTTGCTCCAAAACGGATCATTGCCCTGATTATGCAGACACTGATATTAAAAACAATGACCAGACATATCAATAACAGATTCAGCAAAGAGAAAAATCAAAGTCTTACAGCTGGCGGTTTGTTGGTGGCACAGAAGGGAAGCAGGCCGGTTCTAGCGCAGACGTGTTCCGGTTCATTCAGTATCTTATGCACAGCCTCTGTGATTTCTTCATCGGAGAGCTGGAGTTTTGAATGTCGCAGTGGGTCATCAACACTGTCAGTATACTCGCACATCAAACCGGAGCGCTGACTAAGGGGCAGTATGCTCCATGATATCCAACAGCGAGCGAGATCAACCCCTGTTAAACCGTTGGCCATAAAGGCTCTGAGCTTTGACAGCTGGGGAGCATATTTGCTTCTCTCCTGGGCAGTCAATCTTTGAGGAAAAGGGTGTGTATTGCTGAGCCGCTCCGGACGAAAGCCAGGCAAGGGATTCTCACCAGCAGGGGAGGTGTCTTTGCAGTAGAACCATGTCTGATTCCACTCCTTGGGGTGACTGTGCAGCTTGGCGTGAGGGTATGTGACCTCTTTCCTTTTCTGAATCGCCATGCCACCCAACTCCGTATTAGAGCCATCAGTAAACTCAGTACGGCGGTTTAGATGGAAAAGGTCTCTGAACAATTCCACTGTGGGCTCCTCTTGAAAGAACACCTCACAGAGCACTTGGAAGTGGCACATATTTGTAACAGAGTTGGGGCCAGTGTCTTGCGGATGGAGTTGGAAATCGGCTAAAACATCCCGGTAAAATTTAGAACCGGGCGGCTTAAAGCCCCGGGCTAAGTGATCTACGAAAACAACAACCTCTCCTTCTCGAGGTGTGGGAGGGCATTCTTTGCCAGGAGCCCTCCAATGGATGGTATCTTTGCTGCCTAAAGCGCCAATCAGGACTAAATCGTCCAGTTGATCCTCTGTGACGCGAGAAGGAACCCAATTGCACTCATATACTTGCTTGGCCATGATGGAATCTACAAGGTAGAAGATCCCGGTTCAAAAATGCATTTGATCAAGGTACGTTGGTATGGGCACTGTTAAACCGGAGACAGAACTATCTGAACCGGAGTTTCATGAAGCAACCAACATCTGGCGGTTCAACAAGGGGACTAATGGCATATACCGGTTTGGAAAATTTTCTATAAGGTTAAACCGCCTGATCTAAGCATTGAAAAGCTGAGATTGCGGATGGACAAGTACGCACAAACAGGTTTCACAAGATTTCTTTACAGCATTGGATCTGAAGCAAGTTCAGAGAAGAGATAAATACTTAGAGGTTCAAAGGAGCAGTACCGAACCAATGAGCAAAACGTTCATATAGACCCATGGTTTGAGATGCATAAGTAAAGGCGAAGGTCAAACAACTATCATTGCACAGAATAAAGATTTGCGGATTCATCTAAAGATCTATTGTATGAGCAAGAGGCAGACGATGAACACTGAAGAACTGCGAAACCCTAGGCCAGATCTGCGGGGGAAAAGATAGAAGATTTACCGGAGCTGAGGAAGATGCGGAAGGTTGCCGCGATGTTCTGGTGCGCTCAGGTTGATGCAGCGGCCAAGGATGAGGCAGAGGTCGACGGCGGCGGCGGAGCTCCGAGGCTGGCGACGCGAGGAAGATGAAGAAGGCACGGAAGGAGAAAAGAAATGACCCTTCGGTCCTATTTATAAGGCGAAAGAACATGAGTCAGGCGCGACAATCAAGGGGCCACAAAACGGAGCTGTCGCCTCGATTTCCGCCGATCTATTAAACAAAGAAGCATAATGGATAGCTTCGTTATGACAGGTGACATCACTCTGGTTTACATCAATCAGAGAAGATGACATCATGGCGGTTTACCAATTTATAAGAAGATGTTGAAGATGAAGCTTTTATTAAAGGATTGACATGAACCCGTTCAAATCAATCTGGGGCCTAATGTTGGGGATATTACTACTGGGCGTAAACCGGCCTATCTGAGACGGGTTAACTTCCTCAGTAGTTAAGTAAGTTAAGTCCAAGAAGACAGAGGAGGGCTCAAGGCCCATGGTCGGCTCAAGGCCTGCAGCCGTAAACCGACGTTAGTAGTTAACCTGTATTGTAAGTTAGGAATAAGAAGAGAAAAAACCGGACACATCTATGAGCCGGTATTGGGACTCCATAAGCCGACGAGAGTCACCCGTGTATATAAGGGGACGACCTGGCGGCGGTTCAAGGACAACAGACAACAACTCGAGACATAGGCGAAGCTTGTTTGCTCCCTAGTCATCGAAACCCCATCAATTCCATCACAACTAGACGTAGGCTTTTACCTTCATCGAAGGGGCCGAACTAGTATAAACTCTCTTGCGTCCTTGTGTCTGCTTTAACCCCTTCAAGCTAACCCGTCACGATGGCTCCACGACTAAGTCCTTTCTCTAGGACATCTGCCGTGACAAAACCACGACAGGCGCTGAACCTGCAACCCTAATTTTTTAACTGTTCGTCGGACGTCTTCTACGCCAGCTGTTCTTCATCCAATACATCACGAACTTCTCAATCCCTGAGTTGGATCCCTACGAGAATCTCCACACCACCGTGCACAGGCCCCACGGTGGGCGCCAACTATCGTGGATTTGTCACGACAGATGTCCTAGGTGTCAGGACTTAGTCGCGAGGCCAACGCATCTATGTGGTAGCTTCAGAGGGGTTGAGCGGGACGAGAGACGCGATGTTTTACCCAGGATCGGCCCCTCACGGTGGAGGTAAAAGCCTACATCCTGTTTTATTGATATTGATGATGATGATGATCACGGTTACAAGAGTGCTCTATCTCGAGAGCTATTGTCTAAACCTAACTTGTCCAACTTGTGGAACTTGTGAATCTTGTCCCTTTTGGGGAGCCCTGCCTCACCTTATATATGTTGGAGGGGCGGTTTACATGTGGAGTCCTATTAGGATTAGGACTAGTCTATCTCTAATACAAACCGGATATAAGTCCAAGTCTTAACTCCTTGTAAGACAAATATTCCTCATGCCTTTCCTCTTAAACTGGCCCACCATTAAACGTGAACCGGCCTTCTGGGCCTTGGGCCTTGTCGTCCATCTGTCCCGTACCTCGCCGGTTCACCAGTGAGTCATAATGACCAGGTGGGTTGCTTGTAAACCGCCAGGTCAGGGCGGGTCGCCAGTAACTCGCCAAGTGTCAGCGGGGTCTTTAGATAAACCGCCAAGTTCGGCCGGGTTAACTTCCGACCGGTTTACACCGCGGGGTATATCCCCGACAGTTAGCAACCTTGATCGTCGCCAGCTTGTCTTCACGAGCTTTCTTGCAGTGGACTCGCACCAAGGGTAGCGCCACATCAGCACCACACCGGGCAGAGGATATCTTCCATTCTTGCACTTGGTCAGGGATCTCATTGAGTCGAGCCATCAGGGATTCCAGGTCAGCTTGAAGCGTCGCCCTTGGCCAGAGCAATGAGTCGACTCGTGAGACTGCTTCCTTCAGACGTGTGAGGTAGCTTGTGACACCGGCGACACGAGACTCCAGTCGGAGCACGTTCATTGCAATTTCATCGCAAACTGGAGAAGCGATAGGGTCCAGATCCGTCTCGACCCTTTCAGTTTCCTCGTCAAAGTCTTGGCAGAATTCTACGGTCAAAAAATTAGTGAGTCGACTAGATAGGGTTCATTTGCAAGCATCAACAAAGTCGGGTTGAAAGGAGTACCTTCCAGCATCAGATAGAGCTTCTTGGCAAGGGTTCTCAGATAAGCTTCCATGTCATTCCTCTTGTGGACCGCAGACTCCAGCTTTTCATTCACGACAATCTTGTCCTTCTTCAGACGACTCACTTCTTGGTTGGACTCATTGAGGCAGGACTTCAGTTTGTTCACCTCCCCTTCCAGAGCTCCGACTAAAGCCAGCTTCTGGTCTGCAAGGGCAGTTTTATCTTGGGCATCCTTCTGCGCAGCGGCGAGGTCCGAGTCCTTCTCTAGAGCCAACTTCATTTTCTCTGCAAAAGAAGCAATCGAATCAAATAAGAGATCGAAGAAATATATTGAAAGACAGTCGACAGGCAGTTACCTTCCATACCAGCAGCTTCATCTTGAGCTTTCTTTAGATTCTTCTGGGCCAATTCCAAGTCGAGGTTGAGTTGCCTCTGCTTCTCCTCAAGTTCAGCAAACTTGGAAATGAGAGTACAAGACTTCTGCAGAAGGCAAAAGACATGTTAATCGACAAGATCAAAGGTTGTTTACTTTCGAGTAGATAAAACCTAAAGAGTTCACTTAAGACCCCAGCCGACTGCACGCAGTCGACTGTGGTCTCAGGGACTACGCCCAGCGGGTGCACTTGGCGTGCCCCCGATGATTCAGACCCAACTCGACCGGCCTGCTCGGGTTAAAAAAAGAGAGAAAGAACTCAGACCCCAGTCGACTGCCAGCAATCGATTGCAGTCTCGGGGACTACACCCAGTGGGTGCACTTAGCGTTCCCCCACTGGTTCGAAGGAAAAAGAACTCAGATCCCAGTCGACTGCCAGCAGTCGACTGCGGTCTCGGGGACTACACCCAGTGGGTGCACCTAGCGTGCCCCCACCGGTTCAGATGCTACTCTCCCAGACCGAGTGGACGAATGCAAATACCAAAGACAACAAAACACCCAGTGGGTGTACAGAGTCGACGCAAACAACATGAGATTGTATGGAAGAAAATTTTCCGGGTAGCATATCGTGATAGAACAAGGTCAGTCGAAAAGTCTACTTACTTGGACATTGGCCCAGAGAGAAGCACTGGCGTCGTAGGCAGCCTGGCTATGCTCATGCACTGTCTTCATCCGCTCCATCATCACGTCAGCCTGACGGATGGCTTCCGTAGTCGCTTCTGATTGGTTGTCCGAAACGGGGTAGCTGGCGAAAAGGAGGGCAGACGAGCCAGGTGTGGCAGCTTGGAGCTCCATGGTGTGGAGTTGGACGACTGAAGGAATCACCGATGCAGTCGACGGGGCGGGGTGCTCACTCGACAAGGGTGCAGCGAAGGTTACAGAGGCCCCGCCCGCGTCTTCAGATTGACGGACGGGAGGTGTTGTTGTTGGCCCCAGCTGAGACATCCTGCCAGCTGCTACCTTTTTGCTCTTCCTGGGCTTAGGAGCCACATCTTCATCGTCATCTGGGAGATCGATGACATTGGGTGGAGCTGCAGGGAAGATTAGTCGACCCCAAGTGAACCACTAGAATGCAATCGACCAAGTAATCAAGAACAAGATCATAAGAGCTTTTACCTGGGTTGGAGGTAACCGTGTCTTCCATCTCCTCGTCTCGGTACTATTAAGAAGAGGTTCCTGATGTAGCAGCACTACAAATGTCCGCACTCAGTTGGTTACGTTCTGTTGCTCGAATCGACAAAAAGAACAGGTCAGATGATTACCCGGAGATGGTGGGGACGGCCACTTTGATCCTGGGCAAAGCCTTTGGCAGTTTGGAGGAGGTGGCTTTCGGTGCTTTTGGCGTTGGAGGCAGCACAACCTTGGGCTGTTTCGGAGCTTTCTCAATCGACGCTGGGGAAGACGTTCGGGGGCGCTTCGAAGATTGCCCAGTCGGCGCGGTCGCCAGGTTCGGGGTGCTCGCCGGGTCGTGAGCGTGCTTGGATCTCCTCTCTCTGCGAGGAGGCGAGTCGACCTCTTCGTCGTCGCTCGAGTCGCCGCTCTCCTCGTCCTCCTCTGCATCCGAGTGCCACTCACCGCTCTCGCCCCCGCTCGCTCCTTCCTCGACGTCTTGCCCCTGCACTCCGTTGGGCATCGAGTACATGTCAATGAGGTCCTGAAAGGACAACGAGCAAAAGAAATTCAGTCGACCATTAACAAGGTGTCACACAAAGAATCAAGAAGATACTCGACAAAGCAGAGTCATACCTGTTCCGGCTGGCGCTAGTTGTCGAATGGAATCACCCTCCTAGACCCCCGGGGATTGTCTTTGTTGCTGGTGATTCCCTTCAGCCACTTCTCCTAGGTGTCTTCGCTGACGTCCTCCGGGTGGATCCGAGTGGAGTCCTCAAGCCCCGACTACATCCACATTGGATGGTCACGGGCCTGAAGCGGTTGGATGCGTCAACTGAGAAAGACCTCCAGCAGGTCCATCCCAGTCACCCTATCACGGACAGGTTGGACGACCCGCTCGACCAACACCTTGACCTGCGCCATCTCTTTTGGGACCACCTTCAAGGAGGAGGGCTTCTCCACTCGAGCTAGGGAAAAGGGAGGAAGTCCAGTCGACTGACCCGGGGTCAGATGGTCCTTACAGTAAAAGCAAGTCGACTGCCAGCCCCGGACTGAGTCGGGAAGGATCATCGCTGGGAAGGTGCTCTTGTTCCTCATCTGGATCCCCAGGCCCCCGCACATCTGGATCATGTGCGTCCTTGCATCACTCGGATTGGCCTTTTGACTGACTGGGAGCGGCAGGTGAAGATGTGTTTGAAAAGACCCTAGTGCGGTCGACAGCCCAAGAAGTTTTCACACGTTGACACAAAGGCAGCCAGATAAACTATGGTGTTTGGAGTGAAGTGGTGGAGTTGAGCCCCGAAGAAGTTTAGAAAGCCATGAAAGAAAGGATGGGGAGGCAGAGAAAACCCGGGATCGACGTGGGTGGCGAGGAGAACGCACTCACCCTTCCGCGGTTGCGGCTCGGTCTCGTTCCCCAGGAGCCGCGCCGATTTCTGGGGGATCAGTCCCCCCTCCACCAGGTCGTCGAGGTCGTCCTGGCTAATCGTCGAGCGGATACAATCGCCCTGGATCCAGCCCGGCGGCAGACCGGATCTTGACAAAGATCCGCCCCGACTGGTCCTCTTGCCCTTCGCCTTCGCGGTCGCCTTCTTCACGCGCTCCAGCGTCACCGTCTTCTCTTTTCCCATGGCGGCGGATCGAGTTCGAGCGAGGTTTCGACGCAGAGAGCGGATGCGTGTGCGGCGGAGAGGTCCAAGGAAGAAGAAAGATAATGGGAGCGCGCGGTGCAAAGACCCGGTCCGGTACCTTTTATAAGGTCATTCCCCGAGTGACTGACTGGTAGGCCCAGACGATCTAAACAAATCCTGCAACAGTCGCGCGCGCAATACGTGACGAAAAAGGTGGCACGGAGATCGAGGCGACCTGCCTAATCCGTCCCGATTACCATGGCCTCACCCGTCCGGCGCGCTTCCCAAAATTCGAATCCCGCGAAATCCGCCAGAGCGGAGACTTGTCAGGCTGAAAACATCCTCCACATTATCATTCGGAATTCTACCGTGAAAATTCACTCGACAAAAGCCAGGAATGGACCAAGGCGACTGAAAAAGAAGTTGTCGTTGTCTCCTCAGTTCATGGCTCCAGAACAAGTTATACTCGCAGCATGAAGAATGAGTCGGAAGTGTTCTCAACTCCTTCTCCACTCAAACCCTGATCCATTCGGGGGCTAATGACGAAGCTATGTACCTAGGGTAGGGTCATGGATCTGTCCAAGATACCCTCCCCAAGGACATCTCTAAAAGAACCAGAAGCAGTCGAAGACAAATCACCATCCACTCGACCATAAAGCCATGTTTCACTCGACAGTCTTGAAGACACTCGACCATGCGAACAACCACTCGACTACCAGAAGATGGGAAGCAACTCATTCTGCAACGGTCAAGCGTTAAGTCATAGCTTTAATAATCATTTATAGCACTTTACTTCGGACGTTACCAGTAACGTTCCTCCTTTATGAACATTGAACCCTGCGTAACGGAGGGGAGCTGGGGTCCTGGCGCACTCTATATAAGCCACCTCCCTCCTCTGGGACAAGGGTTCGCACCCTCTGTAATTCACACGCATATATCCAGTCGGCCGCCTCCGGGCTCCGAGACGTATGGCTGTTATTTCCTCCGAGAAGGGTCAGAACTCGTAAAACTCGCGTGTACAACTCCTGCATAGCTAGGATCTTGCCTCTACATACCTACCCCCTATTCTACTGTCGGATCTAGAACCACGACACTCACTTCAACAGATGATGTAGATTTGAAAAGTTTACATCTTCATCTATCGGAGATGTAAAATACAACACATCGAGTTGCAAATTTGCATCTCCACCAGTAGGAGATGTAAAAATGGTGTCACGTGCCAACTGCCCCACTGCCTTCAGTCGGCTTTCGCCTGCCCACCTTCGACCCCACCGCGATTTCGCCCGTCTGTCCCCTGCCGCCTACCTTGACTGAGTACCGACGGCTGTCCCCCGTAGCCGCTGGTTCGATTTCAACCGCCGCTTCAAATCGAAGCTTCGACGAATGTCCGGCTGCCGCAATGGCTTCCACGGCGTGGTCATGGGTAGGCTGAGCTTGTTCCTAGCCTCGACACCGCCGGAGGTAGGGGAGGCGCGCCACACCGCCCGCCTGATGACCGCCGTTCTTCCCACCGCGCGAAGCCGGCTGCCCGCAGCGCCGAGCTCGCGCCGCCCATCCGAAACTTCTCTACCGCCACTATGCCACTCCTCCTCCTCTCTCCTTCTCGAATCGCCGCTCCACTGCCGCAGCACCGCCCCTGCTCCATCGCCCCGATCCGCGCTGCCGTTGTTCTGATTCACCACCCCTGCCGCCCTCCGACGCTCCTCTACCGCCCCTATGCCGCTCCTCCTCCTCTTTCTGCCTCCAATCGACGCTCCACTACCGCCGCTACTCCGTCGCCCCGATTCGCGTTGCCGTCATTTCGATTCACCACCCCTGGCGCCCCTCCGGTGCTCCTCCACTGCCGCCACGCACAGCAGCCGCCGCCCCGACTTGTGTTGCGCCGCCGCCGTCCCCATTGCCGCTGCCTACTAGTTTTTACATCTCCATTTTGCATCATCTATTGGAGTTTCTTTTTACATCTCCAATATACATCATCTGTTGGAGTTGCCTCTTTTTCAAGATGTAAAAAGAACCTTTTAAAGATGTAAATTTTTATATTTTCTGTTTTACATCTTCAAATTAGCATCTTCTACTGAAGATGCTCTAACTATACCATCTATCTATCTTGATCGTTATCCGGTTGAGAGGGACAGGTAGGGATTCGGTTCGCCGTCACCAACTAACCCAAAGCATTGGCTATTAGCGCGATTGCTTGTTTCATCAGTGCTCTTATGCACCCAATAATCATCCACGTACGCACATACGCACGCCCTAAACAAGTCACACCTAACTGCTTAATCTACGGAAAACAATAGTCAGAAGTCACTTGTGCCAACAATATATATAGTACGTACGACTGAACAGCTGATCAACAACCGTATCACATAATAATACTCCTACCAGCGCTAGAAATAGACTGCTGATGGCCTCCTAGCTTGCTAGTTAAACCCCCTGTTGATTAACGAAAAGCTCACTGTTTGCAAGTAGCGATCGATCATATCTAGCTTCCTCATAAGAAAATAAAAGCGCTCCCTGTGCTGCCAACTAACACGGGTTGCTCGCACACGGAAAGGCATCTACCCAAGATCTCGTATCACTCGCAACTTGCAAATACGTCTTCCCTGCCCACTGCTAGCTTAATCAGTTGACACTTGCCAGTGCAGTTGGAGAACATTATAACAACAAAAATTGCTGTCATTATTAGTTTACATCAGGGTTGCATTATTTGGTCCACGGTACCTGCACTACAATTCATGGCCGGAAAACCAGACAAAAAATAAGAATGCTGTGTAATATCAGTTTCATGAAATTGAAAACTGGGCCCTTTATGTCCCCAAGTTCGATTTTTTTTCCACAAAAATAACATTTTGACCATGTTTTCGTTCAACAGTTACTCCTAGTCCCTCTGGTTGAATATATAAATCGGGCATGGATTTTTAAGTCTTCACTTTGACTAATAAAACATGTGCAATATACCACAAGTATATTTCTGTTGTCGTCGGGGCGGGGGGGGGGGGGGGGATATAACATGTATTTACCTAGTGAAATTATGGAACTAAGAATCTGTGCCAGACTTACAAAACCCAACCGGAGATTATTGGCATATCCATTTTAGATAAGATTGGCGCCATTTGATTTGTATTCCGAAGAACTTTTTTGGTCAAATATTTATGCAAAAAAATTTGAAACCAAATATGGAGCAATCTACTTCCTTACCTGTAGTAAGTGCAAAGTCCATATTATCGCCAAAAATCATTAAACAACATCCCCCGGCAAATTAATGAATCATTGAAAGCAAGTAGCACCTTAAATTGGATCAACAAATGACCATTCAGAATAGTGGCCATCTAGATCAGCAATTAATGCAGTAATCTCTTTTTCCAAAAATAAGTTATGCTAGATGACCTACGTCTCGTGAGAGAGAGGCGACCAGGGAGAGTCCCAGCAAATCCCCGGTCATCGCCGGCGAGGGCGTGGATCCTTGCCTCCTCCGCTCGGCGCCAGCGGCAAGAGGAGGTGGGGACCCCGATCCTCTACTTCTGGCGTGTGGGACGGTAGGAGTAGTTCCCATCGGCGTTGGTTTGGAGAAGGTTTCAGAGGTGATTTGGTGCTGGCATACGAGCAATGTTCTTTTCCCGTCAATATGCGCATCGGGCCGTGCTGTGGGTCCTTTTGAGTTTCCCCTTCTACTTCGGCGTTGCGACGGCGAGTTTCCCATTGGTGGTGTGGAGGTTGGGCCCTGGTGTGCTTGTGGGGGTGGATCTCTTCATCTGCGCAAAGATTCGTCTGCGTTGGTTGTGTCTCCGGTGTGTTCTTCCCCATGGCCGTGGTTGAAGACTTCCTGTCTGTCATGGCTGTCTACACGGGTGTTGGCTCCGGGAGGAGTGGCAGTGACGGCGGTGTGCCCTCAACCCGCTCTGGTATGCGTGGTCTTCGCCGGTTGGTATGTGGATCTTGTTGCAAGTTTATTTACTTTCAGGTGCTTTGTACTACATCTGAGTTTTCAATATAGTCCTGAGGGCCAAAAACTTTTTATACTACTAGAGCCAACTGTTTGGCCGAGCATTTAGATGGAACCAAATAGACAAAGATGTAATATGGTTAACATTATCTTATTTCGTCTCAATAAACATTATCTTATTCATAATAAATGTGCGATATGGGAACGAACTGTTGCAGAGCATCAGGTACCATACCACAGGGGGTGCAAAAATAAACCTCAAATGAAACGATGCCATGCCTTTGCCATATAAAAGAATACGAAAATGATGCTACGGAGGTTGCGCATGTGCGAGTCCAGTTTAAATCTCTATTTCTAATGAAGCAGTTGGTAGTCTCGCTTCCAGATTTTTTTCGTCCCATCTCCTATAGTTTTTTTGGTACCCCCTCCCATCTTTGCTGGTTTTTTTTCATAGATTTTTTTTCGTTTCCTTCCGCCACTTCATCGGTTTATTTTCGCATCATCCTCTCAAACAACGAAAGAAATCTGAACAGATCAGAACTTTCCATACTGGCACAAATTATTTAGCAATGTAAAATCAATCACAAACAATCTCTAAATATCAAATCTAAATTAATCAACCTTACCTTAAATCACTCAATCACATTAATTAGAAAACAAATAATTGATTTTCAGAAAAATCGATCAATCGCATTAACCTTACCTTAACTCACGAATGATAATCAATTTTCAAACAAAGAAAACAATACATCGATGGAGCAGTAAATAAAGTCCCTTTCTTATGACATGTATATGATCTTCCCTCCCCTCTCTGTTGTCGAGCGTTCTTGATTTTCGAGGCCGATGCTTGGGCTGCGTCACTGGGTCGCGACAGTGTCGGAGGACGAGGACGGCGAGGTCGGGTATCGCGGCACCGCAGAGTCGCGGCCGGTGAAGGGGGCGAAGAAGGGCGGCTTCCCTGGCCATGGCCGTGGCCGTGGCCCTGGGAGTTGGCGCGGTGGAAGCGGCACTTGAAGGACCCGGCGTGGGTGGCCGGCGCGCAGACGCACTTGAAAGCGGGCCCGTGGCCCGCGCCGGACGGCGCCGACGCCGACCCGGGCCACCTCCTCCGTGTATTCTTGGAGCTGTGACTGGCCGATTTACATGAAATTGGTTCCCTCGGTTGTGTGACAAATATAATACACATAATCCATATTGTTATGCATTAGCGTGTGTGTGTGAAATAAATGGATTATGATCCCGTATCCAATAAGATGGATATGTGTGTGTGTGTGTGTGTTAGAGAGAGAGGGAAAGAGAGAGGAAGATGGAGGGAGAGAGTGTGTGTGAGAATTTGATGATAAAAAAGATCACCAATGTCACTTGATATATATGAGAATATTAACATTGAGCTTTTAAAGTTAATGTGACCCTATTACAATGCATGAGCGTTCTTCTAATAATTGGAAAATGCCGCTGTCTGTTGCCAATATCGACTCCCGTACTAGCAGAGTCGGACCGGGTGACTAGGCGACTCACACACACAAACCGCTCCAAATCAATCAAAATCATTTCGGCGTGGATTTCCTTGGCCAGGGAGAAGACGCCTTTAAAAATACTTCCTTTTCTTTATCACAGTACCGACGCAAACGTTTATATATACGCATATATACTTATCCGTATGAACGTATACATATACACCCTATCTCTATGAGCATCTTCGAAAGACTGAGCCAACATATCATCTTGAGATTTACGAAATCACCATAGATGTCTCGTAGTTGACGGAAACGTCTCCTTTCACTGAATGTACATCGTTGGAAATGTTGAAATAAATTGAGGATCAATGCGAGCACCAGGACTTAAACCCTGATGGATCGGGCTATCACTGTCCACCTACCCTCCTCCGATCCCTCTGTATGTAAATAGAAGACTTTTTTTAACACGACAATGTGCAAAGGTGTTTTATATTTTTGATACGGATTTTCTTGTGCATTTCTTCTTAGTTTCTCTCATAGAAATATAGCGTTGATTTGGAACGGACCAACTTTCCATGCATCACGGGATCTGTGTTCATTAGTTTATCGAGTTGAACTAAAAAACATCCATTGCTTCCAATGCACCATTTGTGGACTATTAATATTAAAAAAAGACACTTCTGATTATGTTGTTCCTACATGTCTCTAAAGGACATACTAGTACAGATATGTGGAGGAAGAAGTTTTTTGGCCAAAACCCAATCCAGCTTCGAAGGTGGCGGGGGTGCTCCCTCATGCAAGCTAGCGCTTGCGGTCGGTCCTGTTGGCAGGGATGGCGGTGGTTGGAAGACCAGCGCGAGGAGGCCACGGCGGCGGCCTCGGGCCTGTCGGCGCACTTTTGTGCGGGGTGGGGGAAGGGTACGAGGGAGGCTCGGGTGGTAGGCAGGGCGGAGGACTCTTCAGCGTCCGTTCTTGGCTGCAATGGCATCGGGCTGCGACCATGGGGGTGGCGCGGTCACACCAGATCTGGGCTTTGGCGCCTGGATCTATGCTAGTGGCAGTGGAGCTACGGGCCCCAACGGCGACTAGGTGGGCAACGAGTTACTCGTGGTTGGCCTAGGCCAGTGCGGGTGCAGTAGCCGTGAGTGACCTGTTCTAGCCAGATCTGGCGAGTGTGGGTGGGCTTTGGTCGGTTGAGTACTTAGATTTGGAGCGGGGTGTGAGGATGCTGGGGCACCGGCTCCTAGTTAGAGTTGTGGCAGCTTCAAGTGTTGAATCCTGGCGGTAGCGGCATTCTACAGATCGCGGTGGTACGTGGTGGATGTTGGACACTTGGCTACCGGTGCTTGAGCAGAGGTTGGGACGTGATGCTATGACTTTGGGCATCAGGGCCGGTCCTGAGATTTCAGGGGCCCGGGGCCGAACTAAAATCCGAGGCCCTTTTATTAGCATACTAGATGATTTTTTTTTTTTGCATTGCAACAAAGACAATTATTAGCTTACCAAACAGTAAGTCAATAAAACATGGGTTAGTTGAGGCGGTTTTGAGAAAAAACTGTGGAAAACCAAAGATGAAAGAAAAAAAATCAAAATAAGGAGGAGGCATAGGGAGGTTGGACTAAGGATAAACTTAAGATCCCCTAAAAAAAGGATAAACTTAAGATGGAACATTGCGTTCTTTATAAATAGTAGAGATGGTAATAAGTTAATAAAACATTGGGACAGTTGAGGGTTCTTTTCAGCAAAATTAGTGGGAAAATAATCAAAGATGGGAGAGAGATAAACAAAAACAGACGCGAGCATGTAGAAAAACGAAGGACAAACGTAATACAGAACCTCATTCTTTTAGATAGTATATATAGAGATAGATGAAATAATAAGTATATCAAATATTTTCTTCATACATGAAATGTTACCAAGAACATTTATAGATTACCTTGGGATTTTTTTCAAACATTCCATGTTGTCAGCATTGACTTCTATATGGTCATCGTCTCTTGATTAGCATTAGTTTGCTCATCCACAACGATCTCTATGATACTATCAACTCATCAAATCATTTTCTCATCTCTTTTTTCTCACCACCGGACATAGTAGATCTGAAATTTAGAAGAGACAAGTACTAATTAAAAACTTAACACAAGGTCTTGTGGAAAATTCTAGGGCAGAAGATAAGACCAAATCACTAAGACATAAGCTATCTTATTTCAAATCAATGATGGTGTGTATGGCAAGGACCGAGGTAGCCTATGCACGGTGGGCATTCTGCTGCGTCTACTGGCGGGCGGCGGCCGGCGGCCAGCGCTCGTTGGCTCAGGCGACTTTACAATTCGCGATTAGTGGAGATAGAGACGAGGGCCGCCAATCCATATAATGCCAATCCATATAATGAATCAATAGTGCGTGTGTAATGTACGGTTAAGCTGCCAAAGCACGTACTTGCACGGTTCCACGAAGCCCAGTTTGTATTTTTCTTTGCTTCACCCAGCAAGGCCCAGATCACTAACGTATGTATGTATATGCGGGCCAGGTAGGAGGGGGCCCCAAGATATTGGGGCCCGGGGCAGCCGCCCCCCTGCCCCCCATCAGGGCTGGCCCTGTTGGGCATGGTGTGCTCTACGCAAAAGCCTTGTAGCGACTTCAGTCAATGACGAGGATAGTGGCGGCCTTGGACGCCGTTCACCTTCTTCGAGGTGTCGTTGTCAAGACCTTTCACCTCCCATGTTATTTGAATCTCGAAAGCTCCAGGTGACAACCTTAGCTCCGGCAATGGTAGGGGCAGGCGGCGACTACGTTCCCGCCTCATCCCCTTTGGGGCATTGTCTTGGATTCCAGGACTTCTGGCAGACCTTTGGCTGGTGTGGTCCTACGGTTTCGTCTTCGGCTAAGTAGGTGCATGGCCTCGGGGCCGACAGGAAAGTCGGAGCAACGACTCCAGTGAACACCTCAGTGTTGTGGAGTATCTGATCTGGTCGTGTGAGCAGCAAAGTCGTTGGCTCGTGTGGAGCGCGACATCGGGGCCGGCGGGGAAGTCGAACCGGTGGCTTCAGAGAGCACCTAGGTTTTGTTGAGTGTTGGATCTGGTCGCCTTGGCGGCAGAGTCGTTGACTCATGTGGAGTGTGGCCTCAGGGCTGGTGTGTGCGCGTTGCTAAGGTTCGTACGCTAGTGGCGACTCCGGGTCATATGGTAGGGCGTCAACTCTTGGTCGTTTGGGTGATAGAGTCGTCGGCTTGTTTTGGGCCGCAGCCCCAGGGACAGGTGGGTGTTTCGTTGTATCGGTTTTTCGCGGGTTTTACTTATAAAATGGTTAATTCTCTTCTTCTTAAAAAGGCAAAGCTTATGTTGGTTCCTTCGAAAAATAACATACTTAACTTGAAGAGATGGGAAACGTAGCAGAAACATTAGCATGATGTAGTAGAAACGTAAGCTTTGGCGGAAACGTAAGCATGATGTAGTAGAAACGTAAGCTATGGCGGTGGGGGTGATAGAGTGGGACGGTCAGAGAGCATGGTGGATGGATTCGGGTTCTCGGAGTCCGACATGACGGACGTCCGGACTCTCCTCTAGAATCCCGATTTGAGGCCGGTTCATGGGATTTCAGACGTCCAAGTCTGTTCTAATTTTGTGCCCTGCGTTGGCAGCCTAAAAATGTTCGGGCGGTCCGGCCTAAACATTTGTGGGCATTTTGATGATCCGCGTGCAATAATCCTGGGCAGGCGGATTTTCGAGTAGCCAGGCGCCATCCATTACCATTACGTGCGGGTACACCGAAGCTGCCCTGACAGTGTACATCCTTTTCAAGCATTCGCTAGCGATCAGTTGGACACGGATCTCTGATGTTTTGATCTACAGATCCAACGAACACCACAACATTTCCTCCTAATCATATACTCCCTTCATTCCAAATTATTCGTCGCAAAAATAAATGTATTTAGAACTAAAACACATCTAGACACATCCATATCTGCCAAAAGCTGTTGCGCGTTTTCCGCTGTCCGGGGTGCGGCCACGGACGGTGACACATCGTCGATCGTGAGCCAAACACTGTACGGTAGCCCTGCTAGCTACTGTTCCTGTTCGTCCATCACGAATGTGCGGTCTTCCTTGTGCGTACGTACGTACACATGCATGGGCACGCATTATATTCTTCTCCCTGGCTAGCTAGGTGCAATAGCCTAATAGGTTGTCAACTCAAGTTGTAGTAGTATATGTGTACATCGCTCTCAAATTACTGGTCAGAGTTCAGAGAAGATGTTTGAAAATTGAAGGAACTCAGAGCGTGGAAATGGCCACGTCCGTCCTGTGGGATGTGATGTGATCGTGCATGGCGCTCACTCGAGCCGCCGCCAACTTAGCCACCTATGGTTCACTCGTCGATATGGCTCCAACTTCCCAGCATCGACCGACCTTGGGAGCTCTAAGATCACCCGATGAACGCTGCTACTACGGAGTGGATAAGATTCCAACACCAATCACACAGAAAAGCATCTCACCAGTATAATAACACCGGTACGTACGTACGCGCACATGCGTCCACGGTCCATGGAGACACCCACCACCCACTAGTTAGTCGACGATGATCGATCGTCCATGCATGCACATGCACGTTCTCTCGCTCGCTGGCCAGCCCGTTGATGATTGATCGTCTGATGTGCTAGTATATATCTAATGGCACGCCTGGCTTTAACAATGGTGACACCTGAGAAAAGGTGTGTGTATGGACGAATGTGTACGTGCTGTATACGGTTGATGCATGCGCTTTAGTTCCCAGCTTTGGCCACTGTTTAGCTGGCTCTATATCTGCCCCTGGCCGATGATTGGAGTAGAAGAACTCTTGTTCTAACACCTGGCATATATGCATACAACAAAGATGCACCGGCCGTTCGTGTGTGCTTTGTGCTACAATATCCTAAAGTAACACGTACACTGCACTACTGCGGTGATGCATGATTGATATCTTATCATCCGTCCATCCACCTGGCTTAATTAGGCTCTTTGCATACCTCCATCTGCATGCGGTCGCGCGCAGAACATGCATGCAGTCGGTGGGTAGGGCTTCGGTCCATCGAGACACCGTCCGGAAACTTGCAAAGATATTCCAAGTTTTAGATGCCTGCCTGATTAAGCTAGTTTAGCTAGCTTCGACGACGAAATAATGGAGGGTTAGGCACAGGAAAATATATCCCTCCTCTGAACTTGATCTGATATTAGTGTCTCACCGCTCACATGTGTGTTAATGACCAGGAGCTGGAGACACTAATGTCCAGCTCTCCAGTGTTGAGATATGTATATTGCATGTATATTTTTTGTACCACAAGCCGTCCTCCTTCCTTGTATAGTTGAGGACTTGGTTACCTTTGTACCTATATATATATATATACGTGCATATGCACCCGATCAATATATCGTGAGTTGCACCAATCCTCTAATCGTCTATATGGTATCAGCCTAATTAGGTCCTCCCGCGCGCCGCAACCCTAGCTGCTGCTGCGCGACTCTTCCTTCGCCGTTGATCTCGCTGCCGCCGCGTCCTGCCTCGTACGCCGCTGCCCCGATCGCCACCTGCACCTCGCGATCCACTCCCACCCGCGCGTCGCTACCCTCCCTGCCGTGCCCTCGCTCTCGCTTCCAGCCGCGCCTCGCTCTCGCTTCCAGCCGCGCGCCTCGCTTCCCAGCCACGCCCTCGCTACCCTCCCAGCAGCGTGTCGCCTCTCTCCAGCCGCACGTTGCCTAACCCTAGCTGCACCACTACTCCCGCAGCCCTCCCTCCATCGCCGCCATGTCGCACTCCAGCCGTTCTGCCCGCAGCAACCCCTTCGCCTCATCCTCCGAGGCTGGTTCTCTCCCTGACCCGGCCTACATCCGCGATGTCCCGATCTTTGATCGCGTTCCAATCAAGCTATCCCACACGGAGGCCAACTTCTATGCATGGAAAACCTACTTTAACCTCCTCTTCCGTGAGTACAACCTCCGTGACCACATCGACGGCACCACCGACTTCCTCGCCATGCGTCGCGATGAGGACTGGATGGCGGTTGACGCCACCATCATCCGGTGGCTCTTCCTTACCGTGTCCAAGGACATCTTTCACACTGTTGTTCGCGACGGTGATGATGCCTACACGGTGTGGACGAAGATCATCAGCCTCTTCACCGACAATAAGCTCCAACGGATCGTCTTCTTGCAGCAGGAGTTTTTTGGTTGCCACCAAAACGACTCCTCCATCGACACCTACTGCATGCGCCTCAAGACTCTCTCCGACGAGCTCAACGACGTCGGCTTCAAGGTTGGGGACGAGCTCCTCCTCTCCACCCTCACCGCCGGCCTCAACAAAGATCTCGGTAATGCCGCGTCCAATCTTACTCTTATGGCTAACCCTACTTATGAACGGGCGGTGGCCTATCTACGTCTTGAGGAGCGTCGCCTAAAGAACCTGCGGGCTCGTGCGGTTCATACCGCCTTCGCCGCCGGTTATTCCCACGGCGGGTCTACATCAGCACCTCCCGCCGGGGGCCACGGCGCCCTACTTCCTCCGCAGCCTCGCCCGTCGGTGCCTCCAGCACCTGCTGGCGCGGGAGGTTACGACGCCCCCTACGGCGCCCTTCTGCCTCGGCCTCCGGCGCCGGTTCCCCCGCCTCCACAACAGCAGCAGAACCAGGGCGACCGGCGCGGCCGTGGCGGTGGACGTGGACGTGGCAACCGCTCCAACACCGGTGGTGGACAGCAGCGTGGTGGTGGCCAGCAACAGCAACTTCCTTCGCCGCCATGGGGCACCGGCCACAATCCCTGGACCGAGGTTGTACACGCCTATACAATGCCGGTCCCCCACGCTCCACTTCCAGGACTTCTCGGGCCTCGTCCCGCGGCACACCAGGCCTTCTACGCGGCCCCCCAGCTCGGCGCTCCGACACCACCGCCTCCCCCCTACCCTGCACCGTTCAGCTATGGCGCGCCAAACCCAAGTGGGGGGGTGACGGGGTTTGCTGGCTACCCTACCCCTCCGGTCTCCTACGACCCGGCACTGCTCTCGGCGCTGCAGTACACGCCTCAGCCCGGTTCTTACACCGGCGGTGGCGATTGGTTCATGGACACTGGTGCATCATCTCATATGGCAGCCTACCCGGGTAACCTCTCCTCCGCATCTCCCGTCCACACCTCTTCTCGTATCATCGTCGGCAACGGCACTGGTCTTCCCATTACTCACGTTGGTTCTACTCCTTTTCCTTCTACGTCTAGGCCCTTGTCTCTTAATAATGTGCTCGTGTCTCCTCAACTTATTCAGAACTTAGTCTCTATTCGTAATCTTTCTCGTGATAATTTTGTAACTGTCGAATTTGACGAAGTTGGTTTCTCTGTTAAGGACGCCCGCACCCGGATGGTTCTTCACCAATGTGACAGTCCCGGAGACATGTACCCCGTCCAGCCTTCATCATCCTCACGTACTGGACCTCTCGCTCTTTCAGCCGGCATTGATCTTTGGCACGCCCGTCTCTGTCATCCTAGCTCCACCGCACTTCGTCAAATAGTCAAGGATTTTTCTTTTTCCTGTAATAAAGCGGATGCTCATTCTTGGCAAGCATGCCACATGGGCAAACATGTTAGACTCCCATTTAGTTCTTCTTCGACAGTTGCTTCTTATCCTTTTGAATTAATTCATAGTGATGTGTGGACGTCGCCTATCACAAGTAATTCTGGTTTTCTATACTATCTTGTTATTCTCGATGACTACTCTCATTTTGTGTGGACCTTTCCGCTTCATCGGAAATCTGACGTTCCCGCCACTCTCCTCGCCTTTTACTCCTATGTGTCTACACAGTTCGGTCGTCCCATCCATGCTCTCCAAACTGACAATGGGAAGGAATTCGATAACATCACCATCCGTACACTTCTCTCCAACCACGGCACCATCTTTCGGTTAACCTGTCCATACACCTCCCAGCAAAACGGTCGGGCAGAACGCGTTCTTTGCACTCTCAATGACTGCGTCCGCACCTTTCTGTTTCACGCCTACATGCCACCCCGGTTTTGGCCGGATGCCCTTGCCACCGCCATCCTCCTCATTAACCTTCGTCCGTGTCGTGTCCGTTGGAACTACACCCCGCATCATCTTCTCTTTGGGTCTCCTCCATCCTATGATGGTCTTCGCATTTTCGGATGCCTTTGTTATCCTAGTGTCGCAGCCACCGCCCCTCATAAACTTGCCCCTCATTCCTTGCATTGTGTCTTCCTTGGTTACCCGGCTAACACTAAAGGCTACCGATGTTATGATCTGGTGTCTCACCGTGTCATCACCTCTAGGCATGTTTATTTTGACGAGTGCTCTTTTCCTTTTGCACAGGAACAATTGGAGATGCCACCCGCTGGCAAGGATCACACGTTGACTGGCTCTACTCGTCGACGTGCTGCACTGGGACCGTTCCCTTTGGTTCCTGCACCGTTGGCCTCACCAGCTCCTTTGTTGGCTTTGTCAGAGTCTTCGCCGGCCTCGCCGGGCTCGCCGGCCTCGCCGGCCAAGCCAGGTTCTTCGTCGGCCTCGCCGGGCTCGCCGGCAACGCCGGCCACGCCGGTCTCATTGCTGGACTCGCCGGCCACACCGGCCTCTTTGCCAACCTCGCCAGGCTCGCTGGCTCACTCGCCTTCACTAGCTTCGTCGGGGCCGTTGCCCAGCCCGGCAATACCTGTCGCGCCCTCGGCACCTGCTTCTACGGCTACTGCACCACCACCAGCCGGACCTATTACTCGTGCACGCATGGGAGTTCATCGGCCGAGTCTCCGCTAGTCCGCTGATGAGTACGCTTGTCCGGCCTCTACGGTGCCCCTGTCGCCTCTTTCGACCTCCGCTCGTATGGCTCTTCGTGACCCGCTTTGGTACGCAGCGATGAAGGAGGAATTTGAGGCTCTACAACGCAATGCGACTTGGCAGCTTGTCCCCCGTCCCCGGCACGCCAACATCATTACCAGGAAGTGGGTGTTCAAGCACAAGTTTCATCCTGATGGCACCCTCGACCGCTATAAAGCACGTTGGGTGGTCCGCGGCTTCCGACAGTGCCCTGGCGTTGACTTCACGGATACATTCGCACCGGTTGTCAAGCCCGGGACGATTCGCACTGTTCTTCAGCTTGCGGTATCTCGTGCCTGGCCGGTACACCAGATGGACGTTTCCAACGCTTTCCTCCATGGTCATCTTGAGGAGCAGGTCTATTGCTAGCAGCCTACGGGGTTCGTCGACGACACTTGTCCGGAGCATGTTTGCCTGCTCTCTCGCTCCTTGTACGGGCTCAAGCAGGCTCCCCGCGCTTGGTACCAGCGCATCGCAGCATTTCTTCACCAGCTCGGCTTCCGCTCCGCCCGCTCCGATGCTTCGCTGTTCATTTACCACCACGGGGATGCTACCGCCTATTTATTGCTTTATGTCAATGACATCATCATGACAGCTTGCTCTACTGTTCTTCTTCGACAGCTTACTGATCGTCTTCGCGCTGAGTTTGCCATTAAGGACCTGGGTCCTCTGCACTATTTCCACGGCATCGAGGTTGTTCGACGTGCAGATGGCTTCTTTCTTCATCAGCGGAAGTATGCTCATGAGCTTCTTGATCGCGCTGGGATGCTTAATTGCAAACCCGCGTCTACTCCTGTCGATACGAAGGCCAAACTCTTTGCCACTGATGGCTCACCTGCTCCGGACGCTTCGTTTTATCGATCTATTGTGGGCGCCCTTCAGTATCTCACTTTGACACGACCGGAGCTCCAGTACGCCCAGGTCTGCTTACACATGCATGCTCCTCGTTATGCTCATTGGACTGCGGTCAAGCGGGTCCTCCTTTACATCCGCGGCACCTTGGATTTCGGATTGTCTCTTCATGCCTCTCCAACTCTGGACAACACAGCTTACTCGGATGCTGACTGGGCCGGCTCCCCTGACACGCGACGCTCCACTTCGGGCTATTGTGTTTACCTTGGGCCGTCATTGATCTCTTGGTCGTCCAAGCGGCAACCTACTGTTTCTCGCTCCAGTGCTGAAGCCGAGCATCGAGCAGTAGCTAATGTTGTTGCAGAGTGCTCCTGGCTTCGTCAGCTTCTTCATGAGCTCTCTTGTCCCGTCGCCAAGGCCACAATTGTCTACTGCGACAACGTCTCTGCTGTTTACCTCTCCGCCAACCCAGTTCATCACCGCCGCACCAAACATATTGAGCTCGATATTCATTTTGTTCGGGAGCAGGTGGCCCTTGGACGCATCCGGGTTCTCCATGTCCCTACTTCCCGACAGTTTGCGGACATCATGACCAAAGGGTTGCCTACGGCGTCTTTCGAGGATTTTCGCTCCAGTCTCTGCGTCGGTCGTCCCGATGCTTCGACTGCGGGGGGGGGGGGGGGGGGGGTTGAGATTGTATATTGCATGTATATTTCTTGTACCACAAGCCGTCCTCCTTCCTTGTATAGTTGAGGACTTGGCTACCTTTGTACCTATATATATACATGCATATGCACCCGATCAATATATCGTGAGTTGCGCCAATCCTCTAATCGTCTATATCTAGCAATCAAACATTTTAATCCAGGACCCTCCCAAGGTAATAGGATGACACGTCGCTCAACCCGAGGCCCCGGCTCGATCGGTCGCGGCAACTCACATGCATGCAGTGTACGAGAGCTGGAAGGATCCGAAAAATCTTTATTCAGCACCGTCATCGTCGTCGCCGAAGCCAACAAGATGGACAACGTAAAAACCTAGATTACGAGGGAGTAAAAATGATCCACGCGCGTAGATACGGCGACCCCCCTCATCACCAACGACCGAGGTCGTCGGTGCAGGGGAGCCGCCGAAGGACGGCGCTGGAAGATTGGCCTCTGCTGGAGGCTGCTAGGATTCCAGCCGCCAGTGACGAGAAAAAACAGATAGATCTTCTTCTAAGAGAACGTTTCCTAATTTGTTAAGCTGGGTGAAGGCCTGTTTCTAGAGAGATAGGTTCATCACGCATGCACCTGCCAATATACTGTCCAGGGTACGCAGAATCGAATCGCATCGCAGATCCCATCCTAGTTAAAGAACCTCAGCTAGTAGAGTAGACTGTAGGCTTAATTGTTGTGATTAGCGTCCTGGGGGTAGCCTTGCTGGTCAAAATCACATGTGCGCATGATCCATCACCACCTGGTTAACCAACCAATTTGTTTAGTCGTTTGTTAAGAGGTGGGGATGGACCGAAAGGTGCTGGAGCATTACGCACTTGCCAAGCTAGGCGATTGCTACTGGGAAAGAGCACTCGCCATTACCGCAGTCGCTCTTCGTAACTTTTTAGCGGAATCGAAAATCGAATTTCAGCTCGGTGAAACTGTCTATTTTTCTGTAAACAAGTATGAATATCATTTCTGAAACGAGAGAATGCAGATTCAAGACACCGACGGCGATAATGGCAAGACTAATTGACAGCCTGGTGGTCTGAGGTACTACCTCTCTCTCAGTTTACAGGACGTGCGCGTGTCCCTAGGTCGTCAATTTGACCAACCTAATACAAGTCATATATTACAAAAAATATACCAATATAAACTTCAGATGTTCTATTTTCAAACTGTATAATTTTTGTGTTATATAGTTTATATTAAGATTATAAAATTAGCAACCTAGGTATACGCGTAGAACTTGTAAACTGAAACGGAGGTAGTAGCTATCTAGCCACCACCATACATCTCGTGTTAAATTTACAACATTCATTGGGTGCATTTTAGTTTAGCATTAAGTTTGACGCGAATTCCAATCAAACGACTTCTTCCCTGGGACATAATCGGTCTTTGGGATGACAAATTGAAATCGGCCGAACTAGCACAAGGACGACACGGATGATGCACAGTACTTTCTTCAAACCATAACGTAGTGCATATAGATTTTTTGAAAACCCAACTCTCATAAACTCTTTATATGATATGGAACGAAGGGAGTTTTGAAACTCAAACAAGATAACAAGGGTGTACTTGTGTTCCCACCAAGCACAGCATTGTCTTTGTGCTCAATTTTTATCTTCCACCGAGGAAGGTGCCATGTTCCATCAGACAAAGCTATGCTTTCGTCGTCTAATTATCATTAATTAATCCCCTCCCACTCTAGCTACATAGTTAGAGCGCGACACACACTTACACCACAGTGATTATAATAGTCCTGTCAATAGTGGCATCATAGGATGGATGCATGATTGTTGGCTCGATCTTGATGAATGAGAGGGTGCTTGGATCCAAGTGACTTATTTTAGTCTGATTAAAAATAGTCTTTTTAAGAGGCTAAAGTTCCCAGCACCCCTGACTAAAGAGGGGCTAAAACTAGTCTTGAGACTAAAAAAATTTAGTCAGGGGTACCCTACAAAAATATGGATTAGTCATCTCTCTCTTTATTTAACTCCTCTCCTTTAACACATGTGAGTTCTGGATTGGAGAGTTTGGAGAATAATAAATGCTTATTAACTTAATTATAGTCTCTTTAGTATTTGGATCCAAGCATGGATGAGGCTAGCAAGTTTTAGTCTCACTATTTTTAGTCCCGAGACTAAAACGTATTCAAGCACCCTCTAAATTTTGTGAAACAAAACAGAACAGGCCACCGTGAAAACGTGCGTACCTGTCGGTGGGCACTCAGGACTGCTCGCTTGCTTCCTTGCTTTTACCTTATCTTGATTGGTTAATTATTAATCTGCTAGTACTCCTGTCATGTAAGCGCGACGACTAAAGCACGGTACTCCTGCTGCTAGCATTAGTGGAACCGTCAGATTAGCTTAGATACTACAAGGTTAAAAAAAGCATTAGTCAGTTAGAACATGCATGACTGCTCTACGGCCGTGTGCAGTGCTAGTTGCTACTCGAAACAGGTTCTCACTCCGCTTTATAGATAAAGTACACATCAAAGCTCACGGTACTCCTGCTACTAGCATTAGTGGATCCATTAGATTAGCTTAGGTTGCGAGAAAAACTTCTTACAGCCCAGATTTTGGGATAGCCGGACAGCATAAAAGCACGTGACTGTGTTGTGTTAGAGTTGTGTCGAATATTGTGTACGAGTTAGGTTACAATTGGACTTATAATTGTATTGTGTTTAGATAGGATATGGAGTCGTGTCCTAATAGGACACTTGTATCCTAGGCCTCTTATATATAGCGGAGCTCGACACACGATGTAACCTATGCCAACATAATAGCATCGGAACGCAGGGGAAGCCGGCGGCATGTGCCGGTGTCCAGGGCGACCGGGTGCGGTATTGTGACGGTGTCACGGGAGGAGCGCCCGTAGTCAAGCCCCGGGGATGTAGCCATATCGGTGAACCTCGTTAACAAATCTCGGTGCCGTGCTCGTGTGATTGCTTGGTTCTCGAATGATCGACGGTATGCCTCGGATTTATTCTAACAAGTGGTATCATGAGCTAGATTGTTCGGAGGTGCTAATCGTGTTGATCTAGAGGAATCATTGAGTTTGAGATGCAGCCGTGCTACGGACGTGGTTCTCGACGAAATTGGAGAAAAGCAAGATCAGTAGAAGGCACGTGTGCTTATGGCTGCAGCCGTTGACGTCGGCGGAGTCGATCAATCCAGATCGGTCCTGGTGGCGTGTGTGGCAAACCCTAGGCGAGAACGGGTTACGACGTTGGGCGCGCGCGATCCGGTCGAGTGAGGCGGCAGTCGTTCGCGTGGATGTGCGTGGCATTGACAAGTCGAGGCCAAGGCCGGCTAGTGGGCTGGGCCAGCGGCGCTACAGCTCTCTCTGGGTGGTGGCAGTGCTACACTGGAGGGCCAGGCCCAGGCGATGGGCTAGATGATTTGTGGGGTTCACGCATGCGCGTGCGTTGCGCGGAAGGGAGCTGGTAATGTTGTGGAGCCCAAGCAAGGCATCGTGAGGATTTGTTTGAGAAAAAAAAGATAGCAATCAGGACCACGTGTGTGCACAGGAGCAGTTTTGGTTCGGTCAATTCGATCAATTTTCTGCTACGAAGTGCACGGAGAAGCAATAGCAAATAGTGACAGGAAAAAGGGGAAATTTGTGCAGTTTGCATGGGAGTTTTTTCTGGGTCGGTTTGTTGAGATGGTTTGAAACACGTGGATAGGTTGCGGAGGCCTGTGGGGCTGAGTCGGACTAGACAGTCTGACGGATCGACGCAAGTCGGTTGGTACAGAAGACGGTGCGGGATCGGCGACGGCGGCATAGGAGCGTAATGCTGATGGTGACCGATTTCTGGGCGTGGAAACACGTGGCGCAGGCCCGAGGCTTGTGTGGCTTCGACAAGACTATGGCATGTGGTTGATTCAAGACGGCGTACGCATGTGAGCTTGAAATCGACGGGACGCGAGGGTGGACTGATCATCTACCATGGAGTCATGTTGAAGGTGGAGCTGGATTGACGGGCTACAGTGTAAGGATCCAGAGAATCGAAGCCTATTCAACTGGGAATAAGCGAGGGACACGTAATTCGGACTGGAGCCCAGTGGTTTGATGGAGGTGTGAAACTCGTCATCGGTCTGTGATGATCAGTGGTACTCTGCAGTGGGGTTGAGTGGTGTTGGTCCGCGGCCCTTGAGACTCGACCGGGACAGCGGAGGCTCGACACGGTAATAGCGGCGAGGCGTGCGGTATGCACGGGGCATGGAGACGGGCCAGGGCTCTGGTGGTCATACATGTGGTGAGACAACTGCGAATTTGACTCGGGATGACTACAAGCAATGGTGAAATTTCTTCAAGTTTCAGACAGGCGGTCAAGAAAGGAGCGGTGATGTTGAGTTCAGGTAACTCTTATGCATGACACCCAATATGTGAGTTATTCACTTTCACGCAGGTCAGTGATCAGTGTGTGATGACGTTGGACTAATACTCTGGAAGTTGGGAGCACCTAGAGTAACAAGGAACTTAATTTTGCTCGAGCGTTGACTGTGGTCAAGAAAAGAAGGGACTACAAGTTGCAGGCGGAGTCACATGGAGTCTTTGGAGTAGCAGCGGTTCTCATGGGATAAACTCAAGTCCAATGTACATGGAAGTTTGATGCATTGACGAATTCAAGATGATGGAGAATATTCGCCAAGGTGGAGTTTGTTAGAGTTGTGTCGAATATTGTGTACGAGTTAGGTTACAGTTGGACTTATAGTTGTATTGTGTTTAGATAGGATATGGAGTCGTGTCCTAGTAGGACACTTGTATCCTAGGCCTCTCATATATAGCGGGGCTCGACACACAATGTAACCTATGCCAACATAATAGCATCGGAACGGAGGGGAAGCCGGCGGCATGTGGCGGTGTCCAGGGCGACCGGGTGCGGTATTGTGACGGTGTCACGAGGAGGAGCGCCCGTAGTCAAGCCCCGGGGATGTAGCCATATCGGTGAACCTCGTTAATAAATCTTGGTGTCGTGCTCGTGTGATTGCTTGGTTCTCAAATGATCGACAGTATGCCTCGGATTTATTCTAACAAGTCGAAACATAACATAGGCAGGCTTGAATACAACATCACGGCACGCCTTATAAAAGTTAAGCTCCACAATAACACCTTCAGGAGGGAAAATGGTGCTAAGAGTCGTTGCTATTGAGTTCTAGACGGGCAAGGGTGTTCGTCTGGAACCTGACACTAAGAGAAGAATCATGACAGATACATTTAAGATATATGGGCCATCCATTTTAGTGAACCAACGCATTGGATTGACCAATACTACCACCCAATTTGTGCAGTATATTAAGGCATTAAGGATATTTTAGGCAGTTCACAAATCAAACTCAGCTCCCCGACGACATGCGAGGTTATTGACGCAGGCACACCTTGGCGATATGACGCAGCCACGCCGCGCCACGCCGCCCGGCGGCCATCCACTGACGCATATGAACTGCTCTCTAAATTGCACGGAGCCCCAGGCCACGGACCTTACCTCCATCCGCTGCCCTGAGATCACTTCCTCCCTGCGTCGTCAAGTCAACGACTTCCTCTCCCTCACGTAGATAGTTCGGTCCTTCACCTCTCTCTCCACTGTTAGATGTGTGTGCCTGCTGATGGATGGTGCGCATCTGTGCTAGCTAGTTCTGAATGTCTGTGTGTGTGCTTGCGGATTAGTAGTTTGCGTGGTGGATTGGTGATGGATTAGTGATGAAATACTCAACGAATCAATCCAGTGGCGACATAGGCTTGACACTTCAACCAGCGGATCTTCTGATGTGCGCGCCGGGAGGAGAGCAGGCAGCGTACGTCGGGACGGCGGAGGTTGTGGGGGCCGGCGGCTTGCAAACGGCTTTGGGCATTAGGATGGCGAAGGTTTTGGGCTGCGCCGTGCATGCTGAGTCGGCGGCGATTATTGGCCACGTCGGTATGGCGGAGCTTGGCGACGACGGCCTGTCCGCTAGGATGATTGCAATTAATTAGATAATCATATTTTAATTAGTTGACTAATCATTACAGTTAAATCTCAAAGGACAGATTTACCTCTCATAAGGAATTATCAAGACCATTGGATTGATTTAATACTACTTATTATATTGGGTAGTATGATGCATTGTAAAAATCTCTTCGTCTGGAACCCTGACACTAAGAGAAGAATCATGACGACGTCCTCAAAAGGAGAGCAACACCATTGGGTGTTGCCGCCATCGGCGCTACAGTACGGAGCTTTCATTCGGCACATCACCTCTAGTCCTCTACCACTATGAGGCATCCTAGTCACGACAAGCACATGCCTCCATATCTGGATCTGGGCGTCCATACTGCCAAGAAACGATTAGAGCCCGAGCCACCCTCCGCAACACCCCTCGCCACGCACATAACTAAGAGGCATCGTCATCACCATCGACATGGTGCAAGTGGGAAAGCCACCCATGCGGACCACCATCCGAGTCCCCCGCCCTGGCATCCAAGGACCGAGACACCGCCAGCCGCTCACTTCACGGCGCATCAACCACATTAGGAAGAGGAGAGGCACTCCATCCACTCTAGCCCGGTATCAGCCACCAAGCCTGGGTCAGCTCCTCCACGGTAGGACGTGCCCATGATTGCGTCTCCGGCCAGACCGGGGAGGAGTTGGCACTACCGAGTGATTGTCGACTAATGTTGCCTAGCCAGCAATGACCATAGCCCTCTGGCCTTGGCCCAGGCGAGCTCGCACGACGCCATGTCCATAGCCTGCGGTGCCGATCCGTCCCTCAATGCAGCAATGTCATGACCAGCACCGCCGCCCACCATGCCCGCGAGGGGAGGAACATCGCCGCCTACGGGCACGACCCGAACAGAGCCCAGCCTCACCTACCTGGAACAACCGTTCCGACACATCTCGGGCCTATAAGATGTCCGCCTGAGTGAAAGCCCTAGGCCCAAGCCACCGCCTCTGGCACAGACCCAAGACACGATAGGTTGTCGCCACCACCCGCATCCCATGGCAGATCGCCAACCGCCGCCGCCAAGGATGCACTGACCGCACAAAGGATGTGCGCAACCACCTCTGCCACATCACCGACACCTCGGTGCCGTCCCCCGACCTGCCTCAGCGTAGATCCCGACGGTTGAACACGGGCTTTCGGACCAAGCCGATGAGCATCCAGTAAGGTCAACGCGCGCGACACAACGTGACTAGCTAGTCCCTTCGGGATCATGTCGCCAACACCACCAGCGCCGCTTAGATCCAGCGACTCAGGTGCCCGCCACTAAGGCCTTGTACAATGCGAGATGCTTAGGGGAGGTGCTTAGAGAAATAAACCAGACTTTCTTTAAGCAACAGCGTCTCTCCTGTAGAAATAGGCACCGGTGCTTCAGAAAAAACTGGTTTATTTTTCTAAACATCTCTCTAAGCACCTCCCATTATACAAGGCCTAAGAGCAACTCCAAAGGGCCGACCCATTTCGTCCGCCTGCGTCTGTTTGGGTCGGCGCGGACAAAAGTGGCAGCCCAACGCGCCGACCCAAACCCAAATCACGTCCGCGTCGCGTCTGCGCCGACGCATTTGTGGCCCAAATTTGCGCCCCAAATGCGTCGGCGCGGACGCCGAATGGACGATTCGCGCGCCTTCTCGCTGTCCGCCGCGTCCCCACATGGCAGCCGTTCAACTACACGCTGCCCACGCGGTCAGCTTAATTAATGACGACGGGCTGAGGGAGTCCTGGATTAGGGGGTGCCCGGATGGCCGGACTATACCTTCAGCCGGACTCCTGGACTATGAAGATACAAGATTGAAGACTTCGTCCCGTATCCGGAAGGGACTTTCCTTGGCGTGGAAGACAAGCTTGGCAACATGGATATGTAGATCTCCTACCATTGTAACCGACTTTGTGTAACCCTAACCCTCTCCGGTGTCTATATAAACCAGAGGGTTTTAGTCCGTAGGACAACATACAGAACAACAATCATACCATAGGCTAGCTTCTAGGGTTTAGCCTCTCTGATCTCGTGGTAGATCTACTCTTGTACTACCCATATCATCAATATTAATCAAGCAGGACGTAGGGTTTTACCTTGATGCAACCGTCGACAGAAAAACGACGGCACGAATAAATTCCCCAATCTTTCACGGTACGATGTCACCTGAAACGACGTGGCGCTCGCGATCTTGTAGATGCAATCACCACAAAAACAACACACACACACCCGATAAAGGAAATACGTGGACGATCTTCAAAAGATCAGCAGCAAATTAGAAGTAGATGCCTCCAATCTCCTTGCCGTAACACACAAAGTATTCAACTCATCAACTAGTATTATCTGGTCAAGGGAAGATACCCCGACTTGACTCTGTCCATGAGGATCAAAAACCAATCTAAAACAAAAACCCCCCTGGACGCTACGATGCAAAACATATAAATAACTCTCTGGCCGGTTCCAAACCAAGTCATACCCGACTAGTACTCTCAAGAATCCTAACCGAACTCTACTTTTATTTAATTAATAACAACCGGCCGATTAGGCACGACGATTAGGCACACAGGCCTCTACTCTTACTAACCAACATGTGTACGTGTTGGAACTTTAACTTGCATGCGCTGTGCAGCATACCTCCCTCGATTGAAATCAACAGGTCCGGTTGTAGCTGGAACAGATGTACGCACACAATACTGGTAGTTCAAGCTCCTCTTCGGTTTTGCATCTTCTTTGACAACGTAGCTGAATTGTGCAGCAGACACCTTGTACCTCTGTTTGTGAACAATATTTTCACGTCGTCGCGCAGATGTTTCAAACCTTGTTGTCTGCGAGACTTGTTGACGTAGTGCAGGCACAATATACTTGGCCTTTCTTCCTTTGTTGACACATAGGGTTGCATCATCCTCCCTGCCTTGAAAGGAAACCGTCCTCGGTTTCGGCGTATACCTTGCAGTTTTCTTCTTAAACACTTCTATGGTATAACTTATTTCTTTTGCATTTTTGGGAAGTATAGCATAGAACTCACCCTTATGCATAAAAGTGTACCTGTTTGTTCGCCCGTGATGAAGAGCGTTAACATCATGCTGCCACGGACGCCCCAAAATAAGGTGACAAACATGTAGTGGCATAACATCGCATTCCACTTTATCAACATAGCCATCAACACAAAAAGGGACCTTCACCCTGTGAGTAACCTTCACTTTGTCCACATCATTTATCCACTTCATATAGTATGGTTTTGTGTGCTCCCATGTTGGCAACAAAAGTGACTCCACCACATCCTTGCTAATCATGTTGCTAGCACTGCCACCATCAATTATTGGTTTGCAAACTTCTTCCTTGATGGTACACGCAGTTTGAAAAATACTCCGCCGTTGTCCTTGTTCCACAATGGCCCTGTCATCTCGCTGGACCTTATGTGCTAGCAAACTCTCCATATCAGGATCATCTTGAGGATAACATAGTATGGTATCACCATGACCTCTTTCGATTTCATCCACTAACTTAGGCATATCATCTTCAGATTCTGAAATATATTCTGCATCAACAAGTAGAACCCTTCGTTGATTGGAACATTCATGCTTCATGTGTCCACGTCCTCCACACTTGTGGCAAATAATATTACGATGATGCGATGACGTCGCACTAGATGAAACCTGAGAAACCTCCTTTGGCACAGCCGCCACTTTGCTCTGTTCAATGCTTCCCGACTTATAAGAAGGAGTTGGTTTAGCACTAAACCCACCCTCAAGAGGAGAAGAACCACGTCGCCCACTGTTATAAGTTGGACGAGTCTCTGAAGCTTGCTTCTCCAATACCCAACGTTCAGCACGCTCCGCTTGATGAAGTAACTCATGAATATCATTATACTGCATTAGATCAACACGGTCACGGATCTTTTCTTCTAACCCCTCAAAGAAACGTACCATGGTCGCCTCAGCAGACTCACGCACAGCTGTACGGATCATCAAAACTTGCATCTCTTTGTAGTACTCATCAACTGATTTTGTACCTTGCACTAGACGACGCAATCTACTATGAAGCTGGCGAGTGTAATAAGCAGGCACAAAACGTTCCCTCATGATTCGCTTCATGTCAGCCCATGTCGCTGGTCGCTCATGAGTACGGTTTTTATTATCCCACCATACAAGAGCATACTCTGTAAATTCCATCGATGCAACACGAACCTTCTTCTCTTCGGAGTAGTTGTGACCATCAAAAATCTGATTTACGCGCATCTCCCACTCCAAATATTTTTCCGGGTCAGCACAACGTCCCGAGAATTCAGGTATGGTTATCTTGATTCGACCCAAACCATCATCCTCGTGGGCACCATTGCCGCCATAGTCACGGCGCCGCCCATCATGGCGGTGAGCCCCAACATCATGTCGTGGTCGGTGAGGTAAGCCTCCACGGGCATCGGAATCCTCAGAAAAATCACCATCATCGTCGTTGTCGCGGTCACGACGTCGTCGTGGTGAGCGGGACTGTCGGGGTGCCACATCTCTCGTCTGAAGGCGCTGAACTGCTGCGGTGAGCCGATTAAGACTCTGAGTCACCACCTGTAGACTATCAGTGCGCTGTCGGTCACTGGCAGTCAAACGCTCGTTCAACCTGTCCTCGACGCCTACAATATTTGCAGACAACTCCTCCACCCTTGTCCCAAGCTTGTTGTTGGCTCCCTTGATCGCCATCAGATGAATACGCAAATCATCACTTATCTCCAAACCCTCCGGAAGCTCATCGACCTCCTCATGATCAGATTTGTCATGCTGCGAGTTCACCATCTTTCAAACAGTTGAATCAAATAGCAGGAAAAAAAATTGTACCGTGATCAACCTTGCTCTGATACCACTTGATGCGACCGTCGACAGAAAAACGACGGCACGAATAAATTCCCCAATCTTTCACGGTACGATGTCACCTGAAACGACGTGGCGCTCACGATCTTGTAGATGCAATCACCACAAAAACAACACACACACCCGATAAAGGAAGTACGTGGACGATCTTCAAAAGATCAGCCGCAAATTAGAAGTAGATGCCTCCAATCTCCTTGCCGTCACACACAAAGTATTCAACTCATCAACTAGTATTATCTGGTCAAGGGAAGATACCCCGACTTGACTCTGTCCATGAGGATCAAAAACCAATCTAAAACAAAAACTCCCCTGGACGCTACGATGCAAAACATATAAATAACTCTTTGTCCGGTTCCAAACCAAGTCGTACCCGACTAGTACTCTCAAGAATCCTAACCGAACTCTACTTTTATTTAATTAATAACAACCGGCCGATTAGGCACGACGATTAGGCACACAGGCCTCTACTCTTACTAACCAACATGTGTACGTGTTGGAACTTTAACTTGCATGCGCTGTGCACCATACCTCCCTCGATTGAAATCAACAGGTCCGATTGTAGCTGGAACAGATGTACGCACACAATCCTGGTAGTTCGAGCTCCACTTCGGTTTTGCATCTTCTTTGACAACGTAGCCGAACTGTGCAGCAGGCACCTTGTACCTCTGTTTGTGAACAATATTTTCATGTCGTCACGCAGATGTTTCAAACCTTGCTGTCTGCGAGACTTGTTGACGTAGTGCAGGCACAATATACTTGGCCTTTCTTCCTTTGTTGACACATAGGGTTGCATCATACCTCCATCAAGAGGGGCCGGACCTGGGTAAAACTTCGTGTCCCTTGCCTCCTGTTACCATCCGGCCTATACGCACAGTTCAGGACCCCCTACCCGAGATCCGCCGGTTTTGACACCGACATTGGTGCTTTCATTAAGAGTTCCTCTGTGTCGTTGCTGTTAGGCTTGATGGCTCCTACGATCATCAATAGCGATGCAGTCCAGGGTGAGACCTTCCTCCCCGGACAGATCTTCGTCTTCGGCGGCTTTGCACTGCGGGCCAATTCACTTGGCCATCTGGAGCAAATCGAAAGCTATGCCCCTGGCCGTCAGGTCAGATTTGGAAGTTTAAACTACACGGCTGACATCCGCGGGGACTTGATCTTCGACGGATTTGAGCCACTGCCGAGCGCGCCGCACTGTCATGATGAGCATGATCTAGCTCTGCCGCCGAACAGTGCCCTAGAGGCCGCACCCACATCGGCTCCGACCCTTAATTCGGAGCCAACTGCGCCGACCGAGGATGGGTGGTTGGACGCTGCCTCGGGGGCTGCAATCCCAACGGCGATCGAGCCGAACACTAGCCCCACACTCCGCGAGACTCGTGACTCCAAGGAGCCGGACTCCTCTCCGGACTCTGAACCCTCCGCGCCCCTGCCGATCGAATCTGATTGGGCGCCGATCATGGAGTTTAATGCCGCAGACATCTTTCAGCACTCGCCTTTCGGCGATATTTTGAAGACACTAAAGTCTCTCTCTTTATCAGGAGAGCCCTGGCCGGACTACAGTCAGCAAGGTTGGGATACGGACGATGAAGAAATTCAAAGCCCACCCACCACCCACTTTGTAGCCACTGTCGACGATTTAACCGACATGCTCGACTTCGACTGTGAAGACATCGACGGTATGGACGCCGATGCAGGAGACGATGAAGAACCAGCGCCTATTGGGCCCTGCAAAGCCACCTCGTCATATGACATATATATGGTGGACACCCGAAAAGAAGGAGATGGCGATGGAACAGCAGAGGATGACCCCTCCAAGAAACAGCCTAAGCGCTGGCGTCAGCGGCGCCGCTCAAAACCCGCCAAAGCAAATACGGCGATTCCAGCACGGGAGATAATAATACTCCGGAGAGTGCCGAAGAAAACCACCTCCAGCAAGATTCAGCACAGGAGGATGGAGAAGCCAGCCCTCATGAGAGAGCGGCAGACAAAGAGGTCGAGGACGATAATTGTATGCCTCCCTTCGAAGACGAGGCAAGCCTCGACGACGACGAATCCGTCGTGCCAGAGGATCCCGTCGAGCAAGAGCGTTTTCAACGCAGGCTTATGGCCACGGCAAGAAGCCTTAAGAAAAAACAACAACAGCTTAGAGCTGATCAAGATTTGCTAGTCGACAGATGGACTGAAGTCCTTGCGGCCGAAGATCATAAACTCGAACGCCCCTCCAAGAGCTACCCAAAGCGCAGGGTGCTACCCCGATTAGAGGAGGAAGCACTTAAACCTACATCACCAGCACTTGATACAACTGACCGGCCACCTCGTGGCCGCGACAGAGAGGCCTCTCAGCCCTCCACTCAAGCCACACCCCGTACCAAGGCATGGGAAAATGCACCAGACCTGCGAGATATGTTGGAGGACAAGGCAAGGCAAACAAGATCGATCTACGGATCGCGTGGGCGCCCCATGACTCGAGACGGTAACCGTCACGCTGGACACAAATCCGGTAGGGCCGAACACAGTAGACAAAGCTCATTGGAGCTACATCATGATATAGCCCAGTACAGAGGCGCCGCACACCCACTATGCTTCACAGACGACGTAATGGATCATCAAATCCCCGAGGGTTTGAAACCCGTAAATATCGAATCATATGATGGCACAACAGATCCTGCGGCATGGATCGAGGATTATCTCCTTCATATCCACATGGCCCGCGGCGAGGATCTCCACGCCATCAAATACCTCCCACTCATGCTTAAAGGACCAGCTCGACATTGGCTTAACAGTTTGCCAGCATGATCAATCGGTTGTTGGGAGGACCTGGAAGCCTCATTCCTCGACAATTTCCAGGGCACCTATGTGCGACCACCAGACGCCGATGACCTAAGCCACGTAATTTAGCAGCCAGGGGAATTGGCCAGGCAATTCTGGACATGGTTCCTAACAAAGAAAAATCAAATAGTCGACTGTCCGGACGCAGAGGCCCTAGCAGCCTTCAAGCACAATATCCGTGACGAGTGGCTTGCCCGGCACCTTGGACAGGAAAAGCTGAAATCTATGACAGCACTCACGACACTCATGACCCGCTTTTGCGCGGGAGAAGGCAGCTGGCTTGCTCGTAGCAACAATATGACCAAGAACCCTGGTAATTCAGATACCAGAGACAGTAGTGGCAGGTCGTGTCGCAACAAGCAGAAGCGCCGCATTAACGGCGACAATGCTGAGGATACGGCAGTTAATGCCAGATTCAGAGGCTATAAATCCGATCAGCGGAAAAAGCCATTCAAAAGAAATCCTAGGGGCCCGTCCAGTTTGGACCGAATACTCGACCGCTTGTGCCAGATACATGGCACCCCCGAAAAGCCGGCCAATCACACCAACAGGGATTGTTGGGTGTTCAAGCAGGCAGGCAAGTTAAATGCCGAAAATAAAGACACGGGGCTGCATAGCGATGACGACGAAGAGCCCCGGCCGCCGAACAATAGTGGACAGAAGGGTTTTCCCCACAAGTGCGGACGGTGAACATGATATACGCAACCCACGTCCCCAAGAGGGAGCGGAAGCGCGCGTTAAGGGACGTATACACGGTAGAGCCAGTCGCCCCAAAGTTCAACCCATGGTCCTCCTGCCCGATCACCTTTGATCGAAGGGGCCATCCCACTAGCACCCGTCATGGCAGATTCACCGCATTGGTTCTAGACCCAATCATTGACGGATTTCATCTCACTAGAGTCCTTATGGACGGCGGCAGCAGCCTGAACCTGCTTTACCAGGATACGGTGCGGAAAATGGGCATAGACCCCTCGAGGATTAAGCCCACCAAAACGACCTTTGAAGGTGTAATACCAGGTGTAGAGGCCAACTGTACAGGCTCAGTCACACTTGAAGTGGTCTTCGGATCTCCGGATAATTTCCGAAGCGAGGAGTTAATCTTTGACATAGTCCCATTCCGCAGTGGCTATCACGCACTGCTCGGGCGAACCGCATTTGCCAAGTTCAATGCGGTACCGCACTACGCATACCTTAAGCTCAAGATGCCAGGCCCTCGAGGAGTAATTACGGTCAATGGAAAGACCGAACGCTCTCTCCGAATGGAGGAGCACACGGCGGCCCTTGCTGCGGAAGTACAAAGCAGCCTCTCCAGGCAGTTCTCCAGTCCGGCCATTAAACATCTGGACACCGTCAAGCGCGCCCGGAGTAACCTACAACAAGACCACCTAGCACGTTCCGAGCAGGCGTAGCAATGCGGCCCCAACCCCAGCCCTTGCAAAAATGCGACACCAGTACTTTGCGTACATAACTACGCTCTAGAAATACCATGGGTATAGGGGGAGGGGCACCATCACGGCACGCCCGAAATATGGCTTAAACCGCACCAGGGGCTGCCGATTTTTTAATTTTCTCTTACTTTCAGGACTCCACTCTTCGGAAGGCCTGTTTGGCAGTTCAATTGCCGCACAAACGATGCAAGAAACAGGGAAGCAAACAAGCCATGCCGCACTATGGAACTCCCAGGTGGTCTCTATCACGAGCAGTATACCTGTTTCGCATACCATTCCGCAGCATGCCCCTGGAACGCACATGTTAAATAGTCCAACCTTTTGCTTATCGCATTATTTGTATCGTTCTGCTTTGATCGCAGCCCTTTTCAATAAACAATGCATAGCTTTTGTCTCTTTTTGCATTACTCTTTTTTTACAAATATATGTTCCTTAACGACATGTTGCACCCGTACACTTTGGTATGGCCAAAATACGCCAGGGGCTTTAGTACCCCTCAATATGGTGTGAGAAGTCCGAACACTTTAACAAGTGCGGCACCCCGAACTTATAGCATTATATGCATCGGCTCCGAATCATGTCTTGGGTCAATAGTTGGGTTTGCCCGGCTCCTATGTTTTGGTGCCTTACGTTCCGCTATATTGGCTAAGGTAGCACTAGGAGAACTACTGCGATTGTGCCCTAGTTGAGCTGGGTCGAGCACCTCAGTAGAGAAAGCTAAAACTGACTGTCATGATGAAGCGAGAGCCGGTCGCTGTTCGAGAGGTTTTTCGAGTCCCTAAAGACTTATGCCGCTTAGAGCGAGGAGTCGGCTCTGTCCGGCCAAGGCGTGGATAGCACCCCGACACGGTCTTCCGAATACCAGGGGCTTCGTCGAAATTTAAAATTATAGAATTCTATGGCTAAGTGAGAGTGTTCACGCATTATAGTCCGATTGCCTTGTTCGTTGTGCTGAGCGCCTCCCTCGAAGGACCCAAACATGGGAAAAAGAGCGCTCAGGTTTATCCTCGAACACCCCAACACTAGCGACACGGGGGCAGAAGCCGACGACTCGCCATCTCTCAGAATTGATAAACAGCCGCACAGAAGGTAATATTTTAAATTCCAACAGCATTGCTTAGCGCATATGAACAAGTTTTCAGCGCATAGGACAAAACGAGCGAGTTTTACTCAAAAATTACATCCCTGGAACATTTATCCACCACAAGGCGGGCACCCTTCAGAACATCTGTATAATAATTCTCGGGCTTGCGATGCTCTTTCCCCGGCGGTGGCCCGTCCTTCACAAGCTTCTCAGTATCCAGCTTGCCCCAGTGCACCTTAGCACGGGTAAGGGCCCTACGGGCACCTTCAATGCAGACGGAGTACTTGATGACTTCGAGCCTTGGACAGGCCCCCACCAGCCGCCGCACCAGCCCGAAATAGCTCCCAGGCAGAGCCTCTCCATGCCACAGCCGAACTATGAGGCCCTTCATGGCCTGTTTGGCCGTCTTGTGAAGCTCGACCAGTTGCTTCAGCTGGTCGCTCAGGGGCACGGGGTGTCCGGTCTCAGGATACTGAGACCAGAACACCTTCTCTGTCGAGCTGCCCTCCTCGGCTCGATAGAATGCGGCGGCATCAGACACGCTACGGGGAAGATCTGCGAATGCTCCTGGAGAGCTCTGGATTCGGGTAAGTAACAAGTAACTCATGCTTATGTGTTTGCTTTGCATAAAGAATGCCTTACCCGCCGCTATCTTTTTCACCGCATCCAACTCCTGGAGGGTCTTCTGGGATTCGGCCTTGGCAGACTTGGCATTTTCAATAGCCATCGCGAGCTCGGACGCTCGCGTCTTTGAGTCAAGCTCCAAACTCTCATGTTTTTTCATGAGAGCCTGGAGCTCTTGCTGCACCTTGCCAACCTGGGCCTCATACTTCTCCCGCTTGGTGTGCTCCGTGGTCGCCCTCTTCTCGGCCTCGACCAACGCTTGCTTAAGGGTCGCCACTTCCGACGTGGCCCCTACAATAGCCATGATAATCTTGTCATTTTTTGCAATTGCACCTTTTTTATATATATTTAAACAAGGTATTTCTTACCTTCCCTGTCCTCAAGCTGCTTCTTGGCACGCCCGAGCTCTTGCTCGGACTGCTCGAGGTTCTGCTTTAGCGTGTCCACTTCCGCAGTCAGTGCGGCGGACGCCAGCAGAGAAGCCTGCATACGCATATTGACTCCTTTTTGTTAGACTCCTGCGAATTTTATTTGATCCTCTCTTCGGCTTTTCTTCCCGAACGCCAAACAGAGCATCAGGGGCTACTGTCTATGCGGTAATATTATTTACACATTCTTTACTTACCTCAAAGCCTGTTAAAAGGCTAGTACAAGCTTCAGTCAGTCCGCTCTTGGCGGACTGAACCTTCTGGACCACCGCACTCATAATGGTGCGGTGCTCCTCGTCGATGGAGGCGCCTTTGAGAACCTCCAACAGATTGTCCGGCGCCTCCGGTTGGACGGGGGTCACCGGCACGGTGGGCTTGCTCCTCTTGGAAGGAGGTCGCCCGCCGGACTCTGGAACCTTTGAAGGTTCCGAAGCGGTGTCCGGCCTAGAGCCGGACTTGGAGCCCTGGGGGGTTTTATCCCCTCTACTCCTGGGATCCGGGAGGTCGCCTTGCGGCGCCTCCAGGACCACCTCCTCCTGGCTTGGAACCTGTTGGGACAACACTTCGGCGTCGTCCGTAGGGCGGGGGGAGGAAGCCGTCGGAAGCGAATTCACATCCGACGAGTCCAGTGAACCACTCGACGACGCGTCGAGCCGGTCTTTGGGTGGGCTGCATAAACATATTCGACATAAGGGAAAGCTGTGCAATAAAGGAATACTATGAATTACTCTGGTATCCAGATACTTATGATTTCGCCAGGTGCTTGGCCCTGAGCGGCCACTCCTCTCCGCCGTCGTCAGCGTCGGTGGAGTAGTTCGGAGGAAGGGTTTTCCCCTTCTTGGACCCTTCGGTCTCCCAGTGAGGGCGTCCTTCCTTTTCTTCTCTCCCCCCGCTGGAGGGGGAGAGGTCTCTTCTTCCTCCTCCTCGTCTTCACGGGAGGAATGCGCCTTGGAGCCGTCAGATGATGAACCTGACACCTCCCGGCGCCGGGCACTTTTTCGAGTCCCCGTGGCCTTCTTCGTGGCCTTCTTCTCGGGCACCACATAGGGTGCCGGAACCAGCAACTTCGCCAAGCGGGCATCGGCTGGGTCTTCGGGCAAAGGAGCCGGACAGTCGATCTGTCCGGACTTCGCCTGCCAAACCTGTCAAAGGTAAGGGAGCTTAGATCCCGCATAGAGTTAAACTATGAAAAACTAATACCCTGTAAAAGGCACAAACAACTTACCGCGCTGGCATGACGCTGCACGCTGAATCCGCGATCCTTGGTAGCGGATGCGGGAGCCTCGGCGCCCTTGAAAAGCACCTTCCAGACATCTACGTACGTTGTGTCGAAGAGCCTGCTCAGAGTTCGGTGCTGCGCCAGGTTGAACTCCCACAGATTGAAGGCCCGTTGTTGACACGAGAGGATCCGGCGGATGAGCATGACCTGGACTACGTTGACAAGCTTGAGCTGCTTGTCCACCAGGGTTTGGATGCATGTTTGTAGTCCAGTCACCTCTCCTTTGCTGCCCCACGACAGGCCCGTCTCTTTTCAGGACGTGAGCCGCGTTAGGGGTCCGGACCGGAACTCAGGGGCTGCGACCCACTCAGGGTCGCGTGGCTCGGTGATGTAAAACCACCCCGATTGCCACCCCTTCAGGGTCTCCACAAAGGAGCCCTCGAGCCATAAGACGTTGGGCATCTTGCCCACCATGGCGCCTCCTCACTCCGCCTGGTTGTCGCGCACCACCTTCGGCTTGACATTGAAAGTCTTGAGCCATAGGACGAAATGGGGCGGATGCAGAGGAAAGCATCGCACACGACAATAAACGCCGAGATGTTGAGGATGAAATTCGGGGCCAGATCATGGAAATCCAGGCCGTAGTAGAACATGAGTCCCCGGACGAATGGGTGGATAGGATAGCCCAGTCCGCGGAGGAAGTGGGGAAGGAACACTACCCTTTCATGGGGCCTTGGGGTAGGGAGGAGCTGCCCCTCTTCGGGAAGCCGGTACGCGATGTCGTTAGACAAGTATCCGGCCTTCCTCAGTTTTTTGATGTGTCCCTCCGTGACGGAGGAGACCATCCACTTGCCTCCCGCTCTGGACATGGCTGGAGAAGGTGGAGGTGGGGAGTGCGGACTTGGGCACTGGAGCTCGAGTGCGCGAAAATGGATAGGCAAAGGAGGAGGAAGGCGTAGGTGCAAAGGTGGATCCTTATCCCCTTATATGGGTGGACGCAACTATGTGTCCCCACCAGCCTGGTAAAACTCGCTTATCTCCCAGCGCCGTAATTAATGGCGCGGTTGGGTTACCCACGCCCGTATTGATGAGAATCCTGGAATAAGGGGACACGATCTCTGCTTTAACAAGACGTGCCAAGGAAACCGCCTCGCATGACGCGCTGAGGTGGGATAATAAAACGATTCGAATAAAGGCTTGGCCGTGGTGCGTCACACTACGGAATACGTCAGCAGATTAGATTTGTGTAAATATTATTCTCTCTATGGCAATATGTGGAATCTTATTTTGCAGAGCCGGACACTATCTTTGTGTTCAAAATCTTCTATGAAGTACTTGGAGGAGGAACCCGCCTTGCAATGCCGAAGAAAATTTGCTCAGGGGCTACTGAGGGAGTCCTGGATTAGGGGGTGTCCGGATGGACGGACTATACCTTCAGCCAGACTCCTGGACTATGAAGATACAAGATTAAAGACTTCGTCCCGTGTCCGGAAGGGACTTTCCTTGGCGTGGAAGGCAAGCTTGGCGATACGGATATGTAGATCTCCTACCATTGTAACCGACTTTGTGTAACCCTAACCCTCTCCGGTGTCTATATAAACCTGAGGGTTTTAGTCCGTATGACAACATACAGAACAACAATCATACCATAGGCTAGCTTCTAGGGTTTAGCCTCTCCGATCTCGTGGTAGATCTACTCTTGTACTACCCATATCATCAATATTAATCAAGCAAGACGTAGGGTTTTACCTCCATCGAGAGGGCCCGAACCTGGGTAAAACTTCGTGTCCCTTGCCTCCTGTTACCATCCGGCCTAGACGCACAGTTCGGGACCCCCTACCCGAGATCCACCGGTTTTGACACCGACACGGGCCCACGCGTCAGCGACGGCGCTCGTCCTTTTTTAAGCAGACCGTGCGGCGGGGCCGTCCTCATCCAAACTCGCCGTCCCCATCTGCCCACCCTTGCTCCCTCGTCGCCGGCAAACCCTAGCCACTACAACCACAACGACGGTGGGCCTCTTCTCCGGCGCCAGCGGCAGCAAGGCCAAGGGCAAGTCCCCCGCCACCCCTTTCCCCTCTGAGTTTCTCCCACCCCCGCCGGCGCCTCACCGGCAGAGGCAGCGCGTCAGCGTGCCAGTGCACCAGACGAAGTGGCACTGGCAGAACTGCCAGCCGCTGCCGTATCCCGACATGATGCTGCCGCACGACTGGCATCTGGATCCAGATAGGATCCCAGTGCCGGCGGCATCGCGGTCGGCTCGTGCTCACGCGGAGGAGGTGCGGCGCCGACGGGCGCTGCTGACGGTGGAGCAGCGCCACGACAACGCCTACGCAACCGACTCGCCCAACTGGGTGAGGTGGTTCGCCTTCGAGCACGAGGAGGCGAGGCGCCGGGGCGTGCGCGAGGTCGACCGGAGGCCAACACCGCTGGTCATCCGCGAGGAGGACCAGGCGGCGGAGGACGCCTACCAGGCGGCCCTTGCGGGCATCTACCATGAGGGCGAAGAGGACGAACGGCACAGAGCGGAGGTGGAAAAGGAGGCCCGCTATGAGGCGGCAATGGCGCAGGCCCTTTCCCTCTCCGCGGCGGGCAACAGTGTGGTGCCGTCGGTGGCCCCGCCGTCCCCCATCAAGCCGGAGCCGCAACCGGAGCCCGAGCCCGAGCCCATCGGTGCTTCTCCTGGAATGGAGTGGTGCGCGAGTGGGTGTCCGCGCCACCGGTCTGGCTGGGGGCGACGCCGGTGCAGGAGCAGGCCTACCTCGAGATGTGGCACCAGCGCCGGCTGGCAGAGGAGCGCCGGCAAGGCGAGTACGAGGAGATGCTCGAGCGCGACCACGAGGAGGAGGCGCGCGAGGCCGAGGAGGAGGCGCGCCAGGCCGCGGCTGCACAGGCAGCCGCACAGCCCCCCGCTCTGGCACTGCCTGCGTCGGCACAGCCCGACATGGCAACGCTCTGGAACATGGCGTTCGCCTGGGCCGGGCTGGTGCCGACGCTCATTGACCTCACGGACCCCGAGGACGACGCCTAGGGCAGCGCACCGCCTCGTAGTTTAGGCTGTTTTTATTTTTTTTAAATGCAAATGTGGACGCGTGGACTTTCGCCAGCCTTCGTGGCCGGCTTAATGTTTAATTAATGTAGTTTCTCTTTTTTTAAATATGCATGTGTTCATTTTTTTGGCGCCGTAAAAAATGGGTCGCAGGCCAGCGTTGGGCGCAGGTGCCGACCCAAATGCGGAAGCGGACATCCGTATCCGTCTGGCCGACCCAAATAGACAAAAAGCGGACGAAATCGACGTCCGTTTGGGTCGGCCTGTTGGAGTTGCTCTAATGCGATCACCAACACACGGCTGGCCCAGTGGTGCCATCCATGCCACTGTTGGAAATATGCCCTAGAGGCAATAATAAATTGGTTATTATTATATTTCCTTGTTCGTGATAATCGTTTATTATCCATGCTAGAATTGTATTGATAGGAAACTCAGATACATGTGTGGATACATAGACAACACCATGTCCCTAGTAAGCCTCTAGTTGACTAGCTCGTTGATCAATAGATGGTTACGGTTTCCTGACCATGGACATTGGATGTCGTTGATAACGGGATCACGTCATTAGAAGAATAATGTGATGGACAAGACCCAATCCTAAGCCTAGCACAAAGATCGTGTAGTTCGTTTGCTAAAGCTTTTCTAGTGTCAAGTATCATTTCCTTAGACCATGAGATTGTGCAACTCCCGGATACCGTAGGAGTGCTTTGGGTGTGCCAAACATCACAACGTAACTGGGTGGCTATAAAGGTACACTACAGGTATCTCCGAAAGTGTCTGTTGGGTTGGCACGAACCGAGACTGGGATTTGTCACTCCGTGTAAACGGAGAGGTATCTCTAGGCCCACTCGGTAGGACATCATCATAATGTGCACAATGTGATCAAGGAGTTGATCACGGGATGATGTGTTACGGAACGAGTAAAGAGACTTTCCAGTAACGAGATTGAACAGGGTATCGAGATACCGACGATCGAATCTCGGGCAAGTATCGTACCGCTAGACAAAGGGAATTGTATACGAGATTGATTGAATCCTTGACATCGTGGTTCATCCGATAAGATCATCGTGGAACATGTGGGAGCCAACATGGGTATCCAGATCCCGCTGTTGGTTATTGACCGGAGAGTTGTCTCGGTCATGTCTGCATGGTTCCCGAACCCGTAGGGTCTACACACTTAAGGTTCGATGACGCTAGGGTTATAGGGAAAGTATGTACGCGGTTACCGAATGTTGTTCTGAGTCCCGGATGAGATCCCGGACATCACGAGGAGTTCCGTAATGGTCCGGAGGTAAAGATTGATATATAGGAAGTATGGTTTTGGCCACCGGAATTGTTCCGGGCATCACCGGTAGTGTACCGGGACCACCGGAGGGGTCCGGGGGTCCACCAGGTGGGGCCACCAGCCCCGGAGGCCTACATGGGCCAATAGTGGGAAGGGACCAGCCCCTAAGTGGGTTGGGGTGCCTCCCCACCAAGGCCCATGCGCCTGAGGGGAAGAGGGGGCAAACCCTAAGGGCAGATGGGCCCTAAGGCCCGTGCCTGGTGCGCCTCCCTCTCCCCCTCCACTTGGCCGCCACCCCAGATGGGATTGGGGCTGCCGCCACCCCTAGGGTGGGAACCCTAGGTGGGGGCGCAGCCCTCCCTCTCCCCCTATATATAGTGGAGGCAAAGGGGCAGCCCAACATGCGATTCAATCTCCCTGTTGGCGCAGCCCTACCCCTCTCCCTCCTCGTCTCTCGTAGTGCTTGGCGAAGCCCTGCTGGAGTCCCGCGCTCCTCCACCACCAGCACGCCGTCGTGCTGCTGCTGGATGGAGTCTTCCCCAACCTCTCCTTCTCCCCTTGCTGGATCAAGGCGTAGGAGACGTCACCGGGCTGTACGTGTGTTGAACGCGGAGGTGCCGTCCGTTCGACACTAGGATCATCGGTGATTTGGATCACGACGAGTACGACTCCATCAACCCCGTTCACTTGAACGCTTCCGCTTAGCGATCTACAAGGGTATGTAGATGCACTCTCCTTCCCTCGTTGCTAGATTACTCCATAGATTGATCTTGGTGATGCGTAGAAAATTTTGAATTTCTGCTACGTTCCCCAACAGTGGCATCATGAGCCAGGTTTTTGCGTAGTTTCTATGCACGAGTAGAACACAAAGCAGTTGTGGGCGTCGATATTGTCAATTTACTTGTCGATACTAGTCTTATCTTGATTCGGCGGCATCGTGGGATGAAGCGACCCGGACCGACCTTACACGTACTCTTACGTGAGGCTGGTTCCACCGACTGATATGCACTAGTTGCATAAGGTGGCTAGCGGGTGTCTGTCTCTCCCACTTTAGTCGGGTCGGATTCGATGAAAAGGGTCCTTATGAAGGGTAAATAGAAATTGGCATATCACGTTGTGGTTTTCACGTAGGTAAGAAACGTTCTTGCTAGAAACCTATAGCAGCCACGTAAAAACTTGCAACAACAATTAGAGGATGTCTAACTTGTTTTTGCAGCATATGCCTTGTGATGTGATATGGCCAAAAGGATGTGATGAATGATATATGTGATGTATGAGATTGATCATGTTCTTGTAATAGGAATCACGACTTGCATGTCGATGAGTATGACAACCGGCAGGAGCCATAGGAGTTGTCTTAATTTATTTATGACCTGCGTGTCAACATAAACGTCATGTAATTACTTTACTTTATTGCTAAAGCGTTAGCCATAGTAGTAGAAGTAATAGATGACGAGACAACTTCAAGAAGACACGATGATGGAGATCATGGTGTCATGCCGGTGACAATGATGATCATGGAGCCCCGAAGATGGAGATCAAAAGGAGCAAAATGATATTGGCCATATCATGTCACTATTTGATTGCATGTGATGTTTATATGTTTTACATCTTATTTGCTTAGAACGACGGTAGCTTAAATAAGATGATCCCTCACTAAAATTGCAAGAAAGGTGTTCCCCCTAACTGTGCACCGTTGCGAAGGTTCGTTGTTTCGAAGCACCACGTGATGATCGGGTGTGATAGATTCTAACGTTCGAATACAACGGGTGTAAGCCAGATTTACACAGCAAAAACACTTAGGTTGACTTGACGAGCCTAGCATGTACAGACATGGCCTCGAAACACGGAAGACCGAAAGGTCGAGCATGAGTCGTATAGAAGATACGATCAACATGAAGATGTTCACCGATGTTGACTAGTCCGTCTCACGTGATGATCGGACACGGCCTAGTTGACTCGGATCATGTTTCACTTAGATGACTAGAGGGATATCTATCTGAGTGGGAGTTCATTAAATGAACTCAATTATCACATAGTCTAAATTGTCTTTGCAAATATGTTGTAGATAAATAGCTCACGTTGTAGCTCCCTGTTTCAATATGTTCCTAGAGAAAGACCAAGTTGAAAGATATTGTAAGCACTAATGCGGACTAGGTCCATAGTCCGAGGAGTGTCCTCACTGCTACACAGAAGGCTTACGTCTTTGATGCACCGCTCGATGTGCAAACCCCTACAACGTCGTCTGTGGATGTTGTGAACACCTGACAGACACATCCTGATGACTACTTGATAGTTTAGTGCACCATACTTTACGGCTTAGAATCGGGATTCAAATGATGTTTTGAACGCCATAAGACATATGAGATGTTCAAAGAGCTGAAATTGGGATTTCAGGCTCATGCCCGTGTTGAGAGGTATGAGACCTCTGACAAGTTCTTTTGCCAACAAGATGGAGGAGAATAGCTTAGCTAGTGAGCATGTGCTCAGAATGTCTGGGTGCAACAATCACTTAAATCAGGTGGGAGTTAAACTTCCGGATAAGATAGTGATTGATAGAGTTCTCTAGACACTATCACTAAGCTACTAGATCTTCGTGGTGAACTATGACATGCAAGGGATGGAGTTGATCCCGGAGCTGTTCGCGGTGCTTAAGACCGCAAAAGGTAGAAATCAAAGAAGGAGCATCAAGTGTTGATGGTTTAACAAGACCACTGGTTTCAAGAAGGGCAAGGGCTAGAAGGGAAACTTCATGGATGGCAAACCAGTTGCCGCTCCAGTGAAGGAACCCAAGGTTGAACCCAAACCCGAGACTAAGTGCTTCTATTGTAAGGGGAACGGTCACTGGTAGCGGAATTACCCCAAATGCATGGTAGATAAGAAGGCTGGCAACTTCAACAAAGTATATACGTGTTATTAATGTGTACCTCGCTAGTACTCCTGGTAGCACCTGGGTATTGGATACCGGTTCAGTTGCTATTACTGGTGACTTGAAGCAAAAGCTACAGACTAAACGGAGACTGGCTAAGGGCGAGGTGATGATGTGTGTTGGAAGTGTTTCCAAAGTTAATGAGATCACCATCGTATGCTCCATCTGCTTTCGGGATTAGTATTGAACCTAGATAAATGTTATCAGGTGTCTACGTTGAGCATGAATATGATTAGATCATGTTCATTGCAATACAGTCATTCATTTAAGTTAGAGAATAATGGTTATTCTGTTTACATGAATGATACCTTTCATGGTCATGCACCCTATGTGAATGGTTCATTGAATCTCGGTCGTGATAATACACATGTTCACGCCAAATAATGTAGAGTTAATAATGATAGTACCACTTTCTCGTGGCACTGCCGCTTAGGTCATATTGGCGTAAGATGCATGAAGAAACTCCATATCGATGGATGTTTGGAGTCACTTGATTTTGAATCGCTTGACACATGCGAGCCATGCCTCATGGGCAGGATGACTAAGACTCCGTTTTCAGGTACAATGAAACGGGCAAGTGACATGTTGGAAATCATGCATGCTGATACGTGTGATCCAATGAGAACTGAAGCGTGCAGTGGATGTCGCTATTTTCTCATCTTCACTGACGATTTGGGTAGATATAGGTATATCTACTTAATGAAGCACAAGTCTGAAACGTTTGAAAAGTTCAAACGATTTCAGAGTGAAGTTAAGAATCGTCATAACAAAAGATCATGTTCCTAAGATCTGATCAAAAGGGGATTTTCTGAGTTATGAGTTTGGAAATCACTTAAGACATTGTGGACTTGTTTCACAGTTGAAGCCACCTGGAACACCATAGGGTAATGGTGTGTCCGGATGTCGTAATCGAACCTTATGAGATATGGTGCGATCTATGATGTCTCTTACCGATCTACCGTTTTCATTTTGAGATTATGCGTTAGTGACAACTGCATTCACTTTAGATAGGACACCATCTAAGTCCGTTGAGACGACGTTGTATGAACATTGGTTTGGCAAGAAACCAAAGTTGTCGTTTCTTAATGTTTGGGGCTGTGATGCTTAAGGCTTCAGCCTGAGAAGCTCGAACCCAAAGCGGAGAAACACATCTTCATAGGATACCCAAAGGTGACAGTTGGGTATACCTTCTATCTCAGATCCGAGGGCAAATTGTTTGTCGCTAAGAACGGGTCCTTTCTCGAGAAGGAGTTTCTCTCGGAAGAATTGAGTGGGAGGAAGATAGAACTTGATGAGGTTGTCGAACCTTTATTTCAACTAGAGAATGATGCAACACAGAAATATGTTTTCTGTGGCACCTACGTCTGTTGAATAGGAAGTTAATGATAGTGATCATGAAGCTTCGGATCAAGTTGCTATCGAACCTCGTAGGTCGACAAGGATATGTACTACTCCTAAGTGGTACGGTAATCCTGTCTTAGACATCATGTTGTTAGACAACAATGAACCTACGATCTATGGAGAAGTGATGGTGGGCCCATATTCCGACAAATGGTTAGAAGCCATGAAATCCCAGATAGGATTCATATATCAGAACAAAGTATGGACTTTGGTGGACTTGCCCGATGATCGGCAAGCCATTGAGATAAATGGATCTTTAAGAAGAAGACGGACGTGGGCGGTAATGTTACCGTCTATGAAGCTCGACTTGTGGGAAAGAGTCTTTTCACAAGTTCAAGGAATTGACTATGATGAGAATTTCTCACCCGTAGCGATGCTTGAGTCCGTCGGAATTATGATAGCATTAGCTGTATTTTTCGATTATGAAATCTTACAGATGGATGTCAAAACAAGTTTCCTTACCAGTTTTTCGTAAGAAAAGTTGTATGTGATACAATAAAAGTTTTTGTCGATCCTAAGGATGCTAAAAGGTATGCTGGCTCCAGCAATCCTTCTATGGACTAGAGCAAGCATCTCGGAATCGGAATATATGTTTTGATGGAGTGATCAAAGCTTTTAGGTTTATACAATGTTTGCTAGAAACTTGTATTTACAAGAAAGTGAGTGGGAGCACTACAACATTTCTGATAAGTATATGTGGATGACATATTATTGATCCGGAATGATGTAGAATTTCTGGAAAGCATAAACGGTTGTTTGAAGAGTGATTTTCAAAGAAAGACCTAGATAAAGCTGCTTACATATTGGGCATCAAGATCTATAGAGATAGATCAAAACGCCTGATGATACTTTCAAAGAACGCACACCTTGACATGTTTTGAAGGAGTTCAAAATAGATCAGTCAAAGAAGGGGTTCTTACCTGAGTTGTAAGGTGTGAAGTTGAGTAAGACTTAAAGATTGACCACGACAGAAGAAAGAGGAAGGACGAAGGTTGTCCCCTATGCTTTTTTCATAGGCTCTATACGGTATGCCATGCTGAGTACCGCACCTGATGTGTGCCTTGCCACATGTCTGGCAAGAGGGTACAAAGGTGATCTAGGAGTAGATCACCAGATAGCGGTCAAAATTATCCTTAGAGGAATAAGGAAATGTTTCTCGGTTATGGAGGTGATAAAGAGTTCGACGTAAAGAGTTACGTCGATGCAAGCTTAACACCTATCCGGATAGCTCTGAATAGAGATACCGGATACGTATAATGGAGCAATAATTTGGAATAGCTCCAAGTGGAACGTGGCAGCAGCATCTACGATATAAAGTTTTGCGGAAATACATAGGGATCTGAATATGGCAAGACCCGTTGACTACAACCTCTCTCACAAGCATAACATGATCAAACCCAGAACTCTTTGAGTGTTTATCACATAGTGATGTGAACTAGATCATTGAGTCTAGTAGACTCTTGGATGTTGGTCACATGGCGATGTGACCTGTGAGTGTTAATCGCATGGCGATGTGAACTAGATTATTGACTCTAGTGCAAGTGGGAGACTGTTGGAAATATGCCCTAGAGGCAATAATAAATTGGTTATTATTATATTTCCTTGTTCATGATAATCGTTTATTATCCATGCTAGAATTGTATTGATAGGAAACTCAGATACATGTGTGGATACATAGACAACACCATGTCCCTAGTAAGCCTCTAGTTGACTAGCTCGTTGATCAATAGATGGTTACGGTTTCCTGACCATGGACATTGGATGTCGTTGATAACGGGAATGATGTGATGGACAAGACCCAATCCTAAGCCTAGCACAAAGATCGTGTAGTTCGTTTGCTAAAGCTTTTCTAGTGTCAAGTATCATTTCCTTAGACCATGAGATTGTGCAACTCCCGGATACCGTAGGAGTGCTTTGGGTGTGCCAAACGTCACAACGTAACTGGGTGACTATAAAGGTACACTATAGGTATCTCCGAAAGTGTCTGTTGGGTTGGCACGAATCGAGACTGGGATTTGTCACTCCGTGTAAATGGAGAGGTATCTTTGGGCCCACTCGGTAGGACATCATCATAATGTGCACAATGTGATCAAGGAGTTGATCACGGGATGATGTGTTACGGAACGAGTAAAGAGACTTGCCAGTAACGAGATTGAACAAGGTATCGGGATACCGACGATCGAATCTCGGGCAAGTATCGTACCGCTAGACAAAGGGAATTGTATACGGGATTGATTGAATCCTTGACATCGTGGTTCATCCAATGAGATCATCGTGGAACATGTGGGAGCCAACATGGTTATCCAGATCCCGCTGTTGGTTATTGATCGGAGAGTTGTCTCGGTCATGTCTGCATGGTTTCCGAACCCGTAGGGTCTACACACTTAAGGTTCGATGACGCTAGGGTTATAGGGAAAGTATGTACGCGGTTACCGAATGTTGTTCGGAGTCCCGGATGAGATCCCGGACGTCACGAGGAGTTCCGTAATGGTCCGGAGGTAAAGATTGATATATAAGAAGTATGGTTTTGGCCACCGAAATTGTTCCGGGCATCACCGGTAGTGTACCGGGACCACCGGAGGGGTCCGAGGGTCCATCAGGTGGGGCCACCAGCCCCGGAGGCCTACATGGGCCAATAGTGGGAAGGGACCAGCCCCTAAGTGGGCTGGGGCGCCTCCCCACCAAGGCCCATGCGCCTGAGGGGAAGAGGGGGCAAACCCTAAGGGCAGATGGGCCCTAAGGCCCATGCCTGGTGCGCCTCCCTCTCCCCCTCCACTTGGCCGCCACCCCAGATGGGATTGGGGCTGCCGCCACCCCTAGGGTGGGAACCCTAGGTGAGGGCGCAGCCCTCCCTCTCCCCCTATATATAGTGGAGGCAAAGGGGCAACCCAACATGCGATTCAATCTCCCTGTTGGCGCAGCCTTACCCCTCTCCCTCCTCGTCTCTCGTAGTGCTTGGCGAAGCCCTGCTGGAGTCCCGCGCTCCTCCACCACCACCACGCCGTCGTGCTGCTGCTGGATGGAGTCTTCCCCAACCTCTCCTTCTCCCCTTGCTGGATCAAGGCGTATGAGACGTCACCGGGCTGTACGTATGTTGAACGCGGAGGTGCCGTCCGTTCGGCACTAGGATCATCGGTGATTTGGATCACGACGAGTACGACTCCATCAACCCCGTTCACTTGAACGCTTCCGCTTAGCGATCTACAAGGGTATGTAGATGCAATTTCCTTCCCTCGTTGCTAGATTACTCCATAGATTGATCTTGATGATGCGTTGAAAATTTTGAATTTTTGCTACGTTCCCCAACAGCCACCACCACGACAACCCAGCGCCGGTGCCTGTCGCCACCCCTGGCTGATCAGAATGACCCGTGTCGATCACGCTACGCGAGAGGGCCGCCGCCTACGTTGGACGGACTTTGCCCACCGGCACTCCAGGAGGGGCGCGGGCTGGCATCGGCTAGGGTTATCTCCCCTGCCAACCGCAAGAGCGCTAGAGGAGGAGAAAGGGAAAGCGTTTTCATCGTTGTACTGTTTCGGTGATTAAGTAAGTTGTTGGCCAATTACATCGATGATCGATCGCTAACTGCCACACCGGAGCATCCGAGTAAAAGCAAGAGATGAAAACAGTAGTGGCGCGCCGCAAGGAATTGAGCGTGCAGCGGAATCACGTCGTTTCTGTGAAGCATGTCATTCCTGAAGCAGACGTTGCGTCCTGCTGCAGGGAAGGACGACGAGTCGACGACCAGAGCGACACCAGGTCCATGGCACCGTTATAACTTAATTAAGAGCCACGACTCTACGTCAAGTCAAATAATCATTCTTTTGCCTTGAAAAAGAAGTAAAAAAAACTCCTTCCTGGTTTTCCGATCGAAGAAAAGGGATGGTCCGGTCAAAGCTAACCCCTCCTAGTCCTCTCTCTGTTTGGTACTCCGTCCGTCCCGAGGGAGTAATTAATTCAGGTCCATGCTAAGAGCATACTACCTCCGGTCCGTGCTAGGAAAAAAAAAATCATTTTTCACGGTACAAAATCAATATCACACACACACACACACGCACACACACACACACGCGCGCGCGCGCGCGCACACACACACACACACACCGTAATTAAGTAAACAGCGGCGCCCTTTGAACGATCGAGCGACCAAGTAGGTGTGACTTTTGCTTTTTATAAAATATAAAATTTCCTCCTATTGAAACACAGTTGCTGCCGTCCGTCCTGCCGATCGGTCGATTGAAAGGTATCAGAAAGCCAAAGATATCGTGCGTCATCATAGGTCTAGCTACTCCTACTAGGCGAATCAAGCAAAGCATATATCTAGGCTCTATGTAGCATAGAGAGAGAGAGAGAGAGATAACAGTGTGATTTCGTTTGACCCCTAAATCGTCTCCTTTGTGCTAGCTAGCTAGCTTGCGTTAATCCAGGCCGCGCATTGTTCCAGCGTTCATGCATGCATGTGCATCCAAACACACAAGTGTGTCGCTCCGACATCACTAGTAGTGATCTAAACTCTCTTATACTATATTTTTAACAGAAGACAGAGTAGAAGTCTAGGTAAAACGTAAAGGAAAGCGGGACCGACTGACCGATCAAGATCGGTGCGCGCCTTCTTTTTTCGTCCAAGCATGCATGCATGCATGCATGCATCACGCTGTCTGTGTACGTACGATAGATGCATGGATGTGATCGGCATCGTCTAGCTGGTGATCTCGTGAGCGAGAACGAAGGCAATTCTCCCACCGCGAGGTAGGAGTAGCTAGCTAGCTTCCGTGCCACGGCGCGTACGGAGCCATATTTTCTTACCGGCGCAGAAAAAGCTACGCCACCGTCGTAGGGATGGATCGCGCGCTCCGTCCGTTTAGGGTGTGTATGGCCGATCGACCAAGAGCACACCAACATCCTTGGGGTTTCCAGATGGTCCAACAGATCGATATGCATGGTTTGGCACGGATCACCTGCTATATAAGTTACATCTAAATGACTACATGTATGAGCGACAGTGACCCATAGCTAGCCGGTCAGCGGCGGCACACATCTACTAGATCTATCTGAATATCTAGATGGTTATCCCGTCCGTCACCAAGACACCAACTAACCCCGATTGCTTCTGTCATCAGCGCTCTTGGTTGATCTTGATCCACCTCAATAATCATCCACGTACGCACACACGCACGCCCTAACCAAGTCATGCCTAACTGCTCAATCTACGGAAAACAATAGTCACAAGCCACTTGCGCCAACAATATATACAACTACGTACGTCTGAACAGCTGACCAACAACCGTATCACATAATAATACTAGCTATACCTAGTTAAACCCCTGGTTGATTAACCAAAAGCTCACTGTTTGCGTACTGATCGATCATACGTATCCTACCCTCCTCTTATATAAGATTACAATAAAGCGCTCCTGCCAACTAACACGGGGTGCTCGCTCGCACACGGAAAGGCATCTACCCAAGATCTCGTATCACTCGCAACTTGCAAATACATCCTCCCTGTACTGTACTGTAGCAGCAAGGTGGTTTAATCAGTTGACACTTGCCAGTGCAGTTAGAGAAATTTAACAACAAAAAATCCCGTCGTTATTAGTCTATTTATTACAGGTTGCATTGTTTGGACCACCGTAGTACCTGCATTGCAACTCACGGCTCATAGTTAAACCATACAAAAATGAGATGCTCAAAGTTAAACCATACAAAAATGAGATTTTAATATAATAAATTCAGACATGGCAAATAGATTTACTACTGTTCTCCCTCCCTCAAGTGACTTGCGTGTATCCATCCAAAGAATTTAACAACAACATAAATGTCACCGTCGGTAATGTTAGGGTTGGATTATTTAGACAGCGATAACCTGCATTACAATTCATGACATAAAAAGCCGCACAAAAAAAGAGAATTTATCCCCGGACATCGAGTGATCAAAGAAGAATTCGGATATGCAATATATTTAGTGTTCTATCTCGTTTATTGCAGAGACTTGTGTAGTATTCTATGTGTGATCATTCAAATTATAAATTGTGCCCCGCTTTTGTATGCTAGACATGCCGAATTTGATTCTCACGGTGTGGCATTGATATCACACGAACACGCAATTAAATATTTATGAATCAATTACATATGATGTAATTAAATTTGCACCTAAATGTCTAAAATTGCTTAAGTACTTATATATCTTTGTACTCGTGCGTGTAGATGATATCTACCTTATATGTGTATTTTCTAACAAATGATATAATTTGGCCAAAGTAAATAATTAATACTCACTCCGATACTATATTAATTGTCACTGATTTAGTATAACTTTGTACTAAATCAACGACGATTAATATTGGACAGGAGGTAGTATCCTATTTGAGTAGTGTGCATGACTCAACTATTAGAAAATAAAAGAACGGATAACAACTTTTAACACATTTCTAGAGTCATTTTCCTTGTTTATATTCGTGATTTGGTAAAACCATTCCCTTGCTTGTATTTATTTATCATTAATATCATATCACATTGAGTTAATGGCTCATATTCATCTGGGCGTGTCTTAAAACATATCTAAAAAATTGTACAGTGCCATCTTTGTGTGCAGAGTTTTCTTTTTTTGTGTGTGTGTGTGTGTGTGTGTCACTTAACCGTTCAGAGCTGTCAGTATATAGTTTGCAACTTTACACAGTACAAAGTCAGAATATGTACATGTAAGACCTGAAAATTGACCTGATATCTTATCAATTGCTTGACCGGGCATTTATATGGGACCAAATAAACAAGTTGGGAATCTGCTACTCAATGTTATCTTCCAATAACTGCACGATATGGGAGCGCACTGTTGCAGAGCGTCAGGTGCCATACAGCGGATGCAGAAATGCTACGACGATGCCATCCATGCCTTTGCCACAAAAGGAAGAGGCAAATCATGCCATGTTGCTACGGAAGTTGCGCATGTGCTAATGCAGTTTTTAAAATTGGAAAACGCCGCTGTCTGCTGCCAATATGGACTCCCCATTCTGCCAATATGTAGCCAATTGACCCGGCCAGGACGCACGCGAGACCGCGAGAGGCGACGCGGACAGACAAACCGCTCCGGACCAAATCAAAATCATTTCGGCGTGGATTTCCGGAGAAGAGGTCCTTCAAATATATAAGTGCAATTAGTTTTGCGTGCATTTCTTCGTACTTTCTCTCATAGACATATGTATATAAAATATAGTGCTGGTTTGTTATTCACGGGAGGAAGGGCAAACCAGCAAAAACTGTGATCAAGGAGAAGTGGAAACCCCCGGAGGTGGGATGGGTAAAGGTAAACGTAGATGGTGCTACGAAGAAGGGAGGCGAAGGAGGAGGCACTGGAGTGATTTTCCGGAATCATGAGGGAGCCTATATGAGTGCAGGGTGTCATTTCATCCCACGGTGCAACAACCCAGAAAGAATGGAGCTTCTGGCCTGTAGGGATGCTGCAGCTATGGCGGAAGAACTCGATATTCCATATCTACACATCGAAACGGACTGCAGAGAGATTGTGGGGAAGCTTCAGAGCAGCAAAAGGGACCTATCGGCGCTGGGACCGACCGTCGAGGAAGTAAAGCTGCTGCTCGCGTCGAGGGAGAGTTGGAAGGTGTCGTGGGTTAGGCGGGAGGCTAATAAAGCAGCTCACTTGGTAGCTAGGGAAGCTGTGGCAAATCAGTTAGACTTTGTTTGGCGTCTAACGCCCCCAGACTTTATCTTGCATGTAGTTTCGGATGAGATCCCCACGTGGGATGACTAAATAAAAGTTTTTGATGAGTTTCAAAAAAAAAATATAGTGCTGGTTTGGAATGGGCCAGTTTCCCATAGATTACGGGATCTGTGTTCTTTAGTTTATTGGGTGGAAAAAACAAAACATCCGTTGCACCATTTGTGGGTTTTCTTTTTCTTTTTCTTTTCCGGTTGGAGTGCCATCTCTGATTATGTTGTCCCTACATGTCTTTAAGAAGTTTTGTGCAGTAGATTACGGGATCTGTCTTTAAGAAGTTTTTGGGAGTACTTATATGTGGAGGAAGAAGTTTTTATTAACAACTTACTTAATTTAAAAAGATGTGAAACGTAGCACAATGTACATGCTGTAACTACCCTCATTTTAAGTCAATTAAACGCCAATGCTTCATCCCCCAAAAAAATGTAAACCTCCTATAAACTAAAATAAGACCGTTTAAATCACTCTTTAGTTTACAAAGGGAGTATTCATTAATCTGCCATGCAAGTGTAGCGCGGTCTCATACATGTGCACCTCAAAGACCCATAGATTGAACCGGTGAAGTTTGCTTTGTACAGACATTGCACACACATGTATTTTTTTCCTTTTTTTTGTCTCCACAATGGTACACACGAGATTGGTTGGAGATTAGTGATTGTTTGCATGTTCACAACTGTTTCCTTTTACATATCTCTAGACACGCCACCAGACTTGCAAAATATTGTGACTATACTTTTGTTCATCCCCGTGAAATTGTAATGCTCATGTCGGTTTCTTGAAAAATATACGACACCTTTACCAAAGCCTTACATTTTTATGTAAAACTTTTGGGTTGTTTCGGACACAGTTCTTACTTCCGTGTCCACTGTTAACTTGACATTATGACCTACACCCTTTATACTACTCCCTCCGTTCCTAAATATAAGTTTTTGTAGAGATTTCAATATGAACTACATACGGATGTATATAGACATAGTTTAGAGTGTAGATTCACTCATTTTGCTCCGTATGTAGTCCATATTGGAATCTCTAAAAATACTTATATTTAGGAACAGATGGAGTATATTAATTTGTCACTTTGATTTATTCCAAGTATAATCCTTGTACAAAACATTAATTTCTCATTTCGACATGTACACCATTTATATGTTACACCGTATATAAAATTGGGTTCTCATTTCTATCCAAAGCATTAATTTATAGTCTCTTCAATAATAAATTAGACAAATTAACTTCCCTGATATGAACCGACGAATCAAGTATGTAGAGAGATTTCGCAAAAAAAAAGAATCAAGTAGAGAGATGATATGAGATACTCCCTCCGATTCAAATTAAATGTCGCAACCTTTATACATTGTGCACTGTATGGATACCGCGTCATTTACTTTGGATCCAAGGGAGTATAAGAGGTCCACTAATGCACGCTTGTGATCTTGAAAATATTGGACTTGTTGCTGCTATTCTCTGTGTTTTCAACGGTCCACGCCACCTTATAATAATCACCATAATATCATTTTGCACATCTCATGATTTATTTAAGTCAATTAAATGTCATTAACTTCATCACGAAAAAGAACAGATACTCCATACCCATTCATTGTCACAAAGTGTACTGTGTGGCAAATGGAGTAACATACATGTGCATCTTTTTTTTTTGAAGGGAACATACATGTGCATCTCATAGGCGAGATAGGTTGAAGTTTGCTTGGTAGTACAACATGATTTACATAATTGGCTGGATTTTTTTAGGATGGCTGCAGATTAGTTGTTGTTGTGTAACTGTTTTTTCTTGTGTGCATACCTATAAACATGTCACGAGTCTTGCAAATATTATAGCTATATTTTACGCTCATCTAAGTGAAAGTACATTTTCTTGTTGGTCTGTAAAAATATAATATTTTATCAAAGCCCTTTTATGCAAAGTTGTGAGCTATCTGGGGCACACTTCTTACTTCTGTGACAATATTAATTTGTCATCCTCAGCCCTATGTATACTATATATTATATTGGGCTTTCATTTCTATCACTAATATTAACTCGCGGTAGCTACGTCTTCATTATGTCCTTTCATCTACTTTTTACCTTTTATCTAAAACATAATCGATATGAGCAGACAAATCAAATGAAAAAATATATACTGTAACATATCAAAAGATGGAAATGGATGCTCTTCATTTTCAAAAATTAACCTTTATTACGGTTGTTGCCATTCTTTGTGTTTTCGACGGTCCACGCCACCCTTTCTATCCCTAGTAGTTATTTGTTGCAGTCACTTCCATCTCCAATATTTGTTATGTATATATAAGTGTACATAATGAATATGTTTAGTTGACTGGTGATACAGAAGAAGCCAAAAAATATAAAACAATATATTAACACACGCTCGTGGTCTTGCAATTGTTAGGCTCTATTGTTGCCACTATTACTTGGCCTTCGGGTCTTCGATAGTCCATGCCACCCTTAAAATCATTACTAAAAAACGTCGTTTTGCACGCATCATCATGATGGGATCAACGGAAACAACATGCGCCTTATAACCGCCACAACTTAGAGAAACAAACACGGGACTTGTCCTCTAAAACCTCTTGAAAAGTCAAGAGACAAGTCACCCAACCATCTCGCAATCCCAAATAATAATGAATTGGACAATTATTCTCATGCAAAAGAAAGAAAAGAATTCAGCGATAGCGATTATTCATCATTGAAATGCCCATAGACGTCGAAATGAAATGCTCCATGGAGCAAGAGAAGGTGAATGGGGGAGGCGTCAGGCTCAGCCGTAGGTTCTGTTGCGGGTTGCAGGCACATTAACTTTTCCTGATATTGCCATTCTTCAAGTTTTCGACGGTCCACACCATCCTTAGTATGGTATTAATTTGGGATTTTACTTCTGTTCGTAGCATCGTTTCGTGGTCGTCAATTCCGCCTTCACTATATAGTCAGGGAAAATGAATGTGCATAGTCAATTCGATGGCTGACCGGTCAGACAGAAGACGACACATAATATAATATAAATGACACACTAACGCACGCCCCTAGTCTTGGAAATATTAGACTCTCCATCGTTGCCGCTATTCCCCGAGTCTTCCACGGTCCACGCCACGCTAAAAAACCATTGGTACAAAACGATGTTTCGCACACATCATCATCACGGGATGACCGAAAACGATGCGAAACTTCGAACCTGCCATGGCTTAGAGAAAGAAACAAGCACGAGACTTGGCCTCTAAAACCACCTCTTGAATTGAAAAGTCAAGAGACAGGTCACCTAACCATCTCACAATCCCAAACAAACCAAATTAGACAATTTTTCACCATCAGAGAAATATTGCTTTTTCTTTTACATGAGAGAAATATTGCTTGTAGAATAGAAACATAGAAATAGTCAGCATGGAGGAAGGAAAGGTGAGAGGGAGGAGAGGGGAAGGAGGGGGAAGGGAAGGCAGTCAGCCGTTGTGGTGGGTGCGACTTTTTACCGGGCCGGCTGGGATGGATCCCGACCCTGACCCCAACCGATCCCAGGGATTGATCAAGGCCCCCTCCCCTACCTCGCTCGCTCCTGTGCTAGCTAGCTAGCTATCGTGAGCTATCCGGGGCACAGTTCTTACTTCTGTCACACTATTAGTTTGTTATCCTAAGCCCTTTGTATAGTATATATTACATTGGGGTCTTATTTCTATCACTAATATTAACTTGCGGTCACCATTTGCGTCTTTAATAATAAATTGGGCAAATTAACATAATTGGTATGTCCTTTTATCTAAATTTTTACATTTATCTAAAACATAATCTATATGGGTAGACGAATCAAATGAATATATATATACTGTAAAATATCAAAAGATGGAAATCGACGCTCTTAATTTTGAAAACTTAACCTTCATTATTGTTGTTGCCATTCTCCGGGTCTTCTACGGTCCACGCCACCCTTTCTATCTGTAGTACTTATTTGGTGCAGTCACTTCCATCTCCAGTATTTATTATATACATACAGTGTACATAATGAATACGTTGAGTTGACTGGCGATACAGAAGAAGCCATAAAATATATAAAACAATACATTAACACATGCTCATGGTCTTGCAACCGCTAGGCTCTATAGTTGCTGCCATTCTTTGGGTCTTCGATAGTCCATGCCACGCTTATAAATCATTACTACAAAATATCGTTTTGCACACATCATCATGATGACATCAATGAAAACGACGCACACCTTTATAACCGTCAGTCACAGCTTAGAGAAACAAACACGGGACTTGGCCTCTAAAACCTCTTGAAAAGTCAAGCGGCAAGTCACCCAACCATCTCGCAATCCCAAATAATAATGAATTGGACAATTATTCTCATGCAAAAGAAAGAAAAGAATCCAGCGATCATTTATCGCTGAAATGCCCATAGACGTTGAAATGAAACGCTCCATGGAGCAAGAGAAGGTGAATGGGGGAGGCGTCAGGCTCAGCCGTCGGTTCCGTTGTGGGCCATTCTGTGAGTTTTCGACGGTCCACACCCTCTACATGGTATTAATTTGGGGTTTTACTTCTGTTTTGTAGCATCGATTTGTGGCCGTAAATTCCACCTCCACTATACAGTCATGGGGAATGAATGTACGTAGTCAATTCGATAGCTGACCAATCAGATGGAAGACGACACACAATATAAATGACACACTAACGCACGCTCTTAGTCTTGGAAACATTAGACTCTCTATCGTTGCCGCTATTCAATGGGTCTTCCACGGCCCACGCCACGTTAAAAAAGCACTACTTCAATACGATCGTTTTGCACGCATCATCATCACGGGATGGCAGAAAACGACGCGGACCTTCATAGCCCGTCACGGCTTAGAGAAGCAAACAAACAAACAAACAAACAAAGAAACATGAGACTTGGCCTCTGAAACCTCTTGAATTGAAAAGTCGGAGACGGGTCACCTAACACCATCTCACAATCCCAAACAAACCAAATTAGACAATTTTTCATCATCAGAGAAATATTCCTTTTTCTTTTACATGAGAGAAATATTGCTAGTAGAATAGAAACATAGAAATAGTGAGCATGGAGGAAGGAAAGGGGAAAGGGGAGGAGAGGGGAAGGAGGGGGAAGGGAAAGCAGTCAGCCGTCGGTCCCGTTGTGGTGGGTAGCGGCTTTTTACCGGGCCGGCTGGGATGGATCCCGGCCCCAACCGATCCCTCCCCTACCTCGCTCGCTCCTGTGCTGGCTAGCTAGCTATCGTGGCCTTTTATTGCTGCTCCCCTCCTCCCTCCGTCCGCCCACTCTACTCGCTTTTGGGTGTCGTGGTGGATGGTTGGTTCCCTTGCGCTCCTTGTTGACACCCAACCCCACGGGAGGTAGCAGAGCGAGGGAGCGGCGGGGTAGTACCACTGCCACTGCATCATCCGTCCGTCCCCCAACAGGACAGAGAAAGAGAGAGGGCCGTGGCAGGACGCCAGCGGCAGGCAGAGGCTGCCACGCAGTGGGCGCGCCATAAAGGACCCGACGGACGGACGGACGGACGGACGGACTCCACCGAGATCCGGGAGCCAGCGCCGCGAGATCCGCTGCCGGATTCGCCCGCCCCCGCTCCGCTAAAGCTCGGTTCTTGGCGGCCTGCCGGCGGGGCTGAACTGGTTGTGGTGGAGCCACCTCCGCTTGGTCGTACGGGCGTGCCCATGGCGCGGGCGCGCTCGCTGGACGCGGACGCGGGCGAGGAGGAGTTCTTCGACTCCAGGGAGGCCATCTCGCCGCCCTCCGTCGCCTCGCCGGCCAGCTCCGGCCGCCACAGCGGCGACGGCGAGGGCTGGCTCTGCGGCGGGGCCCTGCTCGAGGTCTGGGCCACGGGCCCCTTCAGCGTCGAGGAGCGCCGCCAGCGGTTCGTCCGCTCCCTGGGCCTCCTGGATCCCGCCGAATCGGAGCCGCGCTCCAGGCCCCGCGCCGGCGAGGAGATCGTCGTCCTGGGGAGCCCCGGCGCGGCGCCGGCCTCGCCCGCCCCTCGTCTCGCGCGCGGGACTGCGGGGGACGAGGAGGCGGGGGCGCCCGGCCGAAGCGCCGGCGGCGGCGGCGAGGAGGGCCTGGAGTGCGTGTTCAAGAACCTGGACGACGGCACGGTCTTCGTGGTCCACGAGCTGGGCAAGGACGGCAGCTTCCGGAGCCTCAGGGAGCGCCGCTCCAACCGGACCGTCACCGCCGCGGAATTCGAGAGGATCTCCGGCTCCTCCCCCTTCATCCGCGAGATGATGCGCCGGGTGGACGACTCCTCGGACGAGCCCTCCACCCCTGAGAAGTCCTTAGCGGCGAGGAAGAGCCGCCGGAGGAGGCGGTTCGGGTGGCTCCGGAGGCTGGGCATCGGCGCCTGCGTCGTCGACGCCGAGGACGACGACGAGGCGAATTCGACCTCCTCCAGCTCCTGCCGGAGTTGCGCCGGGAAGCCCGGGAAGGCCCTTGACAGGGTCAAGGTCAGGCCATACAAGAAGCGGTCAAAGGAATTGTCAGCTGTGTACAGGGGCCAAGAGATCAGGGCGCACAAGGGCCCCATTGTGGCCATGAAGTTCAGCTCCGACGGGCAGTACCTGGCCACCGGAGGCGAGGACGGCGTGGTGCGGGTGTGGCGGGTGGTGGAAGGCGAGAGGCCCGACGAACTCGACTTCGCCGAGGACGATCCGTCGTGTGTGTTCTTCACTGTCAATGAGAACTCTGAACTGGCCCCTGTCAACTCCAGCGAAGGGACCAAGAGCAAACAGGACAAGAGCTCAAAGGGGCAAGCAGATCCGGCCTGCGTTGTGATCCCTCACCGCACCTTTGCGCTGTCTCAGGTCCCTGTGCATGAATTCCATGGGCATGATGATGCCATCTTGGATCTCTCATGGTCCAAAAATGGGGTGAGTTGCAGTCCAGACAGTGTGTTTCCATGCACTTGAAGGATCTACCACAGATGTTGTTATGCTCACCTAATCATCTATGTACACTTGGTTTTGTGCAGGACTTGATTTCTGCATCTATGGATAAAACTGCTCGATTGTGGCGGGTCGGGTGCAACAGTTGTCTCAAGGTTTTCTTCCACAATAACTACGGTAAACCCTTCGCCCCCATGAGCGAATCCATTTCACAACCTGCCGCTCTTCACCATATGATGCTGACATCAACTTTGTTATCTATTATGCAGTGACATGTGTTCAGTTTCACCCTACGAGTGACAATTATTTTATCAGCGGTTGTATCGATGGATTGGTTCGCATTTGGGATGTTCGTAAATGCCTAGTGGTAGACTGGGCTAATAGCAAAGAGATCATAACCGCAGTCTGTTACCGGCCTGATGGAAAGGTTCGCTTGAATATCCTTGTACTGGCCTGTTTTTACCAAGTGACCATTTGTTGATTCACTGAGATGCTTATATTTCTGCTGGTTTCATTCAGGGGGTAGTGGTTGGGACCATAACAGGAAATTGCCGCTACTACGATGCATCAGGTAATCATGAGTTGGTTTGTTTGTGAGATTTGAGTTGTACTTCCTGATGATTGGCAAACTAATGATTTTGGAAATAGTAGCTTCAGTCGACATCCTCATTTGTTTGTTAATATGTCGATATCGTTTGCTTTCATGAGGACATCCAAAATGTATATGCACATTAGTAATGATAGGGATACCTCATTTTGTCCTCGCTATAAAAATAGCGAAAGCAGGATTGTTGCTATCCTCTAGTTGCTACGCAAGTCATCCTGTTTGAGCTTATGGATGTAGTTTCCTTGGTTTTATTAGAAAGAAGATAACGCTCAGAGATTTTTCATCAACTCTAATCCAACAGTTGTTTCCTTGATTTTCCCTGTTTGCGCTCCTCTCCGTCCTGATGAATAAACAAGAATGTGCCATTAACGGATATTAAATATAGGCATCCAACAGTTGGAAAATTAGCGAAACAAAAGAAATACTCTGTATATTTGGCGTTGAATAGGTGGCATGTGCTGTCGACAATGTATTACTTAATAGGATCATTGTCATGTTGATGTAATACAACAGTGGCTTCTGTTTTGGCGGGAGTGGAATTCCAACTCCTAAGATTGAAATGGAAAAAATAATAATGAAAATTCTAGTCAAAACTCTGTATTTCTGAATGTGGGTATTCCTGTACTGTCAATGAGTGAACAGTAGGTAAAATATTACTTTTTGGTAAAATGGAATCCCAGAATTTATAATGCTCCTTTGGAGTAATTATGTTGTCCTGCTTATATATAGATCTTGGAGAACACATAACACCTTACATTTACCATCGTTGCTTTGAAAGTTCATATTTAGAATTTTAATTATGATACCATCAATTCAGTGTTTCTGGAAAAGGCTAGTAAAAATAATTGAACTTGCTAGTAAGGCAGCAAACTATTGTTAACCCGATCGATTTTGTGGGACACAAAGAATCTTAATTTCTTTATCTGATGTTCTTTTAATATGCTGAAGTGTTCATTGTTTGCTAAATCATATCAGTATCTTATTTCTAACTTATTTTCCTTCTTTACACAGAAAATCGTCTAGAACTGGAATCTCAGGTCTCTCTGAATGGCAGGAAGAAGTCTCCACTTAAAAGAATAGTTGGTTTCCAGGTACTGTCTTAAGATCTGTTGACTGCACAGGATCTTTTTTTCTGTGATACTTATTTGGAATCTACTTATTGTTGTGAGTGATTCTTACATTATCTTTTTCTTCAAAACTTGTGTTGACAGTACTGCCCATCTGATCCAAAGAAGTTGATGGTAACATCTGGTGACTCACAAGTTCGCATTCTTGATGGGGTTCATATAATTTCCAACTACAAAGGTACTGACACCATATTCTTGTCTTGGGTTAACTCATAGTATCCGTGACCCTGAAGTTCACATTTCTATCTCCCATTCTCAGGATTGCAAAGTTCAAGCCAAGTTGCTGCATCATTTACCCCAGACGGAGATCACATAATCTCTGCTAGTGACGACTCCCGTATCTACATGTGGAATCATGTGAACCAACTTGCCCCAGTCACAAGCCGCGTGAAGACAGTGTGGTCATACGAGCGTTTTTTCAGCAACGATGTCTCCATCGCCATACCGTGGAACGCCTCACAATCAAGGAACTCTATTTCACTGGCCTGCAACATCCCTTCTTTACGGCAAGAAGTGTCCGGCGACCTCTGTGACATACAGGACAGTAGCACATCACGCTGCCAGACTGAAGATTGCCTCGAAGATGACAACATGTTCCGGTTACCATCGGGCAATTTCACTCTTAGCAGGGCGTTCCTCGCGGAGTCTGCTCCAAGGGGATCAGCCACGTGGCCGGAGGAGCATCTGGCATCCAACTCCGCGACGGCATCTACTTTGCGTAAATCTCAGTACAAGTTCCTGAAGGCGTCTTGCCAGAATGCAGCCACACATGCCTGGGGCCAGGTCATAGTCACCGCAAGCTGGGACGGCCACATCAGGTCATTCCAGAACTATGGCTTGCCGGTGCAAGTTTGACATCGCGTCTTCTCGGCATTGCTTCATCAGTGGGTTTCCCAGAAGCACGGCGCCTCTCGACTTCACGGCGAATGCTTTGATGCCCCGCCTCGAGAAGCCTGGCTGGCCCGAGCTTGACCCTCGTCCAGATATACTGTTACGGTACAAAGCGTCACATGGCTGGTTTCTTGTGCTAACATGCTTGTGGACCATAAGTTGTATGTAGCCCGGGTGGTCCTCCAAGATCCCGCCAGCGTCGACGGTGTTGTAGCAGCAGGCCCGGGGGGAAGACGGGCCGCCTTCCTTGGCTGAATTATGCAATCCTTGTGGTGGGGTCTGTGCATCCAAGACCTCTTTGATGCCGTTTATCTTCGCTGTTCCGGAGCCCTCCATGAAGTAAATATATAGGAGAGGATGAACATATGTTTTTGGCCAGTTTCGACTTCCCTCGCCCCGGTCGGCATGTCGATCGAAGGGGGCGAGCGGGGAGCTAGCTAGGGTTGGATCTTGAGGATGGAGTGCACATATTGGATTCATTTCATTTGTTGTTACATGTTGTTGTGTGTGAGTTTAATGGTGTTGTACTGTGCACATTGACGCCTCCATTTCAGTGTGCTGGTGAGGTGTGGTGGACATGGTCAGGTGGGGGTGGGGGACCTCTCTCACCATCCTCTAGATGATGAGGATGGATAGATAGGGATGGTGCAGTTGCAGTTGGGGTCTGATGGGATCCCTAAAACTGCAGGGACCAGCCTGAGCCTCAGCCTGGGTATGGTTATGGTGATGGTGATGGTATGGGGCTCATCTATCTCTCACTCACTCATGCCTGCCTGCCTGTGTCTCCTTCTCAATACCTTTGATTGATTAAAGCTGGCTGGGTGAGTGAGTGCTCAGATCTTGACCTTTTTACCTCCTGCATTGCCTTGCCCCTCCCTCACTTATTATTTGGCACTGATGATATCCTGACTTCACCAAGGTGAAACTGGCCTTTCCAGTTACCAGTAGCACTGTACTTTCTTGGCCGTGCAGTTTACACCTCGGAAAACTTCTTGACCTTGACCTCCAGCTCTGAACCAAGAACAGGTCTCTCTTTCTCTCCCTCTCTCAGTGATCGCCAAATAGTTCCAAAGGCTCTGTTTAGTAGGCCAACTATGCGACGACCCATTTCCTCCGTTTGGGCCGCCGCAGCCAACCAACGAGGCGACACAAACGGACATATGTCTGTTTCTTTTTGTCCGCTCAACGCATTTTCGGCCAAAATTTGGGCCAGTTTAGTGTTGGTGTGAACGCCTGCAACGTCCTTACTTGTCCTCCCCTTGGCCCGCTCATCGGTGGCCGGTGCCACAACCACCCTATTTCCCCATTCTCTCTACCAAAACTCTCCCGTCCTCGCGCCATGGTCGACGCGCCAAACCGCGCTGCCACATCCTAGGCCATGTGTGTGTGTGTGAGAGAGAGAGATTGCCAAGTGGTTCCAATGTTTGCTAGTATTACTTCCTTTAGGCCAACTCCAATACGACGACTCACTTCATCCGACCTCGTCCATTTGGGTCCGCGAACAAAAAACGCGGCCCAATGCGGGGACGCAAACGAACATCTGTCTGTTTTTTTTGTCCGTCGCAATGCATTTCCGGCCCAAAATTTAGGCCGGGTTTGTGTAGGCGCATACGCCCGCAATGCCCTCACTTGTCCTCCTCCTGGCCCACTCATCGATGGCACAACCACCTCGTTTTCCCATTCTCACTCCCTAAACCCTCCCGCCCTCGCACCATGGTCGACGCGCCAAACCTCGCCACCACCTTCTTCCCGACCGCCACGGGAAAGGCGTGGCCACCGGCACCATGCACCCAAAGAAGAAGCCGAAGAAGGTGCACACTCCGAAGGAGACGCCTGCCTAGTCGGCGAAGAGGGCTAGAGGAAGGTCACGACAGACAAAAAAACAGTCGTTGCGGCAGTCGTCGTAGCTGAAGCCGTGCGGCGCCAGACCGCCGTGCTTCTTCGAGTCACCTTGGGGTGGCTCGCCGGAAGTGAGTGAACTCACACAGACATTCCCGGTGGTGGTGGCCCTTGACCTCAATGCCACACATGTGGCCAGCCAGTCCACCGGGACGCAAAGGAAGCATCCGCGGGAGATCCCTACGGGCAACTTCCCGATGCCCACAACCTGTTCGACGAACCGCCGACCCCGACGCCGGCTGATTAAGACTCGACCTACTATCATGAATCCATGGAGGACAGGATCTGAGGGTGGCCAAGTGTACGGTGGCGATGAGACCCAAAGCCAAGACAGCCAGGGCCAGTACGCGGAAGGGAAAGAAGACACAGACGTCCGTGGGCAAGAAGACATCGACAACCATGAGAACCAAGGGAAAGAAGATGGTGTGGACATCGACGATGAGCCATTGTTCCACGAGGAGCTCTCTCACCAAGTAAATGCACAAAGGAGGCGACAACAATGCATCCAGACGGGAGTCTACACACAAGATGAGGAAAAGTTGATTTTTCGAAGCATGGATGGAAATTGGACAAGATCCCAAGATCGAGCCGAGCAAAAAGGCTCAATGTTCTGGAGGAGGGTTCATACATACTTCCATGAACTTTGGAAATTTGAGCCCTACAAATTTGAGAGTAACTGTGATGACGTGTTCATCGCAAAGAGATTGGCTTTCATTCAATTGGAGTGCATCAAGTTTTGTGCCTCCCTTGAGAACATCACCGGTCGTCCCATGACTGGCCTAGGCGTCAAAGACATGGTATACAATTGCTTCCCCTGGTCCATATTTGTGTTTGATGCATTCATCTCATTTGCATATCAATGTATATTGTTGCTTTTATCTTCATTTGCAGGCATTCCAATCTTTGAAGACCTTCAAGACCCAGCATAGGGACATGCCATTCACCTTGACCCATTGTTGGACGATGATTTTTGAGTGCCCAAAGTTTAAGGAGCAATATGCCGCGCAAAAGAAAGGTGAGGGCGGGGGCGACGACGATTGCTGAACCAAGTGAAGGTGAGAAGCGGCCGAGGGGGAAGAACAACTCCAAGTTGGATGACAAGTGTGATGCTTCGACACCCGTGTTGCAAGAAACTTTGAAGGGGTTCATGACCCAAAAGGAAGCGAGGGAGGAGAGGAAGTGCCAAGAGAAAGAGGAGCAAATAAAGGCCTTCTTTGACATACAAAATAAGAAGCTCGAGATCAAGCAGAGCTATGCCCGAACAAAAACAAACGAGGTGAAGCTCACGCGGATCTAGAAGGAAAATGAAGATCATGATGGTCGACTTGAGCAAGGTGTCCCCAAGGTAAAGAGTTTGATTCGAGTAGAAACAAAAGGAGATGCTCGAGATAGATGGATGAGCTATAGGTGAGACGCGATCATTTTGTATGTCGGCATGAACTACGGCCGAGAGAGACGAGTTTTTTGAGTGCTTGCATGTATGCAGGCCGCTGGCAAGTATGCCGGCATATGAACCATGGCCGTCGGCTATGAATTCTAGATTTATTTGTGTAAGATGTGTTTATTGGACAACATTCAAATGGGCCGGACGGTTGGGTGCACCCACCTGATTTGGCCGAGTAGGACCGTACGCCGTACCTTAAAGCTGACCCAGACGAATAAAAAGCGGACCAAATCGGTGTCTATTTGGGGCGGCAGGTTGAAGTTGGCCTTAGATCTGTGGAGTAAAAGCTACTAGCAAACGGCGGGCGGCGTGAAAGCATGGGCACGGGTGTGGCGCCATGAAGCACACGCTCTTCCCGGTTTATGCCGGCCGGTCAGGCTATCCACTGTCCGTCCACGGCTGCAGTGCTGAAAAATCTCTCTGCCCTGCCATGCCATGCCACGGCTTCTCTGACAGACAGGATCACTACTTGCCCTTACCGCCCACTTGCTGAAGAGCATGATGGCGCCCATGCCGATGCCATGCGGCCGGTCGATCGACTAGTGAAGTTGAATCAGACAGACAGTCATCGATCTCGAAGCAGCAGGCATTGCCACTCCTCATTCTCGGCCAACAATCGACTTGGATGGATGGATGGACGGATGGACGGACGGATGGCGTCGTCTCTGTGCTGTGCTGTACGTGCCGTGTCAGTCTGGGCAAAGGACGGACAGATGGATTCTGAGTTTCTGACGGACGAGTGTGAGCGAGCGTGAATGTCCTCAACTTCCCCATGGCTCCTGTCGGGCAAAGGTAAGTAAGGTCGTCGGGGCAACAGCACGGCAGCCACTGTAAAAATCGTCAGAGACGCAAAGGCTGTGTTGCCCATGAGATGAGATGTGTAGTCGGCGCCAAAGCATGGCTATGGCCATGGGCTGCCATGAAGTACGTACGCACTCTCCGGTTTATTATGTCAGCCGGCTCATCACCGGCGCCCATGCGGCCGGGCCCTGGATGGAGTGCTGCTTAACGACCTCTCCATCACCATGCATGCGCGCGGTGGTTCTGACAGGCAGGATTGGCCGAGCATGCATCAAGTTGCCCATGCCAATGCCATGCAGCAGTGAGCGAGTGGATGTGAAATGATACTGGATTTCATCGTCGATCTCGACTGATCCGGCCGGCGGCGGCGGGCACTGCCTCTTTTCGTCCAACAGTGGACTTGGATGGATGCCCCGTCGTTTCCGAACGTGCCGTGCCAGTCTGAGTGAGTCTGGGGGAAAGGACGGACGGAGGGGTTCTGATTCTGACGGCGAGCGTGAATATCCTGACCTCCCCGATGGCTCCTGTCGGCCGCCGGGGCAAAGCTTGTCTGTCCTGTCCAGCCAACAGTAAGTACTTAAAATCAATCTTCAGAAGAGCGACGCCTCGGGGTGGCAGGCAGGCGCCACCTGGGGGCTGGTGGCCTCTGTCGTCGCCTCTCGGCTCGGGTACGCCGCCGCCACTTGCCCGTGGCCGCCGGCGTCGCTGCCGGCCGGCCGGCCGGGATGGATGGACGGTGATGGTGCACCGCGCTTGCGCTCTGCAAGAGCTTTCCGTCGTTGCATTGTTCCAGGCATTGCCGCCGGTATGTTTTTTTTTAGGAATCTCGCCACTTTATTGATTATCGATAATGTTCATGGGTACAACACGTTGATCATAAGGGTTGACCAACCAAAGATGTCTATCAGACTGAAGATTACAAGATAATTTGGCAAGATTGTGAGCCTCGAAATTAAAATTTCTCCGCTCATGAACAAAAGAAACAGAAGTGAACATATTTCTACGCCCCAAAATCTCCTGGATGATCGCAGAGTGCGGTCCCCTTGTTCCTTGGTTGATGTCATTGACCACCCCTTGGCAATCCGATGCTATTATCATATATGACACTTGCAGGTCACTAGCAAGTGCCGGAGCTTCCCTGCACGCATAAGTTTCCAAGATAGTTGGATCAAAAACTCTATTATAAACCACCGCCGATGATCCTAGGTATAGACCCGTGTGGTCTCGGCATACTGCGGCAACCGCCCCACCACGGCTACGCCTTGCCACCGCTTCATCGACGTTGAACTTTACCAACCCCGGTGGTGAGGCTATCCATCTTTGTTCAACTTCCCTCGTAGGTGTAGCAGAAACCCGAGGGGGTGTTTTTTCCCTGACTTGCTCCAGCTCGCGGAGATAGGACTCCACGAAAGAATGGGTCTGCATGGGTGATTGAAATATTCCTTCGTGTATCGCCTGCCTCCTTGCATACTGTTAAAATTGTGTCGAATATTATTGTACAAGTTAGGTTACAGTTGGACTTGGAATCGTACGGTGTGTAGACAGGATATGGAGTCGTGTCCTAGTAGGACACTTGTATCCTAAGCCTCTCATATATAGCGGGGCTAGACACACGATGTAACCTATGCCAACATAATAGCACAGGCGCGCAAGGGGGAGCTGGCGGCGTGTGCCGGCGCCCAGGTGGCCGGTGTGCGGTATTGTGACGGTGTCATGGGGAGGAGCGCCCGTAGTCATGCCCCGGGGATGTAGCCATAGCGGTGAACCTCGTTAACAAATTTCGGTGTCATGCCTTGTGTGATTGCTTGGTCCTCGGTAGATCGATGGAGTGCCTCGGATTATTCTAACAAGTGGTATCATGAGCAAGGTTACGATGAGGTTGCGGATTCGTTGATTTAGAGGATGGATCGTGGTCGAGCTCGGCGCAAAGACGATGTGCGGAAGTGATTGTTCTGTGGAGGTCATACGGTGCGCTGTCGACGAGATCGGGTAGAAGCAATCGGGGAATCGTGCGGAGCAACGTACAGGCGCATGAGTGCAGCGGCTGGAGTCTCGGACGGAAACAGCGGCTGCAAAATCGTACTCGAGGTCATCTCGGCGGGAAGCGATGGGCAGCGGTGGCCGCGAGCAGGCAACCCTAGTCAGCGCAACGGGCGAGATCAGATCGATCGGATCCGAGGCAGCGTGCAGGCGGCGCGTCGTACACGGGGAGGGCCGCCAGAGGCTAAGGCCGCAGTGCGGCGCACGGCTGGTCTAGCTGGGGCTGGCCTGTGTGAGGCCGAGACGGGCTGAAAGCCGTATGAGTCCGCGTGGCTGGAGGCTGATGTGCAACCTGGGATGTGTGGCGAGGCACGAGAAGGTGCGGTGCCTGTGTTGCTGTGCATACAGATACACGTGAGATTTGTTTGAAAAAAGGAACCTGCACTAAGGTATGTACGTGGCTTTGGGATGCAACATGATTAAAGAAAAGGAGTGTTGGGAGTTTATGGTGATATGCTTGGTGTACCCATGGAGACTATCAGGAAATCCAGTTTTTCTTTTGGAAGTGTTGCAAATTGCGCACGGGATTTTACCGTAAGGTTGGCAGGTTGGTGACATGCGTATAAGGCTCGGAGGAGTCTGAAGCGTGTCGTGACAGGATCATGCATACGCAGGGCGTCAAGGCAATGCACGGAGATGTGCAGACACGACGCAGGGTGGAGCATGGTTGAAGTCGGATAATTTCGGCTGGGTCGGACTGGACTGTCTGACGGATCGACGGATATGTTGGTCAAAGCAGAAGACGGCGGTGATTTCAGCGACGACGACATAGGAGCGTGATGCTGATGGTGGCCAACTTCTGGGGCGTGGAAACACGTGGTGCAGGCTTGAGGGCCTGTGCAGCTTCGACAAGACAATGACGCAGGGTTGATTCAAGGTTGTGTACACATGAGAGGTTGAAGTCGACAGGGCGTGGGGGTGGCTCGTACAACCACCATGGAGTCATGTTGAAGGTGGAGCTGGAGTCTGACAGATGACTACACTCTGTGCTGATGGAGGGGCTACGGCGTAAGTTAACGGAGAGTCGAAGCCTATTTCAGGGGGTAAAGCGAGAGACACGTGGATCGGACTGGGCGCCAGTGGTCTGATGGAGGCGTGGTACTCGGCATCGGTTGGTGATGATCGATGGTTCTCTGCAGTGGGGGTTGAGGCAGTGGGGGCTAGCTACCCGGGAGACTCGACCAGGACAGCAGAGGCTTGGCGCGGTGATAGCGGCGAGGCGTGCGGTAAGCACGGGACACAACGACAGGCCAAGGCACTGGTGGTCAGACATGTGGCCAGACAAAGTGTGCAGGGGGTGCTGAAGTAGTGTTGATGAGTACCAGGTTCAAGTTGGTGACTGGGTCTATCGGTGCTAGTTGATGGACAGGAGTTGACCGTGGAGAATCTGAGAAAGTGGCGGAAAGTCTGAAATTGTCAAAAGCTGAGAGAGTACATGGTCGTATATTCTGTTCTGTTCAGTGCACATGGCAAAGTGCGAATGACAAATACAGAAGGAGGCGGAGTGCTATAGCTGTGGGACATGCCAGAGACTATCCGGAAAAGGGGTGAGACAACTGTGAATTTGACTCAGGGTGACACAGGGCGACGGTGAAATTCCTTCAAGTTTCAGACAAGCAGTCAAGAAAGAGCGGTGATATTGAGTTCAGGTAACTCTTATATGTGGCGTCCAATATGTGAATTGTTCATTTTCATGCAGACAGTGGTCGGTGTGTGATGGCGTTGAACGGATTCTCCGGAAGTTGGAAGCACAAGGTAGAGTAATGAGGAACTTAATTTTGCTCGAGTGTTGATTGTGAAGAAGACAAGAAGGGACTACAGTTGCAGGTGGAGTCACATGGAGTCTGGGAGTAGCAGCCATACTCATGGCGTATCTCAAGTCCAATGTACATGAAGGTTCGACGCATGGACAAATTCAAGGTGGTGGAGAATATCGCTAAGGTGGAGTTTGTTAAAATTGTGTCGAATATTATTGTACAAGTTAGGTTACAGTTGGACTTGGAATCGTACGGTGTGTAGACAGGATATGGAGTCGTGTCCTAGTAGGACACTTGTATCCTAGGCCTCTCATATATAGCGGGGCTAGACGCACGATGTAACCTATGCCAACATAATAGCACAGGCGCGCAAGGGAGAGCTGGCGGCGTGTGCCGGCGCCCGGGTGGCCGGTGTGCGGTATTGTGACAGTGTCATGGGGAGGAGCGCCCGTAGTCATTGCCCCGAGGATGTAGCCATAGCGGTGAACCTCGTTAACAAATCTCGGTGTCATGCCTCGTGTGATTGCTTGGTCCTCGGTAGATCGACGGAGTGCCTCAGATTATTCTAACACATACCATACTGCCCATAAAGTTACGACCATCTTTGTGAACAGCTTGTGCTCAAGAACCTCATGAAGCTGAAAGATCCAGTTCTTCGCTCGGGTTCGGTGTTCTCCGCCATCCTAGCCACCAGCTCCGGTATGTGCCGTCGTGATTGTCTCGTTACGACGTGAAGTGTCAGGAGCCCATACATGAGCCATGACGTGAAGGACCTTTCAACGCCATGCAGCTCTACTCTACTCTACTTTGGTGCTGTTACAGTCCACTTCACTGTGGAAAAATAAATATGCGTGTCCAAGTAAGAGTACGTGTGGAAAGAAGAAGAGAAAAACTGTGCACAAACATGCATGTTCTGTAAAACACAATATGTTGGAAACTTGCTCGACACCCTAAATGGGGTGTGGCTCTTTCATTATATAGAGGTATCAAGGGGTACAATACAATATTACAATATTAATACACAGACTACGTATATATACAGTCTAACACCCTCCCTCAATCTTAATTGTGGCCTAAAATACAAAGCAAGTTAAGATTGCGCCTACAACCTACAAACTGTGGTTGTGGAAAAGGCTTCATGAAGATGTCAGCAAGTTGATCCTTTGATGGAATGAACTTGATACAAAGTAGCTTCTGTGCAACACGTTCCCGAACAAAATGATAGTCAACCTCAATGTGCTTCGTCCTAGCGTGAAACACTGGATTAGATGAAAGATATGTAGCACCAATGTTATCACACCACAAAACTAGAGGATGTGCTGAAGCAACTCTCAACTCTCTCAACAGAGACTGTACCCATATGATCTCAGCAGTGGCATCAGCAACTGCTTTGTACTCAGCTTCAGTACTACTGCGAGACACTGTGGCCTGCTTTCGAGCATTCCAGGCGATCAGGTTAGAACCCAGAAATACCGCATATCCCCCCGTGGATCGGCTGTCATCAGGACTGCCAGCCCAATCTACATCTGAGAAAGCTGAGAGCTCACACGAGGGCGCAGGCTGAAGAAGCAAACCATAGGAGACAGTAAGACAGATGTAACGCAGAATACATTTCACAGCTGACCAATGAGATGTCCTGGGAGCATGAAGAAACTGACAGACACGGTTGACTGCATAGGAGATATCAGGCCTGGTAATAGTAAGGTATTGCAGACCACCAACGAGACTGCGATACTCAGTAGCATCCTCAGGTGAAAGAGCATCTTCATCAAGGGCAGATAACCGATCAGTGGCAGACATCGGAGTAATAGCATGTTTGCACTTCAGCATACCAGCACGACGCAGCAGATCCAGGAAGTACTTCTTCCGTGTAAGAGTCAAACCAGCAGAAGAACGTGAAACCTCCAGACCAAGGAAAAAAATGCAAGGCACCCAAATCCTTGATAGCAAAGGCACCACTGAGTGCAACCACAAGACGATCAGCAGCAGCATGGGATGAACTGATGAGAATGATATCATCAACATAAACCAGAAGATACATCGTAACCTCAGGACGCTGAAGAAGGAACATCAATGTGTTTGCAGTGGAGGGAGTAAACCCAAGTGCTCGAAGAATAGAGCCAAGACGAGCATGCCATGCACGAGGAGCCTGTTTCAGTCCATATAGCGCCTTAGTCAGACGACAGAGATAACGAGGGCGTGCAGGATCAACAAATCCAGGTGGCTGACGCATATAAACCTCCTCCTCCAGAATTCCATGGAGGAAAGCGTTCTGCACATCAAGCTGACGAAGAGACCATCCACGAGTGACAGCAAGAGACAACAACAAGCGAATGGTAGTAGGCTTGCTGACTGGACTGAACATGTCTTCATAATCAAGACCATACCTCTGTTTGAAGCCCTTGGTAACAAGCCGTGCCTTGTAGCGTTCGATGGAACCATCAGCATGTCTCTGACTTTGAAAACCCACTTGGAATCAATAACATTGACACCAGATACTGGAGGAACAAGCTGCCAAGTGTCATTTTTCTGGAGAGCCTGAATCTCCTATTTCATAGCAGCGTGCCAGTGAGGAATACTCAGTGCAGCCTGGAAGTGTCGAGGCTCAGAAGTGGGATCAGCATCAATGTGATCCATGCACGCGGCTAGCCATGCCACAGTCCCGTCCTTGCGTTCCTTCAGACAGAAAATGCCCGACTGACTCCGCGTACGAGGATGAAGAGGGACCACAGGCCGTGCCGGCGAGACCGTCGCAACCGGTGATGGAGACGAAGCTGCAGCATCGGGAGAGCTGGCACTAGGGCTCCCTGACGACGACGAGCCAGGCGAGGCTAGCCCACTAGAAGCCGAGGCGGGACTGACCGGGTCCAGCTCCAGGCCGGTCGAAGCAACCGCCGACCAAGGCGAAGATGCCTCCAGGTCCGGCGTGACCCCTCCTGGGTCAGGCGGAGCGCCAGCCGAAAGATTGGGCGAGGCCAGCGGCACGCCAGGCGAGGCCAGCCGAGGGCCAGGCGGGGCGCCAGCCGAAGGACTGGGCGAGGCCAGTGGCAGGCCAGGCGAGGCCACCCGTGGGCCAGGCAAGACCGGCGCCCGCACGGCAGCCTCCATTGGCGATGCAAGGGCGGGTACGCGGGTCGAACCCGTTATGCATGGGACATGCACGACCCGAGCAGGAGCTGCCGCGTCGGTTTCCCCCGGCAAGGTCTTCGCCCGACAAGCTTTTCCCCCGGCAAGTTTCCTGTTCATCAAGAAGCTCAAGACGAGCGCCACGTCCAATACCTGCAGCATGATTAGGCAACAACGCAGGGGCATATGCAACATCCACAAATTGATCTGGCAAAGGTGTGGACATGTGCACCGGTTGTGAGGAAATGGTAGAGTTTGTCGGAAGTGCACGAAAAGGAAACACGTTTTCATCAAACACCACATCACGAGAGATGTAAACGCGATTTGTAGGAACATGGAGGCATTTGTACCCTTTGTGAAGAGAACTGTACCCCAGGAAGACACACTTCTTAGACCGAAACTCTAACTTACGCTTGTTATATGGGCGAAGGTGAGGCCAACATGCACACCCGAACACCTTAAAAAAGGTGTAGTCTGGAGTCTCGTTGAGCAAGAGTTCAAGTGGAGTTTGCATTTTCAGGAGTCGTGAGGAAAGCCTATTTATGAGAAAACAAGCTGTGGAGAAAGCATCACTCCAAAATCGAAACGGAATGGATGCATGAGCGAGCAAGGTTAGGCCAGTTTCAACAAGATGACGATGCTTACGTTCGGCAGTTCCATTTTGCTGATGAGTATGAGGACAAGACACACGATGCGAAATCCCAAGTTTGTTAAAAAAAAGAGTTGAGGTTGTGGTATTCACCCCCCAGTCAGATTGAACATGGATGATTTTCTGCTTAAGGAGACGCTCAACATGTGCTTGAAACTGGATAAAAACATCAAACACATCAGACTTGCGCTTAATAAGATACAGCCAAGTAAACCGACTATAAGCATCAATAAAACTGACATAATAATTGTGACCACTAACAGATATCTGGGCATGACCCCATACATCAGAAAACACAAGCTCAAGAGGATGTTTCACAACACGACTAGACTCTGAAAACGGAAGTTGGTGACTCTTGCCCTGCTGACAGGCATCACAGACGGTGTCAGCAGATTTATTGGACACAACTGGTAGTTCATGACGATGCAACACATGACGAACTATAAGGGCCGCAGGATGACCAAGGCGCGCATGCCAGTGCGTAGGAGACACACGAACACCACTGAACGCCTGAGGAGAAGACTGCATGGATGGTGTGCTCGGTACATCAAGTGCGTACAAGCCATGGCGAAGACGACCGCTTAGCAGAACGGCCCTCGTGTCCCGATCCTTGATAAAGAAACAAAAAGGATGAAACTCAGCAAGGACATTATTATCATGTGTAAGTTGAGGAATAGACAACAAACTACGCGTAGCAGAGGGAACATGAAGGACATTGGAAAGATGTAGTTTGCGAAAATTGTGTGCAAGGAGAGAAACCTGGCCAACATGAGAGATGCGCATACCTGCTCCGCTGACGGTGTGCACCTGATCATGACCACGGTATGGCTCCTGAGTAGAGAGCTTGCCCATCTCGCTGGTGAGGTGGTTAGTAGCGCCGGTGTCCATATACCATGATGGATCAATGGAGTAGGACGGAGTGCGACCATGATCATGAGTAGTCACGGCAGCGGCAGCCTGCTTGTCGTTTCCTTTGCCATTGTTGCCAAGGCCCAGAAAATCTTGCTTGTAGCGACGATGACAGCGAGATGCAATGTGGCGCTCCAGACCACACAGCTGGCAAGCCTGCGGGGCACCGCAGGAGGAGCAGCAAGCAACCGGCCGGTTGCCACCCGTGATGGATGGCGCATTGCCACGCGGGGCCGGATGCGAAGATGGTGCCGGCTTGCCCCCTGAAGATGAAAGCCGCTGAGGTTTGCCGCGAGTGGCGGCGTTGGCGGAGGCGAAACCCGGTGAGACACGGCGGGCCTTGATGCGCTGTTCACGGCCAAGAAGGCGGGCATACAGCTCACGAGGTGGAAGTGGATGGTCACGGCCATGAACGTTCTCAACGAGATTGTCATAATCATCATCGAGCCCGTTAAGAACGAAAGTGGTGAACTCCTCATCCTGCAGAGACTGGCCAACTGAGGCCAATGTGTCGGTGAGACCCCGCATCTTGTTGAAGTAGTCCGTGATGCTGAGGTCACCAAGCTTGGTCTCACCAAGCTCGGTGCGTATAGAGTGAGCACGCGCCTGAGACTGCGAGGAGAAGCTGGTGTGAAGCGCCGCCCACGCCTCCCGGGATGTAGTAGCGAAGATGACCGGCGACGAGACGCTCGAAGTGAGCGAGGACTGGATGGCGAGAGAATGGCCTGATCCTGGGCCACCCATATATGATACGCCGGGTGATGAGTGGGCGGACACGGGATGGATCCGTCAACATAGCCCTCCAGATAGCAACTGCACAGAAGAGGCAACACCTGGGCACGCCAGGACAGGTAGTTGTCCGGCGTGAGCTTCACCGGCAGCAAATGCAAGAAGTAAAATGGTGACGGCGCCGTGACCTGAGCGGCGTGAGCATGCATCGATGGCGCGTAGGGACCCGTCGACGGGGCTGTCTCGAGATGAGGAGCACCCGCCGAGTAGATGCCATGAGCACCGAGAACGAGGGCATCGGCTCCGTAGTTCACCGCGGCCCCGTTGGATGGCTGCGGCGGTGCAGCCACGAACCCGGACGATGCGGAGTAGGGTTGGTGCGGCGACGACGCGTAGGGCTGCGGCGGCTGCGTCAAAAAGTGCTGCTGCGGTGGCGGCGCGGAGTAGATCGGCATCGACGGTGGCTGGTGGTGATGCGACGAGAGAGCCGCATAGGGTTGGTGATGATGCGGCGCCGCGTAGGACGCCACGGGCCAGGAGGACGGCGGCGGCTGAAGGGAGCCCTGGGCCGCCGGCGGCGCACCATACACGGCAGGAGCGACGCCACCGAGCGTCTGCGCGACGGCGCCGTAGGGCAGCTGCACAGCAACGCCATGAGATGGCGGCACAGTGAACTCAGCAGAGGAGTCGGCCGATGGATTTGATCCGATCGGGGACTCGGTCGGCGGCAGGGCCCCGTAGGCCGACGCAAGGGGCCGAGAAGCGAGGAACTGTGACATAGGGGCGAGGGCCGGCCCGGCGGCGGTGGCAGCGACGAAGGTCGGCGCACCGGCGGCGGCGGCGGCGGGAGACATGAAAACCCTAGTCTGATACCATGTAAAACACAATATGTTGAGAACTTGCTCGACACCATAAACGGGGTGTGACTCTTTCATTATATAGAGGTACCAAGGGGTACAATACAATGTTATAATATTAATACACAGACTACGTGTGTGTATATATACAGTCTAACATGTCCACTCGTTGCTGCCTGAGCCTGACGGGTCGGGTGACACAAGCCCGATGGCCGTGCCAGCGATATCTGGAGGTGCAATACTAGGTGTTACTAGATAGATCGCTGTCGTATGCCATGATGTTCTCATGGAAAGAATTTACAGCGTAACTTAAAAAGTCAAGCTAGCGGCCGGCATGGCGAGGAGATGAAAGCTGCGTTGCGTTGCGGATAACAACAGTTGAGGTCTGGCACTATGTGTCATCCGGCCTTTTTGCACGGCTCCAACAGGATAGTGGAGGTCCTGTCTCATCGCCGTCCCGTCGTCGGGCTTATAAAAAGTGTGGTGTGTAGGGGTGTTGTCTGCGATGCTATGGACGGAAGTCGGTCGGGTTCTTGCTAGTTGATTACATCTCCTCGGAGGCCTCCAACCTCTCCCTTCCTCGGATCATGCTCTTCGGATGAAAGCCTAAGGCGCGGTGTTGGGTCAAGCGAGGGCGTCGACATCGTCATTCCCACCGTTGGGGCGTCGTCTTGAACGCCATCAATCCTAGCCGTGCTCCTCTTTTGGGGCGTCGTTTTGAAGGTCATTGATCCTAGCCGCGCTCCCCCTTTGGGGAATCGTCTTGAAGACCATTAATCTTGGTCGTGCTCCCCCTTTGGGGCATCGTCTTGAAGACCATCAATCCTGGTCGTGCTTCTTGGAGCTGGATCCAGGGATGGTCGCCCGGGTTCGTTTGGCGTGGTCGCCTGTTTGGTGGCAATGGTGGCTTCGTGCAAAGTTGGGTTGAGGTGTCTCCCGACATGTTTGAGGGGTATCCGCGCCTCGGCTTGTCTCTGTGGAGCATACCTTGGCAGCGACGATGGCATCATATCGGTTTTAGCTACAAAGGCTTGTGTGACGCAAGCTCGACCCTTTTCTCCAGCAAGGTTTGCCGCTTGAGTCAGAGTTGTCTGGTCTCCAGCATGGGTGGTCATCTGCTTTTGCATGGGCCGACATGAGCTCCAGCGTCTGTTTCGATGAGGGCTTCGTTGGTGGAACTCGATGGTGAAGTCGGAATCGCTGGCTCGTGGAGGGATGAAGACGATGACGCCTAGTGACAACCTCAACACAATGTACTCTTTTTGACGGCGTGGAGGTTTTCGCGTGGATGGCCATGTCGGTCGGTGTTGCGCCAGTTTTAGCCCAATTTTCCTTGTATTAACTTGGCAATTCTCTCCCCCTTTTTTAATGAATCGAGGTCCTTAGGTTTGACTTTTTTGTTATTGAAAAAACCAGAACAATCATAGCTTTAAACAAATAGCTTTGTGATATTTTCCGTGGCCATCGGAACTAGAAGTGCCATTCCCTTAGTAATTCGAAAAATGTTTATAATCTGACGATTATATGATACTTTATTTATCGCACACATAATTTGTTATGGCTCGTGCAGCGGGGGAAGAGTGTAGTGAGGATTTCTTGCCTCTCAATTGTAACTCTATAATTTTTGAATAAAACTCCTTTTACCCCGCAAAAAAGAGGGAAGAGTGTAAACCCGTTCCCTGTCACTGACCTCCCGGGCCCATGGGACATAGCCCAGGCAATGCGATCCTAGCCGTTAATCCGCTCCCATCTCCCCGCAGAGCATAAGCGACATCCACGGCTCAGCGAGGTGAGACAGCGCGGAGGCGGCGACAGGTAGAGATGGCCGGCGGTGGCGCCGCCGCGTCGGCGCTCTCGAGCCCGTGGAGGGCGCTGCTGCAGCGAGCGTTGGACGCCAACGCGCACCTCAAGCACTCCACCTTCTTCCAGCTCGTACGCTCCCATCTCCCATAGTTCCCCTCCCCGTGCCCTTTTTTGGGGGAAAACTTGGTACCCTAACGAACGGTCCGTCGTTTCAGGCCACGGTGGGCGGCGGCGGCAGGCCGGCGAATCGCACCGTCGTGTTCAGGTGCCCGCCTGCTCTGGTCTAGTCCCCTCCCTTTCCCCTCCAGCTCTTACCGGTTTTGATCTGAAACCTTGGTCTTGTTAGGGGGTTCCAAGAACACTGCGACAAGATTCAGATTAACACGGATGCGCGGAGCAACAAGGTCGCTGCTGCTATTCCCCCGTGCTTTCTAACCTTGTTATTATATATACAATCATAGTTCTTTCTCGCTGCTCGCTGATTCCCTTGCTGGTTTGGATGTGCGATTTGCGAACGAACAGATTGGGGAGATCAAGGAATGGCCCCTCGGCGAGGTAGGTTGTGAAGAACTTGCAGAATTGCGTGTCACAGTTTTGAGCAGCACAAGTGCCAATTTCCTGATCTTGAGATTCTTGCAGATATGCTGGTATTTCACTGATTCCTGGGAGCAATTCCGTATCAGCGGTATCATAGATGTGATTGATGGTTCCAGTCCGGATCCTGCCAAGCTCCAGGTTAGAGCTGAGTAGACTCTGCCTTGTGCTCTGTTCTGTGTAGTGGAGATGTCTTGCAAACGAAAGGATAACTGTAGTGAAAGATTTGGTTATGCACAAAACTGAACATATAACTGTTCTATTAGATTAGTTTTGTATAGTTTTTGCACACATGGAGTTTCCTTGTCTCATCAAGAGCAAATGCATGACCTTGTATTAATGTCTCCACAACTTTCACCTTTCAAACCTTTTGGCGATGCTCAGAAGCTGCACAAACTCAACTCTTCTATTACACATATAAGTAGTTTTTTCTTCTCTTGACGACATGTAGCAGCGCTGCTTTCATTGATATTAGGTGCTCCTTTATAATCTTTTTGCTCAACATTGGTTGTTTTACCAAACAGCAACGAGAGAAAGCTTGGTTCGCCAGTTCAGTGAAGTCAAGATCACAATACTTAGGACAAAGTCCAGGGGTTCCCGTCGCAAATGATGACCACATTAAGGATGTTCATATCGATCCATCAGCTGGCCCAGTTGATGCCTACTGTCTTCTGACTCTTGATCCAGAAAAGGTTAGGTTAAAGCTTTCTTGTGCCTCATGCTCATGTTTCTGTATCTGTATCTTCACCTACTTTGAAATACAGAATCAGTTATACTTAAATTGGTTAAATGTATTGCAGATTCATGTGCCCCTATTGTGTTTCTCAATACTCTTGGTTTTCATATTCAGGTTGATTATGTGAACTTGAAAAGTAATCAGAGATTGATGTTCACAAGAACCCAGGAAGGAGATGAGTCCAGTGACTGGATGGCCGAAAAAGTTAGCCCATAATGAATTTTTTTGTTAAGGAAGAACAGAAAGGTGTTATTGGCTGCCACTATTTTTATTTTGTGATTTTCCATGGCAAGGAACTGTCTTCATTCTACTCCCTCCGTTCCCAAATATAAGTCTTTTTAGAGATTCCAACAAGTGACTACATACAAACCAATGTGAGTGAATCTACATTCTAAAATATGTCTACATATATCCGTATGTTGTAGTCCATTTGAAATGTCTAAAAAGACTTATATTTAGGAACGGAGGGAGTACAATATAGTTTCTAGCATGTCAAAATGTATTTTTTTGGTAGAGCATCCATGGATTACCGGGTCTGAACAGCTGTGCTATGTGCTTTATCTGCATAACAGTCATTTGTTAACATACATTATGACTCTAATTAACATTAGTGTTCGCTTTTAAATGTTTCTCTTTTCTTTCTGGGATTCTTACATAGCGTCTTTCTTGTAACACTCAAAATATATATTTGGGCATGTACCATTCAGGATTTGGTTCCTGGTCAAGCTGGTAGCTGAGGACTTGGTTCTCAATGTTATCAGCGCATATGCCCCGCAAGTAGGCCACAATGAGAACACCAAGAGGGAGTTCTGGGAAGGCTTGGAAGACATGGTTAGGAGTGTACCGATTGGTGAGAAGCTCTTCATAGGAGGAGACCTCAATGGCCACGTGGGGTACATCTAACACAGGTTTTGAAGGGGCGCATGGGGGCTTTGGCTATGGCATCAGGAATCAAGAAGGAGAAGATGTCTTAAGCTTTGCTCTAGCCTACAACATGATTGTAGCTAACACCCTCTTTAGAAAGAGAGATTCACATCTGGTGACTTTTAGTAGTGGCCAACACTCTAGCCAGATTGATTTCATCCTCTCGAGAAGAGAAGATAGGCGTGCGTGCCTAGACTGTAAGGTGATACCTGGGGAGAGTGTTGTACCCCAACATAAGCTGGTGGTTGCTGACTTCTGCTTTCGGATTCGTGTCCAGCGGGATAAGCGTGCCAAGGTCGCTAGAACGAAGTGGTGGAAGCTCAAGGGGGAGGTAGCTCAGGTGTTCAAGGAGAGGGTATTTAAGGAGGGCCCTTGGGAGGAAGGAGGGGATGCGGACAATGTGTGGATGAAGATGGCGACTTGCATTCGTAAGGTGGCCTCGGAGGAGTTTGGAGTGTCCAGGGGAAGGAGAAGCGAAGATAAGGATACCTGGTGGTGGAATGATGATGTCCAGAAGGCGCTTAAAGAGAAGAAAGATTGCTTCAGATGCCTATACCTGGATAGGAGTGCAGACAACATAGAGAAGTACAAGATGGCGAAGAAGGCCGCAAAGCGAGCTGTTGGTGAAGCAAGGGGTCGGGCATATGAGGACCTCTACCAACGGTTAGGCACGAAGGAAGGTGAAAGGGACATCTATAAGATGGCTAAGATCCGGGAGAGGAAGACGAGGGATATTGGCCAAGTCAAATGCATCAAGGACGGAGCAGGCCAACTCTTGGTGAAGGACGAAGAGATTAAGCATAGATGGCGGGAGTACTTCGACAAGCTGTTCAATGGGGAGAATGAGAGTTCTACCATTGAACCGAATGACTCCTTTGATGAGACCAGCATGCGTTTTGTGCGGCGCATCCAGGAGTCTGAGGTGAAGGAGGCTTTAAAAAGGATGAAAGGAGGCAAGGCGATGGGCCCTGATTGTATCCCCATTGAGGTGTGGAAAGGTCTCGGGGACATAGCGATAGTATGGCTAACCAAGCTTTTCAACCTCATTTTTCGGGCAAACAAGATGCCAGAAGAATGGAGACGGAGTATATTAGTACCAATCTTCAAGAACAAGGGGGATGTTCAGAGTTGTACTAATTACCGTGGAATTAAGCTGATGAACCATACAATGAAGCTATGGGAGAGAGTCATTGAGCACCGCTTAAGAAGAATGACAAGCGTGACCAAAAATCAGTTTGGTTTCATGCCTGGGAGGTCGACCATGGAAGCCATTTTCTTGGTACGACAACTTATGGAGAGATATAGGGAGCATAAGAAGGACTTGCATATGGTGTTCATTGACTTGGAGAAGGCCTATGATAAGATACCGCGGAATGTCATGTGGTGGGCCTTGGAGAAACACAAAGTCCCAGCAAAGTACATTACCCTCATCAAGGACATGTACAATAATGTTGTGACAAGTGTTCGAACAAGTGATGTCGACACCGATGACTTCCCGATTAAGATATGACTGCATCAGGGGTCAGCTTTGAGTCCTTATCTTTTTGCATTGGTGATGGATGAGGTCACAAGGGGTATACAAGGAGATATCCCATGGTGTATGCTCTTTGCGGATGATGTGGTGCTAGTTGACGATAGTCGGACGGGGGTAAATAGGAAGTTAGAGTTATGGAGACAAACCTTGGAATCGAAAGGGTTTAGGCTTAGTAGAACTAAAACCGAGTACATGATGTGCGGTTTCAGTACTACTAGCTGTGAGGAGGAGGAGGTTAGCCTTGATGGCCAGGTGGTACCTCGGAAGGACACCTTTCGGTATTTGGGGTCAATGTTGCAGGAGGATGGGGGTATTGATGAAGATGTGAACCATCGAATCAAAGCCGGATGGATGAAGTGGCGCCAAGCTTCTGGCATTCTCTGTGACAAGAGAGTGCCACAAAAGCTAAAAGGCAAGTTCTACAGGACGGCGGTTCGACCCGCAATGTTGTATGGCGCGGAGTGTTGGCCGACTAAAAGGCGACATGTTCAACAGTTAGGTGTGGCGGAGATGCGTATGTTGAGATGGATGTGTGGCCACACGAGGAAGGATCGAGTCCGGAATGATGATATACGAGATAGAGTTGGGGTAGCACCAATTGAGGAGAAGCTTGTCCAACATCGTTTGAGATGGTTTGGGCATATTCAGCGCAGGCCTCCAGAAGCTCCAGTGCATAGCGGACGGCTAAAGCGTGCGGAGAATGTCAAGAGAGGGCGGGGTTGACCGATTTTGACATGGGAGGAGTCCGTTAAGAGAGACCTGAAGGATTGGAGTATCGACAAAGAGCTAGCTATGGACAGGGGTGCGTGGAAGCTTGCTATCCATGTGCCAGAGCCATGAGTTGGTTGCGAGATCTTATGGGTTTCACCTCTAGCCTACCCCAACTTGTTTGGGACTAAAGGCTTTGTTGTTGTTGTTGTTGTTACCATTCAGGATTTCTACTGAAAATGTTAAGAATATGTGCTTAATCTGAATTACAGTCATTTGTAAACATTTAGTATCTTTCTTGTAAAAATCAGAATATATTTGGGCAGGAGCCATTGAGAGGTGTTAAGAATATGTGCTGAATCTGATTTACAGTCATTTGTAAACATTTTATTTAATGGCCGAGCCCTGCGATTTCTGATAACCACTTATAAACATGGCACTAATTAATGTTGATATTCACCGTTGTAGGGTTTTTCTGAGACGCTCACTTAGCCAGTATTCTTATGGAAAGCTTTGAGGCCTAGGTAGACACCTTGATCTGGTATGCAATAATTGGACGACGAATCAATCTAAATTATTCCTGTAACTACAATAATACTCCCTTCATCCGAAAATACTTGTCATCAAAATGGATAAAAAAAGATGTATCTATAACTAAAATACGTCTAGATACATTCCCTTTTATCCATTTTGATGACAAGTATTTCCGGACGGAGGGAGTATCACGCACACAAACATGCATGATTGCATGGAATTCTGCAATTACTATGTTTTTTTCAGTAGGGGTTAAAGGAGTATCACTTTCCTAATTTTGGACCCAGCTAGTTAGTTGGCCTCTGATCAAGATCGGAATTATGCGTGCTCTGCACAAATTTCAACCCATTGGCTGTAATTACAATGATATTTACAGAGTTAGTTGGCCTCTGATCAAGATCAATATTATGTGTTATCTCCAAAAATTTCATTCTATAAGCTCTCAGAGCCTCCAATGCCATCAAATCAGCCACGGTGATCCTGCTCCTAAGTCTGAAGCTGCCCGCCACTCTGCCGACTTCAGGCCTATTAGCCTTGTTCACAGTTTCGGCAAGCTTGTTGCCAATAGAGTGCAACCTCTGATGCCCCTGCTAATTGAGAACTACCAGAATGTTGTCATCAAGGGAAGCTGCATCTATGGTAGCCTCGTCTGTGTGCAAGGAATTGCAAAATCTCTGCATAAGGGCAATCTCCTGAGCCTCCTTGTTAAGCCACACATATCAATTATCAAAGGCATTCAATTTCGTCTCCTGGGAGTTTCTTCTCCAACTTCTTGAAATTCAGAGGGTTCAGCCTTTGCTGGAGAAACTGGATTGCAGGACTATTAATGGTAACCTCTGTAGCTCAGTTCAGCACCGCCGAGGACTGCTTTTCGTCGTGATCATGAACTGCTTAGAAAGACTGTTTGATGAAGCTCATGGAAGTGGCGGCCTAGCCCCATTGGGAGCTCTAAACATTCTGCACAAATCTTCTCTCTAACCGATGAAGTTGCCAACTTCATCAAGCCCACACCTGCAGATACAAACCGAAGTTCTCCAATCCTTCGCATCTTCGGTCAGTCTACTGCTGTTTGCACCAACCTCTCCAAGACCAGAATCATCCCAATCCAGTGCAATGGGATCGACCTGACAGCCACCCTGGACAATCTCCTGCGCACCATATCCTCATTTCCCTGTACCTACCTTGGCATGTCGCCTGTCCGTTCACCACCACAGAAATAATGACTATCAAGCTATCCTCGACAACTTTGCCAAGTTATAAGGGTGTCATGGGCAAAGCAAGCAAAGTGGTGTTGGTTCGACGTGTTCTCTCTGCAATCCCCTCTTTTCAGATGACGGCCACCAACCTATCCAAGTGAGCTGATGCTCAGATGAACAAGCTTTGAAGATCTTCTCTTTGGGCTAGCTCTGATAAAGTGTCAAGTGGTAAATATCTTGTAAATTGGAACAAAGTTTGCTCCCCGACTGAATTTGGAGGCCTTAGTATTCCTAATCCTGAAGCTTTCAGAGCCTTGAGGGTTACACAGCTTTGGTTTAAGATGGGCGGACTAGCATAAACCTTGGACTAACCTGCAAATTACCATGGATAGTTTTTGCAAAAGCAGGTTCAACTCAGTCCATATAAAAGTAAATCTGTTTTATCTGTGCTCATGAGCAAAATAAACAGGTTTGACAAAACTATTAACCATCATCGGTTTACAATATTCTCGACAGAGTATCGTAATTCTGTTCTGAACATAACAAATTGTTTTCCACTCACCAAACAAAGACGCGCCACACGGAAAAAATAGTAACTGGTAAAATAATGGACAATATTAACACGAGTTGTACTAAACCCATACCCATCACTAATCATGCAATGGGGACTTAGAGCATGGTTAATAATATAGCCAGCAATCGGCTATAAGGAGTTGGCATGTCATCTACAGCCAACCTTGTAGCCGGCATGTACAATAGTAAGTTATATATGTGTACTACTTCATTAGTAGTTGACCCACCTTACAACCTCACAAAGCGTCTTGGGTCTCGTGCTAGAGCCGGCTACTAACCAAGAGTCCGCTTCTCTCCTCTCTCCTCTTCTCTCTCCTTCAACTAAGCAAAGATATAATATTCTAGTCCTTATAGCCTGCTTATGTCACCTTATTGTACTTGCTCTTATGAACTCAGCTGTTGCGATTCTAACTGAAACATAGTAGAGACCGTACTCTGATGCAAACATTAGGAAATAGCTGCAATTGAAGCGTAAAATTGGTTGTACTTCCATGTTAACTGTTTGAAGTACCAATGCAGGAATCAATTCCAAACTAAAATATGCCCAACAATATCGATGCACATATCATTCTCACATAAAACATTCCAGTTAGCATTAGCATGGTTTCTGTCTTCATATTCACTACTCCCTCGAGAGAGATTCTTTCATGGCATGAAGTTCCTTGACGATATCTCCGGTTGGCATTCTACTTGACGGCAATTCCTGAGAGCAGGAAATTCCGAGTTTAAGTAGCGAAACAAGGCAATCAATCGTTCTCTTGTATGCAGAAGCATTCACAGTTTGGAGCCCATACTCAAGATCCAATGATAGCCGCATGTCCACAACCTCCATCATACTATCACATAGACCAAGCTCAACATACTCACGAAGGCTCAATCCTTGTCTGAATTTGCTATCGGTGGGCCTCTTTCCAGTGGCTGTTTCCAACACAAGAATGCCATAACTGTAAATATCTCCATGCTTGGACACGGGGTTTCCAACACCATACTCTGTGACAATAACAAGTTCGAATAAGTAGAGTTTTTATGATGCATAGAGTTCTATATTTACATTCGTTTTTAAAACTTTATATAACTAGGCACAGAATAGGTAGAGTAAACATAGAAGAGGTGGGCTAACCTGGGGCAGCATAACCAATTGTCCCTCGAAATCCCATTGAGCTCGTGGACTGCTCGAGAAATGAGCTTCCCTCGTTAAGAATCTTAGCAAGACCAAAATCTCCAACATGGGCTACCATATTATCATCTAGGAGCACATTACTTGGCTTCACATCGCAATGTACAACAGGTGCTGGACCATGGCAGTGAAGATAGTCCAAGGCATAAGCCACATCAAGTAGTATTGTCACTCTTTGATGCAGATTCAAATACTTTTGCTCTGCTTGGTCACTTGTGTCAAGATGTAGCCAGCCTTCTAGACTACCATTAGGCATGAAGTCATACACAATTGCTTTGAATTCATTCCCTCTGGTATCAATGCTTGAGCAAACTGTAACTATCTTGAGAAGATTGCGGTGTCGCATATTTCCTAATGCTTTGCATTTGGCAGTGAAACTCTTCGGCGCCTTTGGAGTTTGAAGTTTTAATACGTTGACAGCAACAAGGTTTGAATTTTCTCCAGCATGACCATCCAACTCTCCTTTGTACACAGACCCAAATGATCCAGAACCCAGCAAATTCCCTGCCGAGAAACCATCTGTTGCCCTCGCCAACTGACTATAAGAAATCAGTTGGTAACCTTGCATGGACGTTGTTGACGGGATTGTTGCTTGTCTTTTGTTTTGCCAGGTAAGAAGAAGCTTGTAGAGGAAGGCAAGAACAACCAGTGTTGCAATGATAGAAATAGGCATACACGCAACCGGGAATTTATGTTTTTTCTTTGCTAATTGCAAGGAACAAGGGGCCAAATGTAAATTAGGTACACCGCCACAAAGGTTTCCATTTCCTTGGATTGATATTGCTGAAGAATTTGCAAAAACACCAGTGATTGGCACTTCCCCAGCAAGGCTATTGAATGAAAGGTTGAGATAATAGAGTGTGGTAAGGTCTGCAAATGATTTAGGTATCTGGCCTGACAAATTGTTGCTCGAAATGTCTAGAGTTTGTAGACCTTTCATCTGACTAAGGATTGATGGGATGGTACCTTCAAATTTGTTGTTTTGGAGGTAGAGTTGCTGGAGAAGTTGACATCCACCGATGGTGCTAGGGATTTCACCTGATAATTTGTTCGACTCTGCATGGAGTTCTACTAGATTTTTTAGATTCCCTATTTCGTGAGGTAGTGATCCCTCCAAGTTATTACTTGATAGAGAAAGATATTCTGATAGTGTTGGGATGTTGAATAATCCGCTGGGTATTGGTCCTGTAAAGTTATTGCTTGAAAGATCTAGTGTCAACAAGTTTGTTAGGTTTCCAAGTGTGCGTGGTAACCTACCACCGAAGGCATTCATGCTGAGGTCCAAAGAAATTAGTTCGGTAAGATTTCCTATATTCTGTGGAATAGACCCACTTATTTTATTTCCGTATACTTGGAGTAGGGAAAGGAATTTGAGGCTACTCAAGGAAGAGGGGAGGGTTTGGGTGAAAGAGTTAGTATAGAGAATGATAAATTGCAAGTTAATGAGGTTACCTATATCTTTAGGGATGCTTCCTGATATTTTGTTCTCTTGAAGGCCGAGTTGCACCAAGGAGGTGGAAAGGTTGGAAAGTGAATCAGGGAGGACTCCCTCAAACTTATTGGTTCCCAACCCCAAAACTTGTAACTGTGTGCAATTTGTTAACGTGGTTATGAACTCCCAATCTTTGGGCTCTTTTGCGCGAAGCAAATTCTGTTGGAGATTGATCCGGAAGAGATTCGGGAAGCTTCCAACCTCCGGAGGAACGATGCCACTGAAAAAGTTGTCTGACATCTGAAGTAATGCGATATCAGAAGCATTAGCTATTGCAGCTGGGATGGGGCCATGGAAGTGGTTAGCATCCAACGATATGTCTTGGAGAAGGTGAAGATTACTGAATGCGTTTGGAGGTATTGTTCCAGTAAGCATATTTTCCTGGACAGAAAGCAGTGTTAGAGAGGAGATGTTCCAAATGGAATTGGGGATCACTCCACTCAAGTTGTTAAAGCCGATGCTGAGCCGAGATAGTTTGGGTAACATGCCCAAAGACGGCGGGATAGGTCCGGACAGGGCGTTGTGATCGACTTGAAGATATTTGAGGTTGGAGAGGTTGCCCAAAACAGGTGGTATCCTACCAGATAATCTGTTGAGAAACATAGACAAGGTTTGGATGGATGGTGATTGCACCAGCGAGCCAGGGATATGCCCTGACAAATCATTTCTGGAAAGGTTCAAAGTGACAAGATTCTTCAAGCTGGAACCTATCTCGCCCGGGATCTCATCTTGGAGATGGTTTCTACTTAGGTCAAGCGTGGTGAGGTTGGTGCATCCTCCAAGAGCCACAGGAATGCTTCCCTGGAGAGAATTCACCCTCAGGCTTAGGAGCCGAAGCCTGGCAAGATGGCCGAGCTCCGGGGGTATCTGACCCGCGAGGTGGTTGTTGCCGATCGAGGTCAAGCTCCCTGAGAAAGGAGAGGTTGCCCAAGAATGGCGAGATGTGTCCCGACAGGTTGAAGGAGGCCATGCGCAGCGAGACAACCCTGTCCGGGTGCCGCCGCCCGCAAGCAACTCCTGGCCAGCTGCAGTGGTGGGTGGAGGTGTTCCATGAAGCCAGCAACCCTCTCGGGGGCGCAATGGCGGACTTGAAGGAGAGGAGCGCGAGTTGGTCGCTACCCCTACCCGGAGCGGGGGACACAGTAAGAGCGTGGGAGCAGAGGATGGTGAAGAAGAAGAAGCTGAGCATTGTCATTGCTCCTGCTATAAGGAGAGGACTGCTAGCTAGCTAGCTAGCTAGGTGGCGGTTACGTGTGTGCACTAGCTCGCATGCACTAAAGGGTTTATATAGCTGGAGCTGGTGCCTCGTCTCTAAAACCGGCAAGCAAGTCGTCTTGCTTGCCGGTCTTTGGTCATTGGTCGTTGGTGCTGTCTCCATCTTCCCGAGTGGCGTGGCGTGCGCGTTGGGCGTGGTAGCCGTGGACGGTCTTTCCAGCCTGCCTGCATCTGTGCCATGCTTGTGGGACCCTAGCTGGTGCGCGTTGCGCTGTGCTGCTGAGCATCTGATCTGCGGCTCGTCTCCTGTCCCGATGGAAGGTGGTTTCTGATGACAACTCCGGGTGGTGGGCACGGCGGGTGGCGCGGAGGCGTTTCTGGTGCTGGTGCAAGGGTCGCCGTGTGCTCCGCGAGTAAAGTCTATTTTAAACCTTGAATTTGTATGGCTCGTTGAAATCATACCTCGAACTCTAAATCCCTGAAATTAACACCCTATACTTTCTAATCCCGGTCAACCCTTACCTTAGGCCTGTTTGGCGCACTAGAAAAGGAACCATCCCGACCGGGTTCACTGGCTACTCTCACTGACGATGCGGGTCCACAAGTCAGATTCGTCTGCTTCCTTGTTCTCTTCCAGGCAGCCAAATGGATTGATCCCCTCCTCATATTATCTTGAGAAAATTCCTTGTGTTTGTATACGACATGTAGCCAAAACGATCAATCAGGTAGTTGCGTAGCTTTGTACTTGCGTCTCATCGGGTTAAATCAACCTAGAGCTGGGGACACGGCGCTGCACCTGGCCGCAAGGCACGGACGCACGGTCATCGTGCGACGGTGGAGAAGCTCATGCTGCTGGCGCCCTTCTCTTCTCATCTTCGGCAGGGAGCCGCGGCGGTACTTCTCGCTGTCATCTTTCTCGAGTGCAGCTGGAACCAAGACGAACTCCTACCCCTCCACTGGTGCATCCTCCGGATTGAGGCCTGAAGTAGCGGTATTTGCTTGTCGGAGCTTGTGGATCATGCCGCTGGCCGGAAACGTGTCCACTTCTACGACTGCTTCACTGGCGCGTGGGCGGACGTACAATGCGAGGCCGGTGTGGTGTTCTTCCGTAGCGCGTGCGACGCCGACCGACCGACATGCACGACGCCAACTTCCACGCCTCTTATGCGCGGGGCGAAGCGGTGCTCGAGGGTTGCCGGGCGTGCTGTTGCGCGCCGCCGCCGTACGTCGACGTCACGTTATTGCCCTGAGCTGGTCTTTGCGTTGCTAGTCATGTTGTTTCCGCCGTCGTCCGCCTCGGCGTCAATGGGCACACACTGCTCCGGCTCGCCAAGCCGTATGCACAGCAGGTGCTCGACAGCAGTGGTGGAGCTTCATGGAGTGCAACCTGGGCCACCGCCCCCACATCCCATGAAGAAATCCATCACTACCCCTAGGCATTTGGGCCATAAGTACAGGAAAATAAGGCCAGACCTCATAACTTAGCCCCCCCTCAGCCCATTGCCCCTCCAGAATTTTGGCCCAAGCTCCGCCACTGCTCGACAGTTCGATCGAGTCATGGAGTGCGCACAGAGGGGATGACGAGGTCGACGGGACTTGAGCTCAATAGGTCGTAGAAGCACAGAGGAGATTAGATAAGCTCAGTACGGGGGCGTATTGGGTATTCCTGGATGCTTGTCCAGTAGCCAGGTAGACACCATGCGTGCGCTAAGGAGGGACGCGGCGGCACTTTGGATGGCCCTCGCCGACGTTCAATGGTCATCCTTGTGCCGGCCATCCTCTCGGGGCAGGGTGGACACCAGGAACAGAAGACGACATCGGGGCGTTGAGGGCAAGCGGCACACCGCTCGGATGAATGGAGTGAGGAAGATGAATATGACATGTAGGCCCGCGGAGTCAGTGACAGAAACAATTGTTCCCAGCTGGGATTGTCTTTTTCCTGATGCAACAAACAGTGTAGGGTCGGTTTAGGGTTGAAATTGACCGGGATTGGTGAATATAAGGTGCCAATTTCAGGGATTCAAAGTTAAGGGTTTAATTCAGACTATCTCTACGAGTTTAAGGTTTAAAATAGACTTTACTCGTGCTCTGCTGTGACCCAACACCAGCCACGAGACCGATCGAGGACCCGGCTTCAACATGGTATATGCGAGCACAACTCTCGTCCCCTGATGGTATTATTCGCTATACTATATATAGCAAGCATGGTTTAATGTGTAGCACACACTTTCATCTCCTCTACCATGCATGTTATTCATATATGTACGCAACAGCGTCGTATTTGGTCTATCCTGTGCAGAGGCTAAAGGACAGGGACCTCTTTTTTTATCATGACGCCTATCCGGCTAGAGCAAACAATATGACCATTTGTGAAATGGAGAAACATAACCATCTTTTAACCCTAATCAGGCCCTGAGGGAGGGGGGCAGCCGCCTCGGCCCCCCAAGATCGAGGGGGCCCCTCCAAAAAGTGTATACATATATGCTATGACCCAACATATCTATGGACTGGACTGTTGGGCCTCACGCAGCACGACGGAATGTACTCGCACGACGAAAAAAGGGAACTAACTGATCCCTTCCGATTCATACCTTGGTTAGTAACTGCATGTCAAAAAAAAAGAACAGATTGATCCCTTCCTATTCCATCACGCACGCATTTAACACAACGATTCCCAATTTCTCAGCGGCCGCCAAGGCTTCATCTCTTCGTGACTGCGAGTTCGGCGCTCCTTTTCCATTTTCTTCTAATAAATTGAATTTTCCTCCCCAATTCAGATCGACCGCCAATTTCAATTCCCTGGGGCCATCGGAACCCAGGCTTTGCTCTTCGTCCATCAACGATTCGACCATCCGAGGTATATCTTCTATTCATATTAAGGTTCCTAGTCTCCTAGCTAGATGAATGGCCGGCACATCGTTACTGTTCAACAGTTGTCCATTGATGCAGTTTTATTTATTTACAGCATTGTGTCTTGTCATCTGTAAGAAAGTATCCATCCGGTAGTAATGAAAGGAGAAGGAAGAAAGCTGTGGATGATTTAGTTCAATCACGGTGCGGAAATATTCATAATTGTTTCTAAGAGAGTTGGCGATAGTTGTCATAAAGGAAGGGCAACCAACTAATGGCAATTCAGAATTTGATCAGTCAGAAGAAAATGTCGACACCAACATCAATGATAACAACGTTAGTGGCTCTAAGCATGTGTATGTAATTCACCAGATGCACATGCACAATCCGCTAGTGATGATGATGAACAACCAGTTTATATTAATGGTATTTATGAAAAAAAATTGGGATAATCTTGATAATAAAGCAAGAGACATCTTAGTTGAGAAAGGGTATATGAGAGACGACAAAAAATGGCATACCGACGATGCAGGAAGATGTTTTTCATATGCCCATTATCATAGGATATTAAGCAATGGGGAGGAATGATACAAAATGACTAGTTTATTCAAAAGATGTTGACAAAGTTTTTTTGCTTCTGATGTAAGATCTTCAAGTCTAGCATTAGCAGAGGTTTATTCAAAAGATGTCGTCAATGTTTTTGGCTTCTACTCTAAGATCTTCAATTCTACCACTAGCAAGAATCAGAGATCCTTAGCACATGATAGATTAGGATTTTTTGGGGTAATATGTATGAATTACTTGATATATATACTGATTTTGGAAACATTTAAGTGTTATTGGTAATATTTCATATATATGCATATTATTTTTTATTGTTATGACGACTACATTTAGGGCCTCGGGTTTTAGTCTCGCCCCGGGCCCCCGAAATCTCAGGACCGGCCCTGACCCTAATCGCCGACATTTCCCATCTCTCATCCTTGGGCAGGTTGCAATGCTCTGGGCGAAAGTCTCTCGGGTTCTTGCCAGCCGAGCGTCCGTGGGTGCTGTCTCACCTCCTTGGAGGCGCCCGTCATGGAGGCTTGAACCTCTCCCATCCTCGGATCATTTTCTTTGGGTGAAATCGTCAAGCCTAGTGTTGGGTTTGGCGATGGCATCGACATTGTCGCTCCTGCCTTTGGTATGTCATCTTAAGACCATCAATCTTGGTCGCACTTCCGGGGGCTGGACGCTCATGACATTGGGGAAGGGCAGGTATCAATCCAACGATGTGGGGATGCTAGGTCTATTTAGCGTGCTCTCCTGTTTGGCAATGATGGCGGCTTCATGCAGAGCTGGGTCGCGGCCGTGTTTTTTTTAGTCGGTGTCTCTCGGCGTGTTCGAGGGGTCTCCGTGCCTTGTCTTTGTAGTTTTGGAGTTGCGGAGCAGGGTCTCGACAAGGTTTGACTGCGGTGGCTTGTGCGGCCCAAGCTCTCCCCTTCTCTTCAGCATGGTTCGTCACTTGAATCAGAGTTGTCTGGTCTCCAGCGAGGGTGGTTGTCTATTTGGCATGTGCCGACATGACCTCCGACATCTGTTGCGGCGAGGGCTTCATTGGTGGAAGTCGACGATGAATTTGATATTGCTGGCTCGTGGAGGGGTGACGACGATGACGCCTTGTGTCAACCTCGACAACGTTTTCTTCTCGGCGGCATGTAGGTCTTCGCTTGGGTGGCCAGGTTGAGCGGTGTTACCTTGTGTGGGTTATGTGACGGTTTTAGTCCGATTTTCATATATTAACCTGAAAAGTATTTTCTCTTTTTAATGATTCAAGATTCTTACTTTAAAAATCCAGTACAACCATAGCTTTCGACAAACAGCTTCGCAACAAGATGACCATGATCAGCAGCTAAGTTTGATATTGTACTTTTTCTGTCAATTTTCTATTATGAGGATAAGAGGCTCCCATTCTCCCATGGAACTCCCTCCCTATGAACTTCTAAATAACACTACTTACAACTTCTAAAGAAAACTATCAACCTGAATATACGATACCTTACTGAAGCATCTACAACAGGACTCGGTAAATCTGGGCCTCTATACGCCCACTGGCTCGCGGATGGCGCCGGACAACCCCTCATATATCGTGTCCGGCAGCCATGTACCTCAAATTTGAACTTTCAAATTCATGCAAATCCATGCACGTCCATCATACAAGTGAATGTCACACTTAAATAACAAATGTTGGTACCGAAAATACATAGTTCAAGCATAAAATTTATCTTATTTTCATCGTAGGACCACATATGCTCCACAAGATCACCGAGTAGCTATGCGTGCACCTGATTATCTCGAAGATTCTGATGCATCTACAGAAAATTCACAACTGATCTACATCTTGTTGCTCCGGAATGTGGACTTGTTCTCCCGACATCTCAAAATCATTGGTTTCGGCCACCCCGTCATCATCGCCCTTGGCAATCATATTATGCAAAATGACACAACATGTCATAAGCCGCCACAAAGTCTACAATTCCCATGTCATTCCTAGCTGCCTCTTGCATTGCTGCAAATTGGCTTTGTTTGTTGCCTTGGGGGTTCGGATATAGTCTTCACAAATGTCGCGCACTGAAGATAGATACCATCGGCAAGATAGTATCCTATGTTGTAGTCACGAACGTTGATAGTGTAGTTCCACGGCGGCGATTCCCATTACAAAGCCTCCTGAACACGACAGATCGTTGAAGCACATTGATGTTCTCCGCGGGGGCGTCCGGGCCGGTGACAATGTCCGCGGTGGCGAGAACGGATGGGCGGACTGTTGGGGTGGTGCAGGCGGCGCTGAGGGTTCACTACAACGGCGGAGCAAGGGTGGCGACAGAAGTAGGGATGGCCGGTGCAAAGGAGGAAAAATAGAGGAGAGGAAAACTAGAATCAGTGGTGATGGTGGTGGTAGTGGGGGGGGGGGGGGGGGGGGGTTGGTGCAACTTGAGGTAAGGTCCGCCTATCTGGTTGACGTCGTGGACGTGCTCGGGCCTCCCCAAATCCGGCCAGATTTGACTAGATATGAGGGGTGCCGGTCAGTCCGGGCATTTTCGACCGATATAAGGAGCCTATCTGGGCCAGTTTTTTGTTTTTTACCGTTCAGTAACCGGGCCGTTCGCCCGGAATGGTACACATGATTTCTTATGGCTCATGCAGCGGGGAGAGTAAACTCGTTCCGTTCCCTGTCACTGACCTGCCGGGCCCCACGGAAGGCCATGCAATTCTAGACGTTAATCCACGCCCATCTCCTCACAAAGCATCAGGAAGCGACATCCGGCTTGTGCTAAAAAAAAAGGAAGAGACATCCGGCCCAGCAAAGTGAAACAAGTATAGATGGCCGGCGGTGCGGCGGTGGCACCGCCGCGTCGGCACTCTCGAGCCCATGGAGGGCGCTGCTGCAGCGAGCGTGCACCTACTTTGAAATACAGAATCAGTTATACATAAATTGGTTAAAACATTGCAGATTCATATGCGCCTATTGTGTTGCTTAATACCTGAAAAGTAATCAGAGATTGATGTTCACAAGAACCCGAGAAGGAGATGAGTCCAGTGATTGGATGGCCCAAAGTGTTAGCCCATAACGACCTTTTTGTTATAAAGGGTGAGCATAAAAGTGTTATTAGCTACCACTAATTTTATTTGGGGATTTTCCATTGCAAGGAACTGTCTTCATTCCTCAACATCTTTTCCAGCTTGTCAGAATGCATCTTTGGCAGAGCACCCTCGCACTAGAGAGTGAGCTGTGTGCTTTACCTGCACTACAGTCCTTTGTGATACATGATACTCTTAATTAATATTGTAGAATGGTTCAAAGGCCAGGAAATACATCGAATCAATCTACATTTATGGCTGTAATCACAATAATATCACGCACACAAAATAGAAGATCACAAGGAATTGTACAAGTATTAAAGTTTCTCACTGGTGGTTACAGGAGTAGTTTTCTGAATTTAGATACTGCAATATATACTGGAGTAAATCTGGTTATTTTGTTCGGCAGCCGTGAGATACAAGGAAGCTATCTTCTAGGTGATATACTTTGATTGCAGCAAATTAATGGTGATATTTTTCTTTCAGGGAAGATTAATGGTGAGATTATATATTGCATTTTTCGTCTAAATATCTCCACCATAACGTCTAAAGATCGCATTTTTCGTTTTCTTTCCCTTGGTTCCCACATCGTATTTTGTGTGTGGTGGCCGGCGAGATGGACGCCAATGACGATGCCAATGGTTTCTGCTTCCCCTATGACGTGCTCCTCGAGATCCTCCATCGCCTCCCAGCTCGCGCCCTCGCTGACTCCCGGCGCGTCTGCCACGCGTGGCGCACCATCATCGACGCCCACAGCCTCCTCCTTCCCCACGCCTTCCCGCGCGAGTTCCCTGGCATCTACACTATCATCTACTATGGATTCACATCTGACTCTGCCTTGTTCGTCCGGCCTATGTCACAGTCGGATGAGCCTGGCTATCGACGCCCTTTCAGCTGGGGCGATTGGGGCATGTGCACACAACAACACTGCAATGGCCTCTTCCTTGTCCGGGATAGTTACCACCTGGAATATGCCAATGAAATGTACGCGTGCAACCCAACGACAGTACGGGCTGCCCATCTGCCAAGGCCTCCGACACCGTGGCCATGCAATGTTGAGGGAATGTTTCTCGCCTTCGACCCGGCCATGTCACGGTATCACAAGGTATTCCTCCTTCCTTCAAAGAAAGTACCCTACCGTTGGTTCACCGAAAAAGAGCAGTGGGATTTAGAAGAGGAAGAATCCTATGGTTTTGCTAGCCAGTTTGGTGAGCTCGATGGCAAGGCAATAAAGATGCTGCCTTTGCTGGTGTTCTCGTCACAAACTGGGCAATGGGAGGACAAGAAGTTTGCACCTGGGCGTTGCGCCCCAGGGCACATCTATGACGTGGTGACCACACCGCGTGGTTTCAAAAGGTTGGCATGGTCAGCCGAGTACTGGCATGGATCGCTCTATGTGCATTGTCACAGTGGCGTCCTCTTGATCTTGCGTTGCTCAGAAGGGGTGTACGACATGGTCCAATTGCCAGGGGATTTGGCTCCGTATGATGACGAAGAGGATAAGGAGTCATGGGACCTTCCCAAGAGATCTGTTTTAGCGAGCTATGAGAGAGGGGTTTGCTATGTGACCCTCAACAAGTACCATCTCATGGTATGGGCACTGATAGAATCTACCGACGGTCAACTTGAGTGGACGTTGGCACACGAGGCCGACCTTAGACCGCATAGTCGTAGTATGGAATCTTTGAAGAGAAAAGCAAGACCGAGGATGAAAATGGAATGGGAGCTGGTCGAAACGGATGAAAAACTAATTAGCTTGTCAGGACAAAGCAGTAATGAGGAAATTGATGAGGATCATGATACTGGAGAGGAAGAATACAACGAAGGCGAGGTCGAAGAAGTGGAGAGGAGTAGTGAGGAAGATGACAAGAATGATGATATTGGAGAAGAAAGTAACGATGACGAGGCCGAAGAACTTGGGAGCGGAGAGGGCTCCGTGTACTCATGGAACTCGGACGAGCACAACTTCATCGACTTAGACGAAAGTGATACCACCGACTTAGAGGGATACTTGTTCAGGATCATTGGTTTACATCCGCACAAGGATGTGCTTCTCCTAAATTTTTGCTCATGTGTGGTGGCATATCATCTTGGTACCTCGAGAATGCAGTACTTAGGTCACATTTTTCCTAAACAACTGACACAGAATGCTGCAAACGTCCGTTGTGCCTTCCCTTATCGCCCTTGCTACTTCGATGCGCTCCCTCAGAGGAAGTCCCAACCATCTTAAAAACACCGCAATGTAGTTTCAGACTCACCCTATCCTTATTATGTTTTCTAGCATCTAAATGTATTTTTCGCAGCTCTCGTGCATGTTGTCGACAATAAATAAATATGTTTCATAGCATTTGAGGAATCCTTATAAGGGAGATGATGTGCTATGTGCTTTATCTGAATCATAGTCATTTGTAAACATGCAAGATGGCTCTTATTTACATGTATGCTTACAGTTGAAGGTCTACCTTCTTTTCTTATTTTTTTCTTCTATGCTTACTTAGCTAGCCTTGTCTTACCAGATGATTCAAAGCCCGGTATATACGTTGATCTAGACCAGAGAAATGAGATATACAATAAATAAATAAATCTAGATCATAACTGCAAGTATATAAACTGCACAATGACAATTTGTATGTATAGTGCATCAACGAAGTGCTTCTTGATTTTCACTGATTCAGTAACTAATTTCGATGTGTGGTTTAGTTGTGATCAAATAGACCAGTGGGATCTAGAATTGGCCCCTCTGACGAGGTGCGCTCAGGAATTAGCACTATTATTTATCATTATTTCAAGCATCACAAGTGCCTAATAAGTTCCTGTAAAGAAAGTCCTGATTTTGGATATCCCTGCAGATATGCTGGTGCTACACCGATTCGAGGGAACAGTTTTGTATCAGCGACATTACAGATGTGATACATGGTTAATGCTTAGTAGAATATGTCTTGTGCTCTATTCTGCATAGTGGAGATGTACTCTTTTCATGGAACACGCATGAGCTTTGTGTGTTGATTCATTAAGAAGGGGAGAGCAATACAACAAGAGTTAGGTTACCTATAAGAGCCGGTTGTCTCGCTCAACTCTACTATTCTACCCGCATAACTCTTACGATCCCAAGCGAGCAGCCAAAGCTTCCAACCTACATAAGTTCTAGCAGAAGCTGAAGTGTCCTTCCAAATAGAGAAAATAAGTAGTGTGAAGGTTGTGTTTGAAATGGAAGGATACTCTTGGTTTATTGAAAAGCAACAAGAGGCGGATGCTTACACTAGGCCAGGAGGGATATAATTAAGCCCAATGATTACAAATATAATCAGATGCGCATGGGAAACAGGCTGTATATCTGTTTTTATCCTAGATGCTTACTTTTACTTTTGAGGGGATTCAGATGCTGACTTTGTCAAAAAATATCTTCTAGCATGATTAAAATCTCAGAACAAAATACATTGACTAGACTGGATCGAGTAGTTAGACAACAGATTAATCTACATTATTACTGGTCGTTATGAGAGTCTTGTAATTTTAGGCCCAAAGATATGCGCGACAGTAAATTTGCCTCATTTTTGGCAAATATGACATTGAAGGACTTTGATTACAGATTAATGGTGAGACTACATCTCTGTACAAACACAATATCTTTAGATCACATTTTGGTCTTTTTATTGGTTTCATTCACATGGACTGCATAGTGTGTGCTCTAGCTAGCTGCAAAGTGCAGAGTGCATGCGACCCGGCTGCCTAGATGGAGGCCAACGGCCTCTGTTTCCCGTAGGATGTGCTCGTCGACATGCCTCCCGGGTCGTGCCCTCGCCGAGTCGCGGTATATATATGAGAGAGGGATTTGCTATGTGACTCTTAACGAGTTCCATCTTTTGGTTTGGGCACTCGCAGAATCGGTTGATGGGCAACTTGAGTGGATGTTAGCACATGAAGCTAGCCGACCACAAACCTTACGAGTTACGATTATATGACAAATTGATTGAATAGAAAAGAGGAGCCAAGGATGAAATGAAATGGGAAGTGGTCGAAAGAAAGAGGAGAGGTACTGATTAGAGGAACTTGGGGCGGCAGCAGATATGGTTATGAAAACTCATTCAGATTCACCAATGCTGATGGAAGTGCTGCTACCAACCTAGTCGTTGAATCCTGAAGATGACACGGAAAAGATCTGAATCACACTGGTGACTTGTTCGCCGGCTGCATGAACTTCCAGCAGGGAACGTCAGGATGCATGAAGTTGCAGAAAGTATAGAGGACAAACAAGAAAGAGAAAAATCTTCTGCTAGCTATTCGACCTGCGCGAGGATCAGGTGGGTATGCTCAGGTGAATACCGGCGTGGATCACTTTACGTGCATTGCCATATTGACATCCTTTTTTCAAGGATACGTCAAAGGTTGACGCATCAAGAATTCAAGATCATAGATAGAAGATACCAAGAAGACATCCTCATGATTCTCCGTTGCTCGGAGAACATGTATGACATGGTTAAGCTCCCGGATGATCCACCTGCCGATAACACGGAGCTGCCTAAGGGATCTGTCTTAGCCAACTATGGAGGAGGAGTTCGCTACATGATGCTCGACAAGTACCGTCTGCTGGTATATATGGGTACCGAGTGAATCGACCGATGACCAGCTTGAGTGGGTGCTGGAACATGAGTCTGACGACCTCACGCCACACTATTACGCAATAAAACTTTTGATTCAGAAATCAAAAGCGAGGATGAAAATAGAATGGGAGGTAGCCGGCCGATAGCAGACAAGAACTAAATAGTTTACCCATACATTACAACAATTACGATGATGACACTCTCGATCGGCAGTAGAGAGGGCTCTGAGCACTCATGGAATTCGGACTAACACAACTTCATCCACTTGGACGAAAATGTTGTTGCCGATAACCTAGGCACTCCAAAGTTATCATGCCAGATCATTGGTTTCCATCCGCACAAAAAATGCTCTTCTCCTGCATTTAAGGAGTAAATTGCAAAAAACCACCACAATTGAGGACCCTAATTTAGAAAACCATCACCATTCAGTTTTTTTTCAAAAACCCACCACCATTGTGCCGACAGTTTGCAAAAAACGCTGATCTGACTATTAGAGCTGTTTGACCCAAAAAACTGACAGCTGGCTCCCCATATATGATGACGTGGCATGAAAGCAACTCACGACGTTTGACTCAAATATTAGGCCAGCATAGGGCCCACCCGTCATTCTCACTCCCACTCCTCTTCCTTCTCTGGTCAACACCAACGCAAGTGCATGAACGCACCGGTGCCCTCGCCGTCGTCGTCCCAGCCACGGGTGCTTGCCAGGAGACTCAGGAGAGCGGGAGAAGGGGAAGGCGGAGCTCACCAGGAGCTTGTAGTCGACGCGGGGGTAGCAGGGGAGCTCGAGTCTCCGATGGCTTGGCGCGCGGCAGCTGCTGCCCCCTGCCGGAGCAGGGCAATGACGGGAGGTAGTAGGAGGTACTGGGGCTCGTCGTGAAGATGCCCTGCGGCACCGGGGCGTTGATGCAAATCATCTGGGGGAGACGGCGAGGTCTGGCGCTCGACCTCCCAACCAAACCGAGCTCCGCCTCGCCGAGCGGGCCGGGGAGCGGGCGTGCTGGAGCTCTGCCTCCTCGGAGCGGGATGGGGCACGACACACAGGAGCTCGGTCTCGCCGGAGCGGTCAGGTACGCGGGGTCGCTGGAGCTCGGCCTCGCCGGATTAGGCGGCGTCGGCGTCGGCCAGATTTTGCGCTGCACAGCACAGAGCGAAGGATGACGCGGCGGGCCAAGCAGGTGGTGGCGCTCCGGGGCGGCGGCTTACGTGGAGGAGGGCGGCCGACGGGTAGGGGCGCGCCGGGGCGGCGGCTGCCGGGGAGTAGGGTGGCCGACGGGATGCACCGGGCAGCCACTCTAGCACGCCCACTACCTGTTTGGCAAAATGCCAGGAGGCGGAGGACGGGGTTGACTGGTCGCTTAACGTCCGTCTGTTTCATCCATTTACCCCTGCCACGTGGCATCTGACAACGGGATCTACATGTCAGGTTTTCACTTAAACCTTTTTAATCGCCCGATCTGCGTTTTTTGCAAACTGTCAGCACAATGGTGGTGGGTTTTTGAAAAAAAACTGAATGATGGTGGTTTTCTGAATTAGGGTCCTCAATTATGGTGGTTTTTTGCAATTTACTCTGCATTTAAGATCCGCGATGGCGGTCTATCATCTTGACAGCTCAAGCATGCAATATTTGGGTGAGATTTTTCGTTTCCGGGGTGCTTTCCCTTACCGTTCTTGCTACTTTGATATACCACCTCCTAAGGAGTCCCCACCATCTCAGAAAAGCCAATGTACACTTTCAGACGGTCTGTTTTAGTCAAAATTGCAGATACTCCATGTCCTAGTAGCGTTCAAAAGGAAGAATTACGGTGGTTAACATATGTTTTTGTGTTTATTTAATCTTATCTATTTTCTGCTGGAAGATCAACACGGCTTCTTTTGGTTAATCAAAGTGATTGAACACATGTACCTTTCACCCTGTAGCGTGTTATTATATATACTCGCTCTGTTTTTAAATATAAGTCTTTTTACACTCTAATATGTAGTCCATATTCAAATCTCTAAAAAAACTTATATTTAGGAAGTGAGGGAGTACATCCTATGTATCCATGGCATAATGTGCGTCTGAAATCATTTGTTTTTTTCTTGTATCTCTGCCGATAACTATGAAAGCACCTACTGTGCATAACAGGTTTAAGATAAAAAAAACATTGCCTGGCTAGGTTTCTTTACTTGAGAAGCACATGATTTTTCTTTTGAATTTAAAAAGCACAAGAATTTCATTCAGCACGAGCCAAGCCGATGGCTGAAATTGAATAGGAGATGCTATTTTCCCTGGTAATACAGATTGAGCTATTTGATTATAGGGACGTAAATAGCACTCTTCTTTTATCAATGCAACAAAGTTTCTTGTGTCTCATCTAAATATAGGCCGACCAATGTGTGGGGCTTCTATTCCGGTCGATTCCTACTTAGCGCGTTCAACCCCGCTTAACGCCTTGTTCGTCAATGGCGCCTATGCGCCTGTTCCAATGGGCCAGCCCATTTAAGCGTATTATAGCGGAAGTTCAGTTGTCCCGGTTTTGAGAAGCGCCTGAAAGCTTCCGGCATGATTTTTTTACCTCCCGTTTTCCTAGCTACTTGGTCTTTCTGCTGTTTCTTCACACGTTTTTCTATTTCAACTTTTTAATTTTTTAAAAATTAGTGTTTTTTCAAATTATGTTTTTTAAACATTCATGTTCTCTTAAATTAGTAAAAAAAATCGTATTTGTGATTTTTTTTCAAATTTGTAATACTTTTTGAATTGATCAATTTATTCAAAGTTCTTGAACATTTTCAACTTCACAAACTTTTTTCAAACTCATGAATATTTTTCAGATTTGTGAACTTTATTCAAATTCATGAAACAAAAACAGGTTCTATGAAATTTTTACAAATTCACGTTTTTTGCAAGTATGTGAACTTTTTTCAAATTTATGATTTTTTTTCAAATTCGGTGAACCTTTTCCAAATTCACGTTTTGGCAATTGTGTGAACCTTTAAAGAAAGTTAATGATCAATGCTCGCCTAGTTAACCGGTCAACAGGTCAAACCAGTCAACCGGTTAACCGAGCGAAAAAAGGGCGGAGGCGACTTAACGAGCGAGCCGCTTGTGTTGTTGAGCCGGCCCATGTGTGGGCTATGTGCACTGACTAAGAGGCCTATCTATTTGCCTAAAAACAGAGGTCTCTCTATTTCCCCATCCATTTATTTGAAGGGTTAATTCCGCATCATGAATGGTATATCTCGCTTACGAGTATAGCATTTGTCTCGCTTCAAGGGTGCGCGCATATGGGTCGGTCCATTAGCGCAGCTCATTTGTATCACTGTAGTTCATTGTTTGCCTAAAAAAAGTTCATTCTAGTTCGCTTCTGTTTGTTGTTTGCTATGCTCTGGGATTTTTCTTTTGTTTTTAATCAATTTTCTATGGTTCTTTCATGATTTTCACTGGTTTTTTCTTTTCTTTTCATTAGTTTTCTTTGTTCCATTCTCGGTTTTCACTATTTCTTTTCTTTTCTTTTCTTTCTTCATTTTTTTGTTTTCATCAGTTCTCTTTGTTTATTTCTCAGTTTTCACTATCGTTCCATTCTTTTGCATTGGTTTTCCTTGTGTTTTCCTTTTCATTTTTCATGTTTTCTAGTTTTTCTAGTTTTATTATTTTTTCGTTTTTCCTTGTTTATTTACCGATTTTCATTTGTTTATTTTATGTTGACCACATGTCAACTTTTAAAAACAATTATAAACTTATTTTAATTATATATTTTGTGTTGTCTACTTTTATTTTAATGTTGTACATTTATTTTATATATCAAAAACATTTTTAGTACATGTTTTAACATTTTTAGTACATGATCAACATTTGTTTTGAAACACGTTGCATTTTTTGTATATAGTTTTTCATATGCATGATAAATTTATATTCTCATACAAATTGACATTTTTTCAATGGTTGATTTTTTTAATACACGATCAACTTTTCATATACGTTGTACATTTTTTTGTATGAGAGACATTTTGTATATACACTCAGTGAAAACATCAACCAAGCGGCCAGCTTGGTAAGCTACCAGCAAAAAATGCAATCAATGAAAACATTTGAAGTTTCCCGCGTCTTGTCTGTCTTTTTTTTGAACCGGCGTCTTGTGTTTTGTTTTGTTTTGTTTCTTATGCGAAACTTGCAAGAGCAACTAATTGAGGGGTACCCCTCGCGGGAGCCCCTCAAAGGTTATTTTTTGGTGGGCTAAGAATGTGCCACTTGGCGCTTTCAGCTGTAGCCATCGCCATGTTTCGCGTGCTGAACGCTTCCTCTGGATTTTTAAAATTAATTTTCTGTATCCGTGTTCAGATTTTAGATGATTGTTTCGTATTTTTTTTGTTTTTTACTAGGTTTTTTCTCAGGTTTGGGAAAAATATCGATCTTTTACATGAAAAATGCGTTATTTTTGCTTCCTTGAGAGGCGCAGATTTGCTTCTCGTGGAGATACAAGATTGCTTCGGGAGAGGCATAGCTATGCCTCTCGAAACGACAAAAAAATACACATTTTTTCTTTCACAAGAGGCACAAATTTGCTTCTCGTGAAGGCACAATTTTGCTTCCATGAGAGCCATAGCCGTGCCTCATGGAAAATAACAAATTAATGTATATTTTTTCTTCCGTAAGATGCACAAATTTGATTCACATGGTGGCACAATGCCTCCCGGAAATGAAAAAAATCATACTTTTCATTTCGATTTTCTGTTTTTTTGGTAAAAGAATCATTGAAACATATAACATGATATTTAGTTTCGAAGATCTCGACACAAGAAATCAAATAGTGAGAATGGTTTGTGATTTGAACACATGGTTTAAGAGATAAAACGTTTTGAATAAATGAATCAAAAAAAGAAGAAAAACTTCTAAGTAGAGGCGCGCATGCAGTGCAAAGGGTTTGGGCAACTCGTTGTTGTCGAAATATATTGGTCGAGGAACTTGTTTGGCCTCTATTCCCCGTTCACTAGGAATATAGGCCGCTGGGCCGTACAATGTGTGGGATCCTACTATACTGGGCTAACTTCAGCGGCCAGATCAACATGAAGCCAGTTCCTTCCTGAGTACATGTGGCCAGGGGGCGGCCCTAGCGCTGCCACCTCCCACTGATCCCATTAGTCCTAGCAGCAAACAGGTCTTGAAGAGGGCCAAAACACATGAAGCAGCAGAAGAGCAAAAGGAGGGCGATCTTGGCAAGGTTGTCTCAGCGTTGGCGGGCTCCTTCAAGGAGCGCCGCCGGGCCCAATGAACATTTTTTGTTGGAACTGTTGTGGTGTGGGTAAAGCTGCGACAGTCCGTGAACTTCGCGATTTCGTGAGGCAATTTACCCCTACCCTTTTATGCATTGTTGAAACTCAAATTGAAGGTGTTAGGGTAGAAGTGTTAGCTGGAACTTTGGGCTTTGACAACTCTTATGCTGTTAGTAGTCAAGGTAGGAGTGGTGGAATAGGTTTGTTTTGGAATAACTCAATAAAGGTGGAAATTCTTGGTTACTCTGTGTATCATCTAGATGTGTCTATTGAGGAACAGGATGCAGAAAAGTGGAGAATGACATGCGTTTATGGAGAGGCACAAACACATATGAGGCATCACACATGGACAACTTTGAAAAATATTAGTACTTTGAGCGATCTTCCCTGGCTCTGTATGGGGGATTTCAATGAAGTTTTACGTCCAGATGAACATCAAGGAGTTGGCCAGCATAGCAATGCCCAGATCCAAGCCTTCAGAGAAGTCCTTGATGTTTGCATGTTGCTTGACCTTGGCTATAAAGGCAATTTCTGGACCTTCGAGAAGAAAGTAACAGGAGGGAGCTATACAAGATGCAGACTTGACAGAGCTCTCGTAAATGCGTCATGGCCGGCTAGGTTTCCGCTGGCTGCGGTCACGCACTTGACCGGGGTTACATCAGATCATGCACCTCTACTCTTAGAGCGGGATGTACAAAACAACGAGCGGACTTAGAAACCGTTCAGGTACGAGCTCATGTGGGAGGCGCACGAGACCTTCCTTGACACAGTAGCTTTGGGATGGGGGGCTGGCCCTCCGTGCACGTCTGTGGCAGCGCTACGCCACAAGTTGCGGGACCTGGCGACTAACTTGACGCGGTGGAGCCGGGATACGTTCGGGAGTGTCAGGAAAGAAATTAAAAAACTCAAACAGATGTTAGAGGAGCTCAAAAACGACGCAGCAAGAACGGGTCCTTCCCACGTCGAGCTAAAAATCAATGAGAAGCTGATTGAGATGTATCACAGGGAGGAGATTATGTGGCGTCAGAGAGCCAGGGTAGAGTGGCTTTCGGCAGGAGGCAAAAACACAAAATTCTTTCATCTTCGAGCCAGTCTTCGGTGCAAGAAAAATATGATAAAGGCTCTACAGAATTCCCTGGGAGTGGAGATATCCGATCCAGCAGAGCTAAAGGTATTAGCTAATGATTTTTACCAGTCTTTATATCTCTCCGAAGGTGTCCAAAACATGGATGCGGTGCTAAACCATGTGCCGAGGAAGGTGACAGCTGAGATGAACTCAAATTTGTGTGCCCCGTATACCAAGGAAGAGATCAAGACTGCTTTATTTCAGATGTTTCCGACAAAGGCTCCAAGCCCAGATGGTTTTCCTGCCCACTTTTACCAAAGGCATTGGGAGGTTTGTGGTGATGAAGTAACAAATATAGTGCTCAGAATAGTAAGGGGCGAGGAGAGCCCAGAATCTATTAATGATACATTATTGGTATTGATTCCTAAGGTAACAACCCCTACAGTACTTGCTCAATTCCGACCTATAAGTCTATGCAATATTCTGTATAAAATAGCCTCGAAAGTGATAGCCAACAGGTTGAAGAGGATCTTGCCAGACATAATCTCTGAAGAACAGTCTGCCTTTGTCCCTGGGAGGCTTATTACTGATAATACCATATCTGCTTACGAGTGCTTACATTTTATGAAAAGGTCGAGAGCAAAGTCAAACAATTTTTGTGCTCTGAAGCTGGACATGATGAAGGCATATGACAGACTGGAGTGGGCATATCTCAGAGGTATCATGACTAAACTGGGTTTTGACCTACATTGGATAAATGTGGTCATGGGCATGGTCTCTTCAGTCTCTTTTTCTGTTTGTTTTAATGGCGAGAAGCTTGACTCTTTTATACTCACTCGTGGTATCCGGCAGGGAGATCCAATCTCCCCCTACTTGTTCTTGATTGCAGCAGAGGGCCTTTCGTGCCTCCTTAAATCAAGTTCTCAGTCGTCTCTTACAGGTATTCAGGTCCCACCGTAAACCACCTCTTGTTTGCAGATGATAGCCTGTTGTTATTTAAGGCAAGTGGGGAGAGCTCAACTATGGTATCAAACCTGCTTGATACTTATTGTTCTGCTTCTGGACAACGGATCAACAATGAAAAATCCTCTATTTTCTTCAGCAAGGGTTGCCCAGTACAGACAAGAGAAGTTGTCAAGAACAATTTGCAAGTACAGAACGAGTATTTGAGTGAACGCTACCTAGGAATTCCTACAGATGTTGGCCACTCTAAAAATGGTATGTTCAAATATCTCCGGGACCGAGTGTGGGAGAAGATTAAGGGGTGGATGGAGAAGTTACTTTCTGCTGCTGGTAAAGAAGTTTTGATCAAATCTGTTGCACAAGCTATACCAGTTTACTCCATGGCGTGCTTCAGATTACCACGAGGCCTGTGTGACAGCATCATGTCTATCATTCGACAATTCTGGTGGGGTTCCAAGCATGGAAAGAGAAAGCCCAGTTGGGTGGCGTGGGACATAATGACTATGACGAAGCACTTGGGGGCCTAGGTTTCCGTGACATGGAGATTTTCAACCTCGCCCTACTGGCAAGGCAGGCTTGGCGCACCCTAACAGATAGCAACTCACTCAGCGCCAGAATCCTCAAGGCAGTTTACTTCCCACACTGCTCTCTCCTTCAAGCAGAACTAGGATCGCACCCATCCCAGATATGGCGGGCGATTTTGGATGGTCGTGACATCCTGGCGCAAGGGGTCATCAGGAGAATTGGTGATGGGGAGACGACCGATATTTGGCGGCACAACTGGATCCCACGCGATGGTCTTAAGCGTCCCATATGCTCTCTAGCTCAGAACCCTCCGGCGAGAGTGGCGCAGCTTATAGATCCAACATCGGCAACGTGGAATGAAAACCTGGTACGTTCGGTGTTCACCCACTTTGACGCAGAAGAGATTCTACGGATCCCGCTTTGCACTCGCCGCGTGGGAGATTTCTGGGTCTGGCATGAAGAGCCTCGAGGTAATTTCAGCATTCGTTCTGCTTACCGAATGATTCTAAAAACAAAACACAGCAGGGAGGCTTGGTTAGCTGAGGAGGACGGCACATCTTATGAGCATCAAGACACCAAGAAGTGGTCCATGATCCGACACATGCAAGTACCATCCAAACTGAAGGTGTTCGTGTGGCGGCTAGCCCGTCATTCCATGCCCACGGGATCGGTCCTCAAACGTCGTCATATGGCAACAGAGGACACTTGTTCGCTATGTGGGGCGGCTGATACATGGAAACACGCCCTCATTGCATGTCCGATGGCAGCAAGTGTTTGGGCTTTGGCACCGGATGAGTTGGTCCAGCATATGGTTGAGCGCGAGGAGGATGGTCCGAAGCAGTGGCTGTTTGCACTACATGAAATATTGACGAATGACCTTTTCGATCGCCTGGTGGTGACGCTCTGGGCACTTTGGTATGCGAGGCGTAAAGCAATTCACGAGAATATATTTCAGGCACCATACTCTGCCAACAGCTTCATATCAAAATATTTGGCTGAACTACGAGTGACCCAGAAGAGGCATCCTTCCTTGCCCCCTTCTACCAGCACCCGACCAGCGCGGTGGCTTGCACCACCATCAGGTTACGCGAAGTTTAACGCCGATGCAGCGGTAACCAGAATTGGTGGGACAGTGGGGGTGATCTGTAGAGACGACAGGGGTATGTTTATGGGAGCCTCGACTCTCTCTTTTAGATACATTGTGGATCCCTCGACTTTGGAAGCACTTGCTATTAGAGAGGCACTTGCACTGGCAGATGATCTCTACCCGAGGCGCATCCAAGTGGCATCGGACTGCAAAACGGTGGTGCAGGACATACACAAGGAGAATTTGGCAAGCTATGGAGCAGTCATTCATGAGATAGTTGAACGTTCTTTAGCTTTTGATTTCTGTAATTTCAGTCATGAGTTTAGGAGCTCAAACTTTGAAGCTCACAACTTAGCGAAGCATGCTTTATATCTCGGTGGCGGCCGCCATGTTTGGTTAGGTCATCCCGGGAATTTACCATCCGTCCCTGTAAACATTGTGCCGACTTAATAAAAGCTTCGTGATGTTGCCTCAAAAAAAGTTCCTTCCACTAAAAAAAGGAGTCGACTCCTCGCCGCCGGCCACCTCCCCTCTCGCCACCGCAGTCAGTGGCAGCCAGTGACCGGCGTCGGGGGAGCAGCCTTGAGGGATTTGCTCCAGATCCGCGTCAAATGCGCTGAGGTATTTATTTGCTTCACTCCGCCACACCCCAGCTTAGTGCGGCAGTACATTTTTGGTTGGATAATGGTAGATTTTGCATCCGGCTGAAGCCCCAACCTCAAGTATGTAGAGTGCTCAAATATTTGGGACTTTAGAGAGAAATATCAGAATAGATTCTGCGGGTTAGTTAGTCGTAGGACAAATCATGGAGGGACAGATGGAACAGTTTCAATTTTCTTGTAAAGCATACGTGTGAATTGTGATTTACAACAAGTGTTTTTTTACCTTATGTGTACCAGTAAGCTTGATTTCTTATTGTTCATAGCCATGTTCTTAGCCTTAATAACTCCACCACTGCTGGATTTTCTTTTCTTATTCAGCCACTTGGAGTGGAACATGCCTGACAGATCTATCTACTTTGATTTATTCCACTCACTCTGAGTGGGAGACCCACCATTTAGTCAGTCATCCACCGGCGGCGACTACCAATTTTGCTTTTCCAAACAGTTAAGAAGACTAACACCACTCGAGAGACTGACTAAATTCCTGTAAACTTCCAAGTCGACCCAAAAGAAATATATTATGGTCTTTAAATGGTCGAATTATACACAGATATTTTTTTAAAAGTGATATATTTCTCAGCGCAGATGCTGCAAATGATTGAATTATACAGAAAAGATTTAGATGTGCTGCAAATGCATAGATATTTTTGTATGGGTTGTAGCAGGTCATGGAAGACTGTTCTTTATCTTCCTTTACCCTGTCAGCCATCTCTTTCTCTCTTTTCCCAATGAGTTGCTACGATCCTCTTTTAGGAATATAAATGCTAGGATGCTTAGGAAAATAACATTTGTGCTGAGAAAAGAACTCGCCAGTTCCTCCCGAAGAAAGAAAGTTCCTAGACGTTGACTCAATAAAGCTTGTTTGACCATTGATGGCTATGTTGAAACTTTCAACATAGCCATCAATGGTCAAACACGCTTTATTGAGTCAAGGTCTTGCAATAACAGTACCTTTAGTTTCAACATAGCCATCAATTTGCATCAATGGTGGAACAAGCTTTATTGAGTCAAGGTCTTGCTTTTCTGACCAACTTTTGCAATCGGTGCCTGGGGTACTCAAGAGTCAAGACTATTATGATTATCCCTCTCCTTGAGAAGATACACCATGTAAGAGCTTTATAAGTAAACCATGCACATGTAGCAATACCAGCATTCTATAACACTCCCCACAAATTCAAAGCTCTTAAACAGGGCGAGCAGCCACCACTGTCATGGCCATGGTATTTCCCCTCATGATACTCACACTCCTCTTCTCGCTTCCAGCGACCATGTTAGCTGATCCTTTCCTCCATAGAAATAATGACACTGACCTAGCTGCGCTGCTAGCCTTCAAAGCACAGTGCTCCGACCCTCTTGGTATTCTTGGTAGGAACTGGACCACCGGTATATCCTTCTGCCACTGGGTTGGTGTCTCTTGCAGCCGGCGTTTGCAGCGTGTCACCGCCCTTGTGCTGCCAGGCATACCACTCCAAGGAGCGATCTCCCCGTATCTTGGTAACCTCTCTTTTCTTCATGTTCTAAACCTCACCAACACAAACCTCACGGGCTTCATCCCACCTGATATAGGTAGATCGATTTGTCTTGTTGTTCTTGATCTTAGCCGTAATGGATTGTCAGGTATTATCCCTCCTACTATAGGAATCTCACAAAGATAAAGACCCTTGGTCTAAGCCAAAACGATCTTGCTGGGCAAATACCATATGATCTGCGAAACTTGGAAAATCTTAGGCATATTGATATGGGGACAAACCACTTAAGTGGCCTGATACCAGTCGGAGACAACAGTCTATCAGGGCCGATACCACCCAGTATTGCCTCATGTTCCATGCTTGAAACCTTCGTGTTGCAACGAAATCAGCTATCCGGTCCAGTACCTCCAACTATATTCAATATGTCTAGACTACAGGTTCTGGTCCTCACCAAAAACACCTACTTAACAGGACCCATCCCTGGCAACAAAAGCTTTAATCTGCCCATGTTGCTAAATTTCCGTATGGGTGGCAACAGTTTTCAAGGTCGTATTCCATTAGGACTTGTATCATGCAGATATCTCAAAGCAATTACCCTATCCGACAACTCTTTTGTGGACTTTATCCCAGCATGGTTTTCTAAACTGGCACAACTCACTCTCCTTAGTTTAGCTGTAAATGGCCTTGTTCGTTCAATTCCGGCTGAGCTCAGTAATCTCACTTTGCTAAATGGGCTTGATCTCTCAAGTTGCAATCTAAGTGGAAAGATCCCGGATGAATTAGCAGAAATGGGTCAGCTCACATATTTACATTTGTCAGATAATCAATTAACAGGTTTGTTTCCGGCTTTTGTCGGTAACCTATCCCGACTGTCTATGCTAGGAATACAATCGAACCATTTAACTGGATTAGTCCCGGTAATTTTCGACAACCTCAGATCCCTTAAATTTCTTGACATTGGAAGCAATCATTTCAAAGGGACACTCGATTTCCTGTCCACTCTCTCCATCTGTAGACAACTCCAGAACATCGTCATAGAAATGTATTCTTTCACCGGGAGCATTCCCGCTTACATTGGAAATCTCTCTACAATGCTAAATTCCTTTTTTGCAGACTTCAACCGTTTAATTGGCATGATCCCGGCAACAATATCAAATCTAAGTGATCTTAGTGCAGTATCTTTTCCTGGCAACCAATTTGTTGGATAATCAGCAACTAAGCTTTACTGAGGGCCAACGGCCAGTACATATACAGATGTGGTAAAGTGCAGAAAAGCCCCTTATACAATGGGGATGTACACACTGAACTATACACATCTAACACCCCCCTCAAACTCATGATGGATCAACAACACTGAGTTTGGAGAGGAAAAACCCATGCTGCGCTCGAGTCTGTGCCTTCGTGAAGAAGTCAGCCAACTGTAACTCAGAGGGCACATCGTGAAGCGCAAGAGTCTGATCCTGCACAGCAGCACGCACAAAGTGGGCATCCACACCGATGTGCTTGGTGAGCTCATGCTTCGCCGGGTCACGCGCAATACTGATAGCACTGGTACTGTCGGACAGTAGAGGAGTGGAGGTAGTAGCAGACACACCAAAATCCTCAAGTAACCACCGTAACCAGATCACCTCAGCCATCAACATAGCCATGGCTCGCAACTCAGCCTCTGTACTTGAGCGAGAAACTGCAGTCTGCTTCTTTGTCTTCCAGGCAATAAAAGAGCCACCAAGAAAGACACAGAAAGCAGACAGCGATCGTCGATCAGAGGGATCACTAGCCCAGGTAGCATCATAATAGGCCTGGAGCTCAAGAGAGCTGGAGCGGGGAAAGAAAAGGCGCTGAGAGATCGTGCCACGAAGATATCGTAGAACACGGAGAAGGTGACTATAGTGGACAGAGGTGGGGGCGGAAACAAACTGACTCAGGATGTGGACAGGATAGGAGATGTCAGGACGCGTAACAGCAAGATAGACAAGACTGCCAACGAGGTGGCGATATCGAGTGGGATTAGGAAGAGGGTCACCATCAGAGGCACGAAGCTGAACGTTGAGCTCCATAGGAGTCACAACAGTGCGCTCATCACCGAGAGCAGCGCGAGCAAGAAGATCCTGAATATATTTTTCTTGGGAGATGTAGAAGCCATTAGAGGTCGAGGAGATCTCAATCCCAAAAAAATAGTGAAGTGGACCAAGATCAGTCATGAGAAACTGGTCGCGAAGGCGAGACTTAACAAAGGCAATGTACTCAGAGTCGTCACCAGTGATGATCATGTCATCAACATAGAGAAGGAGAAGAGTCCGACCACGAGGAGACGTGTGAACAAACAACGCGAGATCATGATCACTGGGCAAGAAACCAGCGGCAGTCACCACAGAGGCAAAGCGCTCAAACCAGGCGCAAGGGGCCTGTTTAAGACCATAGAGGGAGCGCCGAAGTCTACAGACCATACCATCAGGGGCATAGTACCCCGGTGGTGGCTGCATATAAACCTCCTCATGCAACTCGCCATTGAGAAAGGCGTTCTGGACATCAAGTCGAGAGATAGACCAATGACGAACAGAAGCCACAGCAAGGAGAGTGCGGACAGTGGTCATGTGGGCCACAGGAGCGAAAGTCTCATCATAATCGCATCCCTGCTCCTGCTGAAAACCACGGGCCACAAGGCGAGCTTTGTAGCGCTCAATAGAACCATCAGAGCGAGTCTTAATCTTGTAGACCCACTTGCAGGTGATGGGACGAACACCGGAAGGGAGAGGAACCAAATCCCATGTGCATGAGCGCTCAAGGGCAGCAAGCTCTTTGGCCATCGCAAATTGCCATTCAGGATGAGTCATGGCAGTCCGATAGGAAGTGGGCTCAGCAAGAACAGAGAGACCGTACCAATCAGGAGAGTAGCGATCAGGCGGGGGGCAAGGCCGAGCACGGAGGTTATGTATCAGGGGAGGCGTGAGGGGAGGTGCACCAGAGGTGGAAGGTGCGTCAGGGGAGACATCCGCAACACGAGGGCGACGAGTATAGTGGAGAGGGAACGGTGAGAGAGGGTGACTGACTGGAGATTATGGTGGAGAGGTGGAGGAGTAGGATGGAGGAGATGGGGTCGGTGGTAAATGCGAAGGAAGGAGAGGTGCCGGAGGAGGAGGTGACACAGGAGGCACATAACAGGGTGTATCAGGAAGGAGAAGGAAAGAAAGGTTTTCCACAGAGAGACTTGAGGAAAAAGGACATGGGTAGTAAGAATGAGACTCGTCAAAAGTCACATCATGCGAGATGCACAAGCGACGACCCATGGGATCCCAACATCGATAGCCCTTGTGCTCATCACTGTAGCCAAGGAAAACACACTCAACCGACTGAGTAGTCAGTTTGGTGCGTTCTCGGGGGGCAAGAAGAACATATCATACACATACAAACATACGGAGAACTGAGTAGTCAGGAGAGCGACCAGTGAGGCACTCCATAGGAATACCACCCTGCAGAGCAGTCGATGGCTGAATGTTGACGAGATAAGTGGATACAGAGACAGCCTCAGCCCAAAAACGAGCTGGAAGGGAAGCAACAATCATCAGCGCACGAGCAGTCTCAAGCAAATGACGATGCTTACGTTCGGCAACGCCATTCTGAGCATGGGCACCAGGACATGAGAACTGGGCAAGAGTACCCTGTTCCCCAAGAAAACCACGCAACAACTGAGAGATATACTCTCCAGCGGAGTCAACACGAAAGGTACGAATGGGCGCGGATAACTGGGTGTGAACCATGGCAGCAAATCGTTTGTATATCAGAAGAACCTTGCTACGAGATTTCATGAAGTAGAGCCAAGTGTAGCGAGAGAAATCATCAATAAATAGAACATAGTAGCGATGACCACCTTTTGAATCAAAGGGAGCAGGACCCCAGACATCAGAATGAACTAAGTCAAAAGGACGCTGAGATACAGACTCACTAGTAGGTTAAGGTAACTGAGTCTGTTTGCCAATCTGCAACCATTACAATGTAAGGAGACATCTCTAGATATAGACCCTAAGAGGCCCTGACGAACTAAAGAAGACAAACAAGAGCCACAGATGTGACCAAGACGATGATGCCACTATTGGAAGGACGCAGACAAAGAGGCAGCAAGAGCATGGGAGTTGGCAGAAGTGGTGGCAGCGGAAGGAACACAAAGCCAGTCAACCTCCCGAAGACCCTCTGACTCACGGCGCCGGGGGCCAGCACCAACCAAAGCCTTGGTGCAACGATCCTGAATGGAGCAAGAGTCGGTATCAAGAATGACACGACAACCAGAATTAGTGAGTTGGGCAGTGGAAAAAAGATTCATGGTAAGGAGAGGAACATGTGAAACACTAGGAACAGAAAAGGATGGAGTGGAAAGAAGACCACGACTAGCAACAAGAAGAGATGTGCCATCGGCGGTAAGAACATTGACAGGTGATGGCACATCTCTTCCTGTTGCTAGTCGTGGTCTTCTTTCCACTCCATCCTTTTTTGTTCCTAGCGGAACCGGCGGAACAGGAGCCACCGGAGCAACATGGCAGGGCGGACAGGTCACCTCGCCAGAGAGAACACCCCACAGTAAAAGACCGCGCATATGGATACGCATGAAGCCCACAAACTCTGCATAGTTGGTGCCATCAAATATCACTGAGCAGCGAGGAACAGCCACATAGCCCGAAGAAGACATACTGAGATATCTTTCCTTCAATCAGCTCCTGTTTTTTTGGTCAACAGATCTAGAAACTAGATCAGGATCAGGGGACTCACGCGCCCCCGATTTTGGATCGGGCAGAAGGCAAGTTCGCTCGAGGGGGAAGCCGACGCGCAGAAACTGGATCCCCCGAGCAGGAGCAGCCCAAGCAGAGCTCCCGAGCGGAAGCAGGCACGCCCAAGCAGAGACCCCCGAGCGGGAGCAGCCCCTGATCGAAGATGCAGCGAAGCCGGAGATGGGCTTGGGGAGGCTGCGCCTGTACGAGACAGGGATAGCGGCGGCGGCTGAACAAGCTAGTAGATCGGGGGCCGGACGGAGAGGAGGCAGGCCTTGAGCGACCACGCACGTGCTCGGTGCAGCGGCCTGAAGAAGACGAGACAGACCGGGAGCGAGGAGGGAACAGCCGGAGACGGCCAGTGGCCGCCGGAGACTAGGTACGAGGCGCACAGAGTTGCATCGTGCGGGAGGAAGGGGCTAACCTAGCATCTGATACCATGTTGGATAATCAGCAACTAAGCTTTACTGAGGGCCAACGACTAGTACATATACAGATGTGGTAAAGTGCAGAAAAGCCCCTTATACAATGGGGATGTACACACTGAACTATACACATCTAACACAATTAAGTGGCACCATGCATTCTGTTACACTATGAGAGAATCTCGAAGAACTAGACCTAACTCAAAATAACATGTTTGGCCTGATCCCAACTCATATTGGTGCACTAACAAGATTGCATCAATTAGTCTTACAAGACAACAATTTTTCTGGTACCATACCGGATGGTGTTGGTAACCTAAGTATGCTAGAGCATCTAATGCTTGAAAATAACCATCTGTCGTCAACTATACCTGAAAGCTTATTCCATCTCAGTAACCTTCGAGAATTAAGTCTATCTCACAACTTCCTTATTGGTTCATTGCCCAGTGATTTCAGTTCCATGGAAGCAATAGACATTATAGATGTATCTGCTAACTACTTGGTTGGTAACCTCCCGACTTCATTTGCACAAAATGGACTGTTAAGCAACCTTGATCTATCACACAACATGCTGCAAGATTCAATCCCTGCCTCTTTCAAAGGGTTACTCAACCTAGAAGTTTTGAACCTATCCTGTAATAACCTTTCTGGCACTATTCCAAAGTATTTGGCCAACTTTACTTCTCTGACTAGCTTGAACCTTTATTTTAATAAGTTTCAAGGAGAGATACTAGATGGAGGTATTTTCTCAAGAAACATCAATTCACAATCTTTAATTGGAAATGTCGGGTTATGTGGTGCCCCACGTCTAGGATTTTTGCCATGCCTAGTTGATTCATTCCCATCCAACAAACATTTGGTATGTTTTTTGGTTCCAGTTCTCATGATAATACTGGGAGCTATAGCAATTATCCTATACCTAATGAACAGAAAGAAAAATAGAAAGCAACCAGATGCTATGACTTCTATGGACATGGCTGACGTGATCAGCCATAGGCTAGTCCTACCATGATATTGCTCGAGCCACTAATAATTTCAACGACGACAAGATACTTGGAGCTGGAAGTTTTGGCAAAGTTTACAAGGGCCAACTGGATGATGGTTCAGTGGTTGCAATAAAAGTGCTCACCATGCAAGTCGAGCAGGCCGTGAGGAGCTTTGATGCTGAATGTCAAGTGCTGCGAATGACTCGGCATCGCAACTTCATACGGATGATGGCTACGTGCTCCTGCGACCTGGGTGGCGACGCGCCGACCGCCGCCTTGGTGCTGCCGTTTGAGCCTCCGCCCGGCCTTCCCCTGGCCGCCGGTGCCGCTCCCCTGCCATCCGTCGACCCTGCTCCCCTGGCCGGAACCTCGCTGCCTCCGCCTCCCCAGGCCGTTGCCGCCCCCGCCGCGACTGTCGCGCTGCTGCGCTAGGCCGATTTGGCTGAGGACGATGACGCCGCTGCCGGCCGCCCCATCGTCTGGCGAGACCTGTCGGCCCGCCGCACGGCGCCTCGGCCGGGGCTGGTGGCCTCGCCGCGGCACGGCTGCCCGTCCTCCCCTTCGGCTCGCCGGCCTCCTCCTCTCCCCCTTCTGCCGACCCCGCGCAAAAGGGCCTCTCTTGGGTCCAGGACCGCTCGCCGCCACCGTGCTCCGGCGTGGGGTGTCGCGGGGCGGTCCGACCTGGGCAGTGCTCGGCGCTCTTGGCGCCCCGCCGCGGTCACTGGCCGGCACATCACGTCTTCGCCGGCGGCTGCTTCTGGTCGGCCGTCGTTCCCCCTTCCGCCCGTTCATAGCCGAGTTTGGATTCTCCTCGCTCCGGTTCTCCCCCTCCCAGCCCCTCCGCCGCCCTTGGCTCGCCGTGGCACCTAGGCTGACGCCGGCGCCGGCCGCGACGGTGGCTGCAACGTCGGGGGAAACCCTAGGTGCTGCCGCCCCGCCCGCTGGCTGGGCCGCGCCGCTGAGGGCCAGAAGGCGCCTGGGCCTGGCGCTGGGCCCCCACCTAGTGCGGCTATGCCTTCGGGCCAGCCCACTTTGGCACGTTCCTGGGCCGGTCCGACCGGCCCGGCGATTCGGCCTATTTGGATGCCGAGCGGTTTCCCCAGGCACCCCATTTGGCCCCCTCCCACCTCTGTTCGAACCCTAGCCCGCACCCCATCCTCCCCCGCCGTCGGCGACGTCCCCCTCCCCGCCGTCGCCCCCCGCCGGCATGACCCGAGACTGGCATGACGCGGCCCCGCGGCCCAAACGCCGCGCTGATGAGCGCAGGCCCGACGACGCCCGCGTGGACGACCGGCGTGACGACCGGCACAACTCCTCCCGCCCCTCCCCCGACGCCCTTCGTCATGAGGCCGACCTTCGCCGGCAACTCACTGGCCGCGGTGACTGCCGGTCACCTCCTCGCGAGGCTCGCCGGTCCCCTCCTCGCCGCTCGCCCGGCCGGTCGGACCTCCGGGGCCGGTCCCGTTCGCCGCCTCCCACCTCCGAGTGGCGTGACCAGCGCCGCCGCTCGCCCTTCCGGGTTCGCCTGCGGGACTCCAGTCGCTCCCCTGCGCGCTCCGGTCGCCCCCGGTCTCCTGACCGCTCCCAGGCCGCGGCCCTGCAAGGCCCTCCGCCCCCCGCTGCCCAACCTCACCGATACCAGCCCCCGTGTGGGGAACCGAACTCCCCCCCCCCCCCCCCGCGGGCAATGGCGCGGGTCGGGGCAGGCCGGGCGGCAAACGCAAGAAGAAGAGGGGTTTGGGGCATGCCAATGCCGCGGCCCCGGCCATTGGTTCTTCTCGGGACCTGGTGGCTTCCACCACAACGGCGCTTCTCCCTGATGACCACATCTCCGACCTCATCAAGTGCTTCAACTGCGGCCTTTCCGGCCACTCCCAGGTCGCTTGTACTCGTCCCCAGGGTTGCTACCTCTGCTCGGATCCTGACCACCCAACGATCCTGTGCCCCGACCGCCCGGCGCCGGAGGAGTGTTGGATGTATGGACATGGGATTGAGGGCTTCGGCTTCTTCCACGTAGAGGTGCCTGACATCCCCTCCCCCTCACCATCGCTCCTGGTGATTTTCACCGTGAAGGATGGGGTCGCCTCGCCGGAGATGTTAGAGGAAGAGCTCAACCATCTCTACCATTGCTCATGGGATTGGCAGGTCACCATGCTCCCCGGAGGCCAGTTCTCGGTTGTGTTCCCCGACGCCATCAGCCACGGCTACGGCACCCGCAGAGGAGACATCACTTTAGCCCTTCACGACCTAGTAGTGGACATCTCCGTGCCGGTGCGGGACCCCCTGGCGGTGGCGGTCTTGGACACTGCTTGGATCCTCCTCGGGGGCCTACCCGACATCGCTCGTTCAGAGCGGGTTATTTGGAGCATGTCCCGCATCCTCGGCAAGGTGGTGGTCATGGACGAGCTATCCCTCCGCAAGGAGGAGGAGGTTCGCGTCAAGGTCAAATGCCTCGACTCATCCAAGCTTCGCGCCACGATCCGGGTGTTCTTCAACGATCAGGGTTTTGACCTCCGCATCTCCCTCGAGCCGCCCAACCACATTGGCCGCCCCCGCATCCCCGACGATAGCTTCTTGGGGGTGGGCCAGGCGGAGATGGGGCGGGGGATCGGTGCAGCGACCGCGACCCCCGTCACGGACACCGCTCCGGCTCGGAGGAGGACGATGACGACTCCGAGGACAGTCCTCCTCACGACCAGCCCCCCGCCCCTGCTAGGAGTGGCGGCGGGACCGTCCGCACCCGCTCCTCGACCGTTGCGTCGCCCCCCGACGATGGCCTCGACGCTTCGGACGCCAGCCTTCAAGTCTTCCCCGCCTCATCACCTCGCTCCCCCGTCGGTCAGCTGCTTGATGTCTTCACCAACCTCTCCGCCGAGGCCGCCCTGGACCCGCCCCGCTTGGCCACGCCCATGCTTCCCGCTCCGTTGGTGGGGTCCCTGGGGGTGGTCGTGGCCACCCTGGACCCGACCCCTTCTGACCCGGCCGATGGTGAAGCGGCGCTGGAGATGACGCTGCTTTCCTCCCTGCTGCCTGCAGCAGCCAGGCCGCAGCCGGGGATGGAGATCCAGCCTTTCGGCGACGATCTGGCTCTGACGCCGCCAGCTCCTCCGGCTTCCGTACGGCCTTGCGGCCCGACGCCTCCGGGTTCGTCTCTGATGCTCCTGGACTCCGCTGCCATGGGGCTGCAGGTGGTGGTGACCACCCCGGTGGCCGCCCTCCCTCCACCCCCCGGACCGCGGCCTACTCCAGGCGGGCTAGGTCGACCTCATCGCCGGTGACCTCCTCCCGCCGCAGTGCTCGGATCGAGGCGGCCAGGCCGGTTGGCAGCCCTGCTCTGCCTATTCCCGAGAAGGCAGAGCTCAAGGCCGCTGCTCGGAACCTCGAGCCAGGTACCCCGATCATCCCTACCACTTCAGCTACTCGTTCCTTTTTGTCCTTGGAGTCGACTCCGCTTGGCCACCTCACGAAGGTGGCAGCGAACTCGACGATTGTGTTTCGGGGGGAGGTTGCCCCCCCGCTAGTTCAAATTGAGACTATCCGTGCACGGGAAATCCTAGATGGTCGCCTCGCCGAGGCCCGTCCACACGCTTCCTCGTCTTCGGACGCCCCCTCGGGGACGGCTCCGAACCCTCCGCCTCGCCTGCCGGCCGCCCCAGTTGAGATCCGCGGCCGCACTCGCTCTCGTACCGCTGCCCTTTGCGCCCAGAGCGCTTCTAGTGTCTTGGGGTCAAGCAGCCCCCCGATGGATGATTGATGCGGACCCTCTTTTGGGACATCCGTGGTTTCGGCCAAGATGGCCGACGCCGCCAACTAATCGAATACATGCGATCTGAGCGAATCGACATTGTGGCCATTCAAGAAACCATGCGTACTGAATTTTCCCTGTCGGAGCTCGAGCCCTTGAGCTTCGACCTATTTGCTTGGCACTGGCTCCCTTCTAGTGGGAGTGCGGGCCACTCGGGTGGCATCCTCCTAGGGGTGAAGGATGCCACCTTTGAGGTAGGCAACATGGATCGGGGCGAGTTTTCTGTGAGCATGGAGATTTTTGAGCGGGCTCTGAACTTCAAATGGGAAATTATTGCAGTATATGGGCCGGCCGACCACCGCCGGTCTGAGGCTTTCCTCGGTGAGCTCAGTAGGGAGGTCGCGGCTGCGCAACTTCCGGTTGTGGTGGGAGGTGATTTCAACCTCATCAGGTCGGAAGAAGACAAGAGCAATAACTTGGTGAACCTCCCACGGATGCAGATGTTCAATGACTACATCGCGGACATGGGGCTGCGTGAGCTTGATCGTGTCGGGGCCAGGTTCACTTGGACTAACCGTCAGGTTGAGCCGACTCGATCAGTCCTCGACAGGGTCTTCGCTTCCCCTGAGTGGGACATTCGTTTCCCCCTAGCATCGCTCTGGGCGATTATGCGCATTGGCTCAGACCACGTCCCCCTTCTCCTCTCTTCAGAGAATGAGCGTCCTCCTCTCCTGCCCCGATTTCGCTTCGAGACCTTCTAGTTACGCCAACCTAGGTTTTCTGTTGCCGTGGGCACGAGATGGCTCGAGGTGAAGGAAATATGCCCCAGAGGCAATAATAATGTTATTATTTTATTTCCTTATATCATGATAAATGTTTATTATTCATGCTATAATTGTATTATCCGGAAACATAATACTTGTGTGAATACATAGACAAACCAAACGTCACTAGTATGCCTCTACTTGACTAGCTCATTAATCAAAGATGGTTATGTTTCCTAACCATAGACATGTGTTGTCATTTGATTAACGGGATCACATTATTAGGAGAATGATGTGATTGACATGACCCATTCCATTAGCTTAGCACCCGATCGTTCAGTATGTTGCTATTGCTTTCTTCATAACTTATACATGTTCCTATGACTATGAGATTATGCAACTCCCGTTTGCCGGAGGAACGCTTTGTGTGCTACCAAACGTCACAACGTGACTGGGTGATTATAAAGGAGCTCTACAGGTGCCTCCAAAGGTAAATATTGGGTTGGCGTATTTCGAGATTAGGATTTGTCACTCCGATTGTCGGAGAGGTATCTCTGGGCCCTCTCGGTAATGCACATCACATAAGCCTTGCAAGCATTGCAACTAATGAGTTAGTTGCGAGATGATGTATTACAAAACGAGTAAAGAGACTTGTCGGTAACGAGATTGAACTAGGTATTGAGATACCGACGATCGAATCTCGGGCAAGTAACATACCGATGACAAAGGGAACAACGTATGTTGTTATGCGGTCTGACCGATAAAGATCTTCGTAGAATATGTAGGAGCCCATATGAGCATCCAGGTTCCGCTATTGGTTATTGACCGGAGACATGTCTCGGTCATGTCTACATTGTTCTTGAACCCGTAGGGTCCGCACGCTTAAGGTTTCGATGACAGTTATATTATGAGTTTATGAGTTTTGATGTACCGAAGTTAGTTCGGAGTCCCGGATGTGATCATGGACATAACAAGGAGTCTCGAAATGGTCGAGACATAAAGATTGATATATTGGAAGGCTATATTCGGACACCGGAATTGTTCCGGGTGATTTCGGAGAAAACCGGAGTACCGGAACCCCCCCGGGAGAAGTAATGGGCCATATGGGCCTTAGTGGAGAAAGAGAAGGGCAGCCAGGGTGGGCTGCGCGCCTCCTCCCCCTGGTCCGAATTGGACTAGGAGAGGGGGGCGGCGCCCCCCTTTCCTTCTCCTTCCCCACTTCCTTCCCCCTCCTAGTAGGACTCCTACTAGGACTCCTACTAGGAGGAGGACTCCTCCTTGGCGCGCCTATAGGGCAGGCCGGCCTCCTCCCCTTGCTCCTTTATATACGGGGGCAAGGGGCACCCCTAGACACACAAGTTGATCCACGTGATCGTTTTCTTAGCCGTGTGCGGTGCCCCCTTCCACCATAATCCTCGATAATATTGTAGCGGTGCTTAGGCGAAGCCCTGCGACGGTAGAACATCAAGATCGTTACCACGCCGTCATGCTGACAAAACTCTTCCCCAACACTTTGCTGGATCGGAGTCCGGGGATCGTCATCGAGCTGAACATGTGTTAAAACTCGGAGGTGTCGTAGTTTCGGTGCTTGATCGGTCGGGCCGTGAAGACGTACGACTACATCAACCGCGTTGTGCTAACGCTTCCGCTGTCGGTCTACAAGGGTACGTAAATCACACTCTTCCCTCTCGTTGCTATGCATCACCATGATCTTGCGTGTGCGTAGGATTTTTTTTGAAATTACTACGTTCCCCAACAGTGGTATCAAAGCCTAGGTTTTATGTGTTGATGTTATATGCACGAGTAGAACACAAGTGAGTTGTGGGCGATATAAGTCATACTGCTTACCAGCATGTCATACTTTGGTTCGGCGGTATTGTTGGACGAAGCGGCCTGGACCGACATTACGCGTACGCTTACGCGAGACCGATTCTCCCGACGTGCTTTGCACAAAGGTGGCTAGCGGGTGTCAGTTTCTCCAACTCTAGTTGAACCGAGTGTGCCTACGCCCGGTCCTTGCAAAGGTTAAAACAGCACCAACTTGACAAACTATCATTGTGGTTTTGATGCGTAGGTAAGATTGGTTCTTGCTTAAGCCCGTAGCAGCCACGTAAAACTTGCAACAACAAAGTAGAGGACGTCTAACTTGTTTTTGCAGGGCATGTTGTGATGTGATATGGTCAAGACATGATGCTAAATTTTATTGTATGAGATGATCATGTTTTGTAACCAAGTTATCGGCAACTGGCAGGAGCCATATGGTTGTTGCTTTATTGTATGCAATGCAATTGCGCTGTAATGCTTTACTTTATCACTAAGCAGTAGCGATAGTCATGGAAGCATAAGATTGGCGAGACGACAACGATGCTTCGATGGTGATCAATGTGTCGCGCCGGTGACGATGGTGATCACGATGGTGCTTCGAAGATGAAGATCACAAGCACAAGATGATGATGGCCATATCATATCACTTATATTGATTGCATGTGATGTTTATCTTTTATGCATCTTATCTTGCTTTGATTGACGGTAGCATTTTAAGATGATCTCTCACTAATTATCAAGAAGTGTTCTCCCTGAGTATGCACCATTGCGAAAGTTCTTCGTGCTGAGACACCACGTGATGATCGGGTGTGATAGGCTCTACGTTCAAATACAACGGGTGCAAAACAGTTGCACACGCGGAATACTCAGGTTATACTTGACGAGCCAAGCATATACAGATATGGCCTCGGAACACGGAGACCGAAAGGTCGAGCGTGAATCATATAGTAGATATGATCAACATAGTGATGTTCACCAATGAAACTACTCCATCTCACGTGATGATCGGACATGGTTTAGTTGATTTGGATCACGTAATCACTTAGAGGATTAGAGAGATGTCTATCTAAGTGGGAGTTCTTTAGTAATATGATTAATTGAACCTAAATTTACGATGAACTTAGTACCTGATAGTATCTTGCTTGTTTATGTTTGATTGTAGATAGATGGCCCGTGCTGTTGTTCCGTTGAATTTTAATGCGTTCCTTGAGAAAGCAAAGTTGAAAGATGATGGTAGCAATTACACGGACTGGGTCCGTAACTTGAGGATTATCCTCATTGCTGCACAGAAGAATTACGTCCTGGAAGCACCGCTGGGTGCCAGGCCTGCTGCAGGAGCAACACCAGATGTTATGAACGTCTGGCAGAGCAAAGCTGATGACTACTCGATAATTCAGTGTGCCATGCTTTACGGCTTAGAATCAGGACTTCAACGATGTTTTGAACGTCATGGAGCATATGAGATGTTCCAGGAGTTGAAGTTAATATTTCAAGCAAATGCCCGGATTGAGAGATATGAAGTCTCCAATAAGTTCTATAGCTGCAAGATGGATGAGAACAGTTCTGTCAGTGAGCATATACTCAAAATGTCTGGGTATAATAATCACTTGATTCAATTGGGAGTTAATCTTCCAGATGATTGCGTCATTGACAGAATTCTCCAATCACTGCCACCAAGCTACAAGAGCTTCGTGATGAACTATAATATGCAAGGGATGAATAAGACTATTCCCGAGCTCTTCGCAATGCTGAAAGCTGCGGAGGTAGAAATCAAGAAGGAGCATCAAGTGTTGATGGTCAATAAGACCACTAGTTTCAAGAAAAAGGGCAAATGAAAGAACAGCAAGCAAGTTGCTACTCAAGAGAAGAAACCCAAACCTAGACCTAAGCCTGAAACTGAGTGCTTCTACTGCAAGCAGACTGGTCACTGGAAGCGGAACTGCCCCAAGTATTTGGCGGATAAGAAGGATGGTAAGGTGAACAAAGGTATATGTGATATACATGTTATTGATGTGTACCTTACTAATGCTCGCAATAGCACCTGGGTATTTGATACTGGTTCTGCTGCTAACATTTGCAACTCGAAACAGGGACTACGGATTAAGCGAAGATTGGCTAAGGACGAGGTGACGATGCGCGTGGGAAATGGTTCCAAAGTCGATGTGATCGCGGTCGGCACGCTACCTCTACATCTACCTTCGGGATTAGTATTAGACCTAAATAATTGTTATTTGGTGCCAGCGTTAAGCATGAACATTATATCTGGATCTTGTTTGATGCGAGACGGTTATTCATTTAAATCAGAGAATAATGGTTGTTCTATTTTTATGAGTAATATATTTTATGGTCATGCACCCTTAAAGAGTGGTATTCTTATTAAATCTCGATAGTAGTGACACACATATTCATAATGTTGAAGCCAAAAAATGCAGAGTTGATAATGATAGTGCAACTTATTTGTGGCACTGCCGTTTGGGTCATATCGGTGTAAAGCGCATGAAGAAACTCCATACTGATGGACTTTTCGAACCACTTGATTATGAATCACTTGGTACTTGCGAACTGTGCCTTATGGGTAAGATGACAAAAACACCGTTCTCCGGTACTATGGAGAGAGCAACATATTTTTTGGAAATCATACATACAGATGTATGTGGTCCGATGAATGTTGAGGCTCGTGGCGGATATCGTATTTTCTCACCTTCACAGATGACTTAAGCAGATATGGGTATATCTACTTAATGAAACATAAGTCTGAAACATTTGAAAAGGTCAAAGAATTTCAGAGTGAAGTTGAAAATCATCGTAACAAGAAAATAAAATTCCTACGATCTGATCGTGGAGGAGAATATTTGAGTTACGAGTTTGGTGTACATTTGAAACAATGCGGAATAGTTTCGCAACTCACGCCACCCGGAACACCATAGCGTAATGGTGTGTCCGAACGTCGTAATCATACTTTACTAGATATGGTGCGATCTATGATGTCTCTTACTGATTTACCGCTATCGTTTTGGGGATATGCTCTAGAGACAGCCGCATTCACGTTAAATAGGGAACCATCAAAATCCGTTGAGACGACGCCTTATGAACTGTGGTTTAGCAAGAAACCAAAGTTGTCGTTTCTGAAAGTTTGGGGCTGCGATGCTTATGTGAAAAAGCTTCAACCTGATAAGCTCGAACCCAAATCGGAGAAATGTGTCTTCATAGGATATCCAAAGGAAACTATTGGATACACCTTCTATCACAGATCCGAAGGCAAGACTTTTGTTGCTAAATTCGGAAACTTTCTAGAGAAGGAGTTTCTCTCGAAAGAAGTGAGTGGGAGGAAAGTAGAACTTGACGAGGTAACTGTACCTGCTCCCTTATTGGAAAGTAGTACATCACAGAAACCAGTTTCTGTGACACCTACACCAATTAGTGAGGAAGCTAATGATGATGATCATGAAACTTTAGAACAAGATACTACTGAACCTCGTAGATCAACCAGAGTAAGATCCGCACCAGAGTGGTATGGTAATCCTATTCTGGAAGTCATGCTACTAGATCATGATAAACCTACGAACTATGAAGAAGCGATGGTGAGCCCAGATTCCGCAAAATGGCTTGAAGCCATGAAATCTGAGATGGGATCCATGTATGAGAACAAAGTATGGACTTTGGTTGACTTGCCCAATGATCGGCAATCAATTGAGAATAAATGGATCTTCAAGAAGAAGACTGACGCTGACGGTAATATTACTATCTACAAAGCTCGACTTGTTGCAAAAGGTTTTCGACAAGTTCAAGGGATTGACTACGATGAGACCTTCTCACCCGTAGCGATGCTTAAGTCTGTCCGAATCATATTAGCAATTGCCGCATTTTATAATTATGAAATTTGGCAGATGGATGTCAAAACTGCATGCCTGAATGGATTTCTGGAAGAAGAGTTGTATATGATGCAACCGGAAGGTTTTGTCGATCCAAAGGGAGCTAACAAAGTATGCAAGCTCTAGCGATCCATTTATGGACTGGTGCAAGCTTCTCGGAGTTGGAATAAATGCTTTGATAGTGTGATCAAAGCATTTGGTTTTGTACAGACTTTTGAAGAAGCCTGTATTTACAAGAAAGTGAGTGGGAGCTCTGTAGCATTTCTGATATTATATGTAGATGGCATATACTAATCGGAAATGATATAGAATTTCTGAATGGCATAAAGGGATACTTGAATAAGAGATTTTCAATGAAAGACCTCGGTGAAGCTGCTTACATATTGGGCATTAAGATCTATAGAGATAGATCAAGACGCTTAATTGGACTTTCACAAAGCACATACCTTGACAAAATTTTGAAGAAGTTCAAAATGGATCAAGCAAAGAAAGGATTCTTGCCTGTGTGACAAGGTGTGAAATTGAGTAAGACTCAATGCCCGACCAATGCAGAAGATAGAGAGAAAATGAAAGATGTTCCCTATGCTTCAGCCATAGGCTCTATCATGTATGGAATGCTGTGTACCAGACCTGATGTGTGTCTTGCTATAAGTCTAGCAGGGAGGTACCATAGTAATCCAGGAGTGGATCACTGGACAGCGGTCAAGAACATCCAGAAATACCTGAAAAGGACTAAGGATATGTTTCTCATATATGGAGGTGACAAAGAGCTCATAGTAAATGGTTACGTTGATGCAAGATTTGACACTGATCCGGACGATTCTAAATCGCAAACCGGATACGTGTTTACATTAAACGGTGGAGCTGTCAGTTGGTGCAGTTCTAAACAAAGCGTTGTGGCGGGATCTACATGTGAAGTGGAGTACATAGCTGCTTCGGAAGCAGCAAACGAAGGAGTCTGGATGAAGGAGTTCATATTCGATCTAGGTGTCATACCTAGTGCATCGGGTCCAATGAAAATCTTTTGTGACAATACTGGTGCAATTGCCCTGGCAAAGGAATCCAGATTTCACAAGAGAACCAAGCACATCAAGAGATGCTTCAATTCCATCCGGGATCTAGTCCAGGTGGGAGACATAGAGATTTGCAAGATACATACAGATCTGAATGTTGCAGACCCGTTGACTAAGCCTCTTCCACGAGCAAAACATGATCAACACCAAAGCTCCATGGGTGTTAGAATCATTACTGTGTAATCTAGATTATTGACTCTAGTGCAAGTGGGAGACTGAAGGAAATATGCCCTAGAGGCAATAATAATGTTATTATTTTATTTCCTTATATCATGATAAATGTTTATTATTCATGCTAGAATTGTATTATCCGGAAACATAATACTTGTGTGAATACATAGACAAACCAAACGTCACTAGTATGCCTCTACTTGACTAGCTCATTAATCAAAGATGGTTATGTTTCCTAACCATAGACATGTGTTGTCATTTGATTAACGGGATCACATTATTAGGAGAATGATGTGATTGACATGACCCATTCCATTAGCTTAGCACCCGATCGTTTAGTATGTTGCTATTGCTTTCTTCATGACTTATACATGTTCCTATGACTATGAGATTATGCAACTCCCGTTTGCCGGAGGAACACTTTGTGTGCTACCAAACGTCACAACGTAACTGGGTGATTATAAAGGAGCTCTACAGGTGTCTCCAAAGGTAAATGTTGGGTTGGCGTATTTCGAGATTAGGATTTGTCACTCCGATTGTCGGAGAGGTATCTCTGGGCCCTCTCGGTAATGCACATCACATAAGCCTTGCAAGCATTGCAACTAATGAGTTAGTTGCGAGATGATGTATTACGAAACGAGTAAAGAGACTTGCCGGTAACGAGATTGAACTAGGTATTGAGATACCGACGATCGAATCTCGGGCAAGTAACATACCGATGACAAAGGGAACAACGTATGTTGTTATGCGGTCTGACCGATAAAGATCTTCGTAGAATATGTAGGAGCCAATATGAGCATCCAAGTTCCGCTATTGGTTATTGACCGGAGACATGTCTCGGTCATGTCTACATTGTTCTCGAACCCGTAGGGTCCGCACGCTTAAGGTTTCGATGACAGTTATATTATGAGTTTATGAGTTTTGATGTACCGAAGTTAGTTCGGAGTCCCGAATGTGATCACGGACATAACGAGGAGTCTCGAAATGGTCGAGACATAAAGATTGATATATTGGAAGGCTATATTCAGACACCGGAAGTGTTCCGGGTGATTTCGGAGAAAACCGGAGTACCGGAGGGTTACCGGAACCCCTCCCCCCCGAGAGAAGTAATGGGCCATATGGGCCTTAGTGGAGAAAGAGAAGGGCAGCCAGGGTGGGCTGCGCGCCTCCTCCCCCCTGGTCCGAATTGGACTAGGAGAGGGGGGCGGCGCCCCCCTTTCCTTCTCCTTCCCCACTTCCTTCCCCTCCTAGTAGGAGTCCTACTCCTACTAGGAGGAGGACTCCTCCTTGGCGCGCCTATAGGGCAGGCCGGCCTCCTCCCCTTTCTCCTTTATATACGGGGGCAAGGGGCACCCCTAGACACACAAGTTGATCCACGTGATCGTTTTCTTAGCCGTGTGCGGTGCCCCTTCCACCATAATCCTCGATAATATTGTAGCGGTGCTTAAGCAAAGCCCTGCAACGGTAGAACATCAAGATCGTTACCACGCCGTCGTGCTGACAGAACTCTTCCCCGACGCTTTGCTGGATCGGAGTCCAGGGATCGTCATCGAGCTGAACGTGTGCTAAAACTCGGAGGTGTCGTAGATTCAGTGCTTGATCGGTAGGGCCGTGAAGACGTACGACTACATCAACCATGTTGTGCTAATGCTTCCGCTGTTGGTCTACAAGGGTACGTAGATTACACTCTCCCCTCTCGTTGCTATGCATCACCATGATCTTGCGTGTGCGTAGGAATTTTTTTGAAATTACTACGTTCCCTAACACGAGGCACGTGAGGCCCCCCATCGATCCCTTTCGACCATGGACAACTGGCACTTCTGCGCCAAGTGGTCACGACAATTCATGAAGGGTTGGGGTGCAAATGTTGGCCACGACATCCGCGAGTGTAAAAAAGCTCTCCTTCAGGAAATCCAGGCTCTAGACCTTCGGGCTGACTCCGCTGGCCTCTCGGCTGATGAATGGATGCTTAGATATGACTTGGAAGACCAGCTCACGGTCATCTACTCAGACGAGGAGGCATACTGGTGGCTGAGAGGTACTCAGAATTGGGTCCTTAAAGGGGACGCCAATACCGCCTACTTCCAGGCCATTGCGAACGGCCGCCGTCGCTGGAACTCCATCCCCCTTTCGTGGGATGGGGAACACCTCCTCTAGAGTCCCGAGGACATCCGGGCCCATGTAGATGGCTTTTACAAAGACCTATTCTCTGCTTCCCCTCGGGGAGGTCTTGCCCTGGCGCAAGACATTTGACCGGCTGACAGGTGCGTTTCGCTTGCGGACAACGAGGCCCTCACGGCTCCGTTTTCCGAGGCGGAAGTCTGGGCGGCTATTAAGGGCATGAACCCATCCTCGGCGCCGGGCCCCGATGGGCTCCCTGTGAAGTTCTTCTAGACCTTCTGGGAGGTGATCAAACCGGAGGTAATGGCACTCTTTGATGAGTTCTTCGTCGGGTCCATCGACCTCACCCGACTCAACCTTGGGGTAATCACCCTCATCCCCAAAGTAGCGGGGGCATCGAAGATCCGCCAATTCCGTCCAATTACGGTGATTAACGTCATCTTTCGCATCCTCGCAAAGGGGTACGCCATTAGGGCGGCCCCTTTTGCCGACCGGATCACTCACCCAAATCAGTCAGCCTTCATCCAGGGCCGTTATATCCTTGACGGAGTCCTGGTGTTTCATGAAGCACTCCATGAGGTTCACTCCAAACACCTCAAGGCTGTCTTCCTGAAACTTGACTTCCACAAGGCATATGACACGGTGAGTTGGGCTTTCCTTCAGGAATTTCTTCTTCGAAAGGGCTTCGATGATCGGTGGGTGACTAGGGTGATGCAGATGGTTTCCTCAGGCCAGACTGCGGTGAACATTAATGGGGAAATCGGCCCCTTATTCCCCACCTTTTGTGGGGTGCGACAGGGCGACCCTTTCTCCCCGTTCCTGTTCAACATGGTGGTTGACGCCTTGGCCGCCATCTTGGATAAGGCCAAGGCGGCTGGCCACATTAAGGGGATAGTCCCGCATCTGGTTGGGGAGCATGGGATCTCCCTTCTCCAATATGCGGATGACACCATCATCATGGTGGAAGGCTCGGAGAGTGATATCTCAAACCTCAAGTTCCTTCTACTGTGCTTCCAACAGATGTCCGGCCTCAAGATCAACTTCGACAAGAGCGAGGTGATGGTCTTAGGATACTCCCAAGACGAACGCCAGAGTATAGCGGATCGGCTTAACTGCCAGCTTGGGAGCTTTCCCACGACCTATCTAGGGATACCCATTAGTGATTCTAGGCTCACAGTGGCTGACCTGCGCCCCACGGTGGGGAAGCTTCAGCACCAGATCGAGCCTTGGCAAGGCCGGTGGCTATCCAAAGCTTCCTGTATGGTGCTAATCAACTCATCCCTCGCTAGCCTGCTCTTGTTCATCATGAGCTTCTATAGCCTTCCAGAGACGCTTCATCACGAGATCGCCACTGTTCAGGGCCGTTTCTTTTGGGCCGGTGAGGGAGACAATCAGAAGTACCACATGGTTAGGTGGTCTGAAATCTGCAAGCCTCACGACCAGGGTGGCCTCGGGATCATGTCTTCCAAGCGCATGAACATCGCCCTCCTGACTCGGTGGCTTTGGCGGATTTCCAACGGTGATGGTGGCCTGTGGCTTCGCATCATTCAGCAGAAATACCTCGGAGGCCAGCCTCTCGCATTCTGCCAGCGATCTAGGGGGTCCGAGTTCTGGCAATCCGTCATCCAGCTCCTCCCTGTCCTCCGGATCGGGACCTCGATTGAGGTCGGATCAGGCACTGCGACCTTGTTCTGGTTCGATAGATGGTCTGGCGACCTTCCCCTTGCGGCCCGCTTTCCAGGCCTATTCAACATTGCGGTGGCCCCTCACATATCGGTCGCGGCAGCCCTTATTGACTTAGGGCAGCCCGCGTTCTGGCGGCCCTTTGGTCTGGCTGAAACGGCCGATTGGCAGGAGATGCTTGACTGCATTGCATTGCACGCACCTGATCTTACCTCCGAGGATGATACTTCCAGATGGCGTCTAGAGCCGTCTGGACAATTCTCCACCAAGTCCCTGTACCAGGCCATTGCCCCCTCGCCTGGCCATGAAGCCCTCACCCTCATCTGGGAGATTTGCCTTCCCCTGAAAATTAGAATTTTCCTGTGGCAATGGATCCGTGGCCACCTCCCGTCTGGCGTCGAGGTCCTGAAGCGTAATGGTCCGGGTGATGGACGTTGCCCGCTCTGTGGGACGGAAGATGATTCAAATCATATATTCTTCACCTGCGTGTCCGCGCAGTTCTTATGGAGCTGTTTCCGCGAGTGAGTGGGTGGTAGCTGGGATCACAACAACTTCCCCGCCCTCTTCACCGAACTCCAGGCAATTCCACCCGCGGTGCGCCACATCAGGTGGTTGACCATTGGGGTACTAGCCTGGACGCTGTGGACTGTTAGGAATAAACTTGTGATTCGGCGCATCCCTCTTCGTCGTGCTACTAACGCTTTGTTCAAATGGTCTGGTTACTTGCAACTTTGGCGGCCGCTTAGCCGCCCCAGGGAGAGAGACGCCATCACCTCCATCATCACCCAGCTTCGCGTGATGGCTCTCCGCATGGCTCCTCCGCTTCCCCCACCACCCCCCCGAGCCAGACTAGATCGTCGTCTACTCCGCCATCGCCACCGCCTCGCCGTTATTTTGTTGTCTAGCTTTGTGCTTTGCTGGGCTTGTTGTTCTGTGCCCACAGCGGAACTTGGGTCTTTTTGTCTGTGTGTTGATCGTTGTGTTGGACCGTGCCAGCGGTGGCCTTGGGTGCGTGTGTGTGTGGTGTGTTCGTGAGACTTTGTTAACTTTGTGATTGGTGGTTTGCTTTATTTATAAAGCGGGGCGAAAGCCTTTTTCGGTAACTTGATACGGATATTGAATACTTGTTCCAACATGGATTTCAGAGCATTGCTGCTTCAGTACATGCCCAATGGTAGCTTGGAGGCACACCTGCACACTAAAAATAAGGAGCCACTAGGGTTCATCAAGAGATTATACATTATGCTTGGCGTGTCTGAGCGATGGAATACCTGCACCACCATCACTGTGAAGTTGTTCTACACTGTGACCTGAAGCCTAGCAATGTGCTCTTCGATGAGGACATGACAGTGCATGTTGCCGACTTTGGCATTGCAAAGTTACTTCTAGGCGATGAAAACTCCATGGTCTCAGCGAGTATGCGAAGGACAGTTGGTTACATGGCCCCAGGTATGTGTACTTATCGTGCTTTAGCAAATTATTTGGCAAGACATTTGCTATTACTTTCGTTAGTTAACACTTCTCATGAAAATTTTGAGCAGAGCTTGCATTCATGGGTAAGACATCACGGAAGAGCGATGTGTTCAGCTTTGGGATCATGTTTCTCGAAGTCTTCACCGGGAAGAGGCCCACAAATCCGAACTTCATCGGAGAATCCAGTCTTAGGCAGTGGGTTTCACAAGCATTTCCGACAAGACTTGTCAATGTTGTTGACAAGAAGCTTCTGCAAGGTGAAGAGATAACTAGGTATGGACCATGTGGCTTTCATCACCAAAGGAATACTAGTGAATTGGCATCATCCTCCACAGCCTGGAACATCGACTTTCTCATGTCGGCATTTGAGTTAGGTCTGGAGTGTTCAAGCGATTCTCCTGACTAGAGGATGAGCATGAGCGACGTGGTCGCGAGGTTGAAGAACATGAAGAGGGATTACTCTGCTTCCATTGCAACAACACAAGGAGCAGATGATCGTTGATCCATATGGGAATGCATTTGGTTGTCCATGTGAGTAGCATGTATCTGTACATACTTCTGCCTTTTTCCCATAGTAAATCAAGCATGGCACTGGCGCTGCCACATTTAGAGTTAGTATAGCTAGCTAGCTAGCAGAGTTGTAAGACTATGATTTTCCACACCTACAATGTCATCATCTATGCCAGTGATGTGTAATAGTAACTGGTCCTTGGGCTAAATCATTATGATGTTCTTGAATGCATTATATGTGTTCCTGAATGCTTGTATTTATCACTTTAGTTTAGCAAACTCCTGACTTTTATGTGTTAATGATATGCTCATAGATATTGCTGAGCTTATTTTTGTTCGGAGTTGATTCTTACAAAGGAACTCCCAACAGCTATTTCCTAATGTGTGCATCGTAGCATGGTTTCTAATATGTTTTAGTTAAGAGTCGCAACAGTTGAGCTCATAAGTCTCCATTGCATGATGAATGACTTATTCTATGGTTGCTGAGTGGAAAACAAATGGTTATGTTTGTCTTAAGATTAAGATACTTGGCCAAAAATATTGTTGCTCGATGATGGATAATGGTTTCGCCATACCTGTTTATTTTATTCATGTGCTCAGTTAACAGTTATAACATATTTACTCTTTCTATGGACTTAATTGAGCAGATTTGATTTTCATGATGGGAAATATCACGACAGTTTTTCATTTCTCCGAGCATTTTCTTATGAAGATACCGTTTTTCTTTAGGATCCAATCTCCCAGCTTTTGCTGACGCTATGTGTCTGGATGTGTTCTGTTTCTGAAACAATGAGCTTCCTCTTTATGTTAAAGAAACCACCATTTTTCCGACATGACAGCAGAACAAAATAAAGTGATTACAGACTAAGGATGCAATGAACTGCCGCCATGAATGCCACACAGGGCTAGAGCAACAAATCATGCAGGTAGACACAGCAAAAGGAAAAAAAAACCAGAGGTTTAAACCACTACATCAGATAGTAACTGCAGAGTCATACACTTTTGTCTTGGAGATCCGAAGATGTGCAAGCCGGCCGAAGTGGATGCCTTTCCAGGTGAAGATTCGTGAAGATTGAAGAAGATCAGCTTGCTTCTGAGGTGATTCTACGTATCGTCGTGGCCCGACGGTTGTTTCTGGATGTGTGGGCGCATCTTTTTTGTCCACGGGAATGAATTTTTGCCTGACCGACATTAATATTTTGCACTTGGCACATTTTCTACGTAGCGGAAATATGTGCCGTAAGATGACACAGCGGTCGAGCCAAGGTTCGGCTTACGCATAATACTTTTCTTGAGAATCTCAAGAAAATCCTGAATCATGAACTTCGATATGAATGCATTGCCGCTGTCTTGTTATGTGTGGCTTGCTGTTAGCCTATCCAGGTTGAAACAACAGAGCAGAGCAAGGACTAAACTGAAATTCCTTCTGAAAATGTGTTTAACACATTTTGTTGTAGTTGAGGAGATATAAAATCCATGGCGCAGTCCCGTCACAAGTCACAGGATCAGTAACCAGAGCAATTTTCCAGGTATGGTCGATCGCGACTTATCCCCATATATTACTCTTCCTATTAATGCATGGCCCCGCATCATCTAAATAGTAACTGTTCCACCTCACCTGAACTAAATATAAGCTATCAAACAGACAATCTATGTACTAACAAGTGACGAATGTTGCGTGCCCGGGCACATTGCAACTGATTTACCCTCCTGACCGACAGTTAGCACAATGTGATGGTGCTTATGAGCGCGCATGTGAGAGAGATGACTAGAAGAACGAAACCAGCAGCCAGAACCCGGAGAAAGAAGACGCAGCTTGCAACAACCATGTAAAGAACGCCAGGGTGACCGAAAGCGTGAACTGAATGCAGTCCAGCCGCGAGTATTCCGCGCAGAAGTTCATATCCTTCATGAAGAAAATCGTCACGCTGGCAGAGGCACAGAATCCCGAGAACATGAGAATCGCCAGGACCTGCAATGCGTTCACAATTGATGTGATCACTGACATACCGCTGGTCAACCAAAAGGTAATGCAAAGCATAACAGTTGTTAAAATTTCTTGCTCAAATGGACAATTTTTTGGCAAAGTTTGATCGAGCACCTGTGATAAAGAGTCTCTTTAAGGCTGTCTTATATTCTCATAAAGGAAGGCAAAACGAAAAAAATCTGGGTGCGGTTTTCCTGAATTTCATTTTTCGTAAGAACTAATTGGCATTGATAAAAAAACTGGGTTCAGTTGTTTCAGTGCATGCCTTCAGATAATTCAGGCGTAGCTGCATGGACAATAGAAGTGATAAAGTGCACGGCTTACCCAATCAATGATAACAAAGAACAATAGAAAATCAGGGGCATGAAGATCCCTGTTATTCCTCAGAGAAAATATATCCTGACAAGCCAAGTACAAACTCCACAAAAGCTGCACGATCAACACTAGATTCATGTAGCTGAAATAAAGAGAGACCATAATATACTCGTTAGTTGATATCAACAAAACAAACTTAACCTCCTGCCCAAGCAATTGTGGGAGTAATCAAGACATTTAAGACTTTATGCAGTTCATAGTCACAATGATATGAACTTGATATGAAAAAGATACATCATTGGCGCACACCGGCACACTCGTACAACAGTCAAGACATGTCACATGCTGACACAGAACCTAACTTGCACAATCCTCATAAATTCTTTTACCATGGGAGTAGGTATTGAATGAAACACGAGGCTTCGTTGTGAGTTTCGGATGATACAGACTGGTCCCTGACTAGATCATGCCAAGTGAATGTTAACTCGGAAAGATTCTAGGGAAAGGTCAATTGGTAGGATAACCTAACCTGCATGTTTCCTAACTTGTGTAAGTTCTCAACAAGTGCACATGCCTAGAAGTTGGGCAGTGTGACATATAATCTTTGGGAATATTCAACTTGAATATTGGACGGCAACAAGAGATTTGACACTGACAATCAGGATTCACTGGAAAACTAAAATGCTGCAGCGCACATATTAGACAAATACTGTATCTAGTCATTCACAGAAAACATTAGTAGAGGATACTCTTGTTAGGGAAAAGAACACTTAAGTTCATGTAAACTCTCCAGACTATCGACGACTGAATATAAATATGTACAATGTCGAGTTTCTAGTGCTGCAAACAGGTATGAAATTTGTAATGGAACGAACTCTACTACTACATAAACACTCTTCGAACTTGAATTAGGAAATCACCTAATGAAGTGTCATTTCGTTTGTACCGGTGAGGCCATATATTTAGTACTTAGAACTTGAACTAGGAAATCACCTAATCACCTAATGAAGTGGGTGGCCGACTGGACAAATACGTTTACCAAAACGAGGCCTCCTACTTGTGTATGCATGATGGACTGATTAGCAGATATAGTTAAGAAGTCAATCCATGTCATGACGCTAAAGGAAATGTATAGTATTCGACGGGGATGCCATCTAGCCTTTTGTGTATGAAACTCCCCAAAATTACTCTTGAAAGAAAGAGAAGAACTCACGCAACTTAACCAAAACCTTGAAAGACCCAAAATGAATTTGCAAGAAAACACACAAAGGGGGAAGAAAGAACAGAGGAAGCATCTGCGGGAGAATGAAATTACAAGTAGGCGCTGTAGTTGGAGAAGCCGAAAGCGGAACACATGGCGAGGGAAGATGCGGCGGCGAAGAAGCACTGCGACAGACGCAGCGCCATGCCGCTCCATGTCCCTGGGCTCCCCACTATGCGCTTCATCGAACCCCTGCCTCTTCCTGGGCTCTGCTCTGCTCTGCGGAGAGGTGTGAGGTGAAGAAACCGATCGATGGAGAGGAGTCCTGGCTAGCCGGCCGGGCAGAATCTGTAGCTGTAGCACTTGCTAAGTGTCGCGTGGGATGGGAAAGGTGATGGCTATCAGCAGGAACCGGGCAGGATCTCTTACCTGCAACTGGCTTGTGTGAGATGAGATGGGAGAGGTGAACCTATGTTGAAGAAATATCGTGCTTTGCCGGTTTTGGCTACGGTGGAGTAGAGCCATGTGAGCCCTGCATCGATACATTAACCCAACGGCATTTCTTACGGAATCCCTATCCAGCGCTAAAGGAGTAAAAAATTGGTTTTACTCCTCTAACGCGCACCTAACAGATCCATAATCCGCCGTAAAAAAGTAAAATTTATACTCTGACCCTTATCCCTTCCTTAGTTTTACTCAACCGCTCTGGCACGAAGTAAAAATCTCACACACCTCTCGCCTCCCCCTGCTACTCCTGCGCTCAGTTGTCGGGCCTCCCATGAGCTCCCCGCCATCGCCCCCTGCCCCAGTCGTGCTGTCAGCCTACGCCACCTCCGCGGCCGCACTGGTCGCCGTTCGGGCGGCCGCCCTGGACGAGCTCCGTCGCAGGCTTCGTCACGTTCGAACTGGTCCATGTAGGCCATGGCCAGGTACACCGCTGGCCACGCCGCCCTGGCGAAGGTGATGTTGCCCGACACTATTAGGGAAAAGCTTATAGGTAGATGCTTACTAGTAGCGCGGGTTTATACCCCTCGCTACTGCTACTTACTAGTAGCGTGGGTTTTTACCCCTCGCTACTCCTAAATACGAGGTAGGTGAAGTCCCCATATCCTCGGCCGGATCCCTCCTCTCTCCCTCAGTCTCCCATCCCCTCTCCCCCCACCACCCTTTCTTCATAGGATCTTCCATGTGCTCCTGCCCAAGCACATCTCCTCCTCCATGGCGCCCAACGAGTCCGCCTTCTCGCGTCGCTGGCGTCCAAGAGCTCGCCCGTCTTCCCCCTCGCCTCCATGCCACCGCGACGGAGCACCTCGCCACCGGTGACCAGCACCTATGCGCCCTCCATCTCCTTCCTTTCTCCCTTATTTCTCTTTTCCCCTCTCTGTAACGCCCCGAGACCGATGTGCAAGGTGTCTTCCAGTTATTCGCTGACGTTGTCATGTCATTTGCTTGCGTGTTGCATCTTATCATGTCATCATGTGCATTGCATCATCATGTTTTAAAACTTGCATTCGTCCGGGTTCTCCGAGTTCTCTCCGTTGTCCGTTCTGAGCCCAACCACACTTGCACGCGCCCGCGGCATGTCCGAAATAGTATTTTATAAGTGGCCGGAAAATATTCTCGAAATGGGATGAGAGTTGACGTGTGGTCTTATTATAGTGTAGATAGACCGCCTGTCAAGTTTCATCGCATTCGGAGATCGTTTGATGCCCCAACGGATAACTATAGCGGCAGTATTGCCGGTCTAACGTCGGACGTTTTCGGTCTCCGGAAACCGTGCCGGGCTGCATCTCTCCCATCTTCTCTCAGACCAACCCGCTCTTCACAATCCTCCAGACCCAACCTAACCTCTCTCGTCAGCCCGCGGCCCTCCTCGCGCGCGTCCGAAAGTTGTCCCGAACCCGACCCGGACTGTCGCCACCGTTGTGTCCGGATCATCCCCAAACATATACAAAACATCTCCGTTTTCTTATTTGTACTCCCTAACTATTTTATTCGCGATCGTGCGATTATGATCCGAGGGACGGATTAGCCGCTACCCAAAAATCTTATTGCTATATATAGTCCAACCCCTAGACCAAACCCTAAAATTTAGGAGCCTTGTCCCATTGAGCCGCCGCCACTCATCCTGTCTCTTCCTCCTCGGGTTCCTCCCCGATTAAAAAGCCCCTCCTCGCTTTCACCACCACACCAACCAGAACCCCCCTGCTCCCTGCCTCCTCCTCGTCGCATTTGAGCCCGAGCGCGCCACCAGTGACCCATAGGCCGACCCCGTCGCCGCTCCTCCCCTGCTCTTTTCCTTCTCCTTCCCTGACTCTACTCCATCCTCTCACCTCTCTCTCTCTCTCTCTCTCTCTCTCTATCTCTCTCTCTCTCAGGAACCGAACGCTGCCGCCGCCCTTGGAACTCCTCCGCCACGGACGCCGGGTCCCAAGGTCCCCGCGCCCGTCCTCATGGTGCCCCGCGGCCTCTTCGTCGTTTCAAAGCTCCTCGCCATCGCCCGCGTAGGCGCCATGACCGCCACCCCGCTGCCTCCGCTTCGATCCGGCAGGAAACAGGACCCGAAGACCTCTCGCGCTTGGATCCGAACGGCACCAAGCTCCCGCATTGACCCCTCCCCATCCCGCCACTCGCCGGAGTCCCCAGCGCCGGCATGCCCTGCTGCCTTGTCCCGTTCCTGGCCGCCAAGTCCCACGCCGCCGCTGCTCGTCTTTCTGTCGAGAAGAGGAGGATAACGCCTCTGCTCGCTGCTTTGACCCTCTACAGCAGCCCCGTCTAGCCCCGATCCGCCAGTGCCTCGCCTCGATCTGGAGAGGCCCAGCTCCATCCCCCGTCGGGCCGCTCCTGCTGGCCTGCTTCCACGGCCCAAGGCCCGCTGGGAGCAGCTCCCTCAGCCCCTCCTCTCTGTTCAGCCCAGCAGTGCACTAGATTCGGCCCAGTGTATATTTTTTTTTCAGATCAGCGATTTATCTTTTTATCCAGAGCCGTCCAGTTTTACAGAAAAGCCCTCGTTGATCATGCATTTAATAATTCCACAACCATGCATCGGATTGAAATGTTTTATATATGAAAGTTGCTTAAAATTTTGTCTAGTTTAATAATATGCCACTTTCATCCATGTTTAAAATGCTTAAAATGCTGTTTGGTTAATTTTGCTCCTATGCCATGTTAAAATGCTTTAATTCATAACTTAATAACCGTAGCTCGGTTTTTAATAAACTTTATATGTAATGGGGTGGAAAAATGCCTAGTTTAACATGGTGGCCTCAATTTGCATGTTTAATAACTCTAAAATTGTGTTTAGGGCAGAATAGTACCAAATCCATAAATACGCACATGAGGATTTTCCGGACTTGTTGTTTGTTGTTCCGGCCTCATTTAAACTTGCCTAGATAGGTAGTTTTCTTTTGCCTCACCCCTTGACATGTTAAGAACATTTAATTTGGTTGGGTACATAACCGGGAGTGAACTAAATAATTGATGTGGTGTTCCGTCAATATGCAACTCGTTGTATATTGAGCTCCACTTAATTTGTAGTGTTGTTTGTTGCACTTTGCCATGCCATGCATATTTAAACCGGACATGCATCATACTTGTTTGCGCATTATGCCATGCTTACATGATGGTTGTTTACTATGTTGTTTGCTTCTTTCCGGTGTTTCCTCTTCGGGTTAGTTCCGATAACGTCATGTTTGTGAGGATCCGTTCGACTTCATCCGTTTGTCTTCTTCATGGACTCGTTCTTCTTCCTTGCGGGATCGCAGGCAAGATGACCATACCCTCGAAATCACTTCTATCTTTGCTTGCTAGATGCTTGCTCTTTTGCTATGCCTATGCTGCGATACCTACCACTTGCTTATCATGCCTCCCATATTGCTAAGCCAAACCTCTAACCCACCTTGTCCTAGAAAAACGTTGTTTGGCTATGTTACTGTTGGGGAACGTAGTAATTTCAAAAAAATTCCTACGCACGCGCAAGATCATGGTGATGCACAGCAACGAGAGGGGAGAGTGTTGTCTACATACCCTCGTAGACCGGAAGCGGAAGCGTTATAACAACGCGGTTGATGTAGTCGTATGTCTTCACGGCCCGACCGATCAAGCACCGAAACTACGGCACCTCCGAGTTATTGCACACGTTCAGCTCGATGACGATCCCTGGACTCCGATCTAGCAAATTGTCGGGGATGAGTTCCGTCAGCACGACGACATGGTGACGATCTTGATGTTCTACCGTCGCAGGGCTTCGCCTCAGCACCGCTACAATATTATCGAGGATTATGGTGGAGGGGGGCACCTCACACGGCTAAGAGATCAATGATCAATTGTTGTGTCTCTGGGGTGCCCCCTGCCCCCGTATATAAAGGAGTGGAGGAGGGGGCCGGCCAAGGAGGATGGCGCGCCCAAGGGGGGGAGTCCAACTCCCACCGGGAGTAGGACTCCCCTTTTTCCTATTAGGAGTAGGAGAGGGAAGGAAGAGGAAGGAGGGAGGAAGGAAAGGGGGGGCCCCCTTCCCAATTCGGATTGGGCTTGGGGGGGGGTGCCCCCTCCCTTGTTCCTTTCCCCTCCTTTCCACTAAGGCCCAATAAGGCCCATATACCTTCCGGGGGGTTCCGATAACCTCCCGGTGATCTGGTATTGTCCCAATCTCACCCGAAACCTTTCCGGTGTCCAAATATAGTCGTCCAATATATCGATCTTTATGTCTCGACCATTTCGAGACTCCTCGTCAAGTCCGTGATCACATCCAGGACTCCGAACAACCTTAGGTACATCAAAATATATAAACTCATAATGAAACTGTCATCGTAACGTTAAGCGTGCGGACCCTACGGGTTCGAGAACAATGTAGACATGACCGAGACACGTCTCCGGTCAATAACCAATAGCAGAACCTGGATGCTCATATTGGCTCCTACATATTCTACGAAGATCTTTATCGGTCAGACCGCATAACAACTGTTGGAAATATGCCCTAGAGGCAATAATAAATTAGTTATTATTATTATATTTCATTGTTCATGATAATCGTTTATTATCCATGCTAGAAATGTATTGATAGGAAACTCAGATACATGTGTGGATACATAGACAACACCATGTCCCTAGTAAGCCTCTAGTTGACTAGCTCGTTGATCAATAGATGGTTACGGTTTCCTGACCATGGACATTGGATGTCGTTGATAACGGGATCACATCATTAGGAGAATGATGTGATGGACAAGACCCAATCCTAAGCCTAGCACAAAGATCGTGTAGTTCGTATGCTAAAGCTTTTCTAATTTCAAGTGTCATTTCCTTAGACCATGAGATTGTGCAACTCCCGGATACCGTAGGAGTGCTTTGGGTGTGCCAAACGTCACAACGTAACTGGGTGGCTATAAAGGTACACTACAGGTATCTCCCAAAGTGTCTGTTGGGTTGGCACGAATCGATACTGGGATATGTCACTCCGTGTAAACGGAGAGGTGTCTCTGGGCCCACTCGGTAGGACATCATCATAATGTGCACAATGTGATCAATGAGTTGATCAAGGGATGATGTGTTACAGAACGAGTAAAGAGACTTGCCGGTAACGAGATTGAACAAGGTATCGGGATACCGACGATCGAATCTCGGGCAAGTATCGTACCGATAGACAAAGGGAATTGTATACGGGATTGATTGAATCCTTGACATCGTGGTTCATCCGATGAGATCATCGTGGAAAATGTGGGAGCCAACATGGGTATCCAGATCCCGCTGTTGGTTATTGGCCGGAGAGTTGTCTCGGTCATGTCTGCATGGTTCCCGAACCCGTAGGGTCTACACACTTAAGGTTCGATGACGCTAGGGTTATAGGGAAAATATGTACGCGGTTACCGAATGTTGTTCGGAGTCCCGGATGAGATCCTGGACGTCACGAGGAGTTCCGGAATGGTCCGGAGGTAAAGATTGATATATAGGAAGTATGGTTTTGGCCACCGAAAGTGTTCCAGGCATCACCGATAGTGTACCTCGACCATCGGAGGGGTCTGGGGGTCCACCGGGAGGGGCCACCAGCCCCGGAGGCTTGCGTGGGCCATAAGTGGTAAGGGACCAGCCCCTATGTGGGCTGGGGCGGCTCCCACCAAGGCCCAAGGCGTCCTCAAGAGGAGAGGGGCAAACCCTAGGCGCAGATGGGCCCTAAGGCCCACCCTAGGTGCGCCCCCCTCTCTCTCCCCCTTGGCCGCCTCCCAGATGGGATCTGGGGGCTGCCGCCACCCCTAGGGAGGGAACCCTAGGTGGGGGCGCAGCCCCTCCCCTCCCCCTATATATACGTGAGGTATGGGGCTGCCCAACACGTGTGATTTGCTCTCCCCGTTGGCGCAGCCCTACCCCTCTTCCTCCTCGCTCTCGTAGTGCTTGGCGAAGCCCTGCTGGAGTCCCGCGCTCCTCCACCACCACCACGCCGTCGTGCTTCTGCTGGATGGAGTCTTCCCCAACCTCTCCTTCTCCCCTTGCTGGATCAAGGCGTAGGAGACGTCACCGGGCTGTACGTGTGTTGAACACGGAGGTGCCATCCGTTCGGCACTAGGATCATCGGTGATTTGGATCACGGCGAGTATGACTCCATCAACCCCGTTCACTTGAATGCTTCCGCTTAGCGATCTACAAGGGTATGTAGATGCACTCTCCTTCCCTCGTTGCTAGATTACTCCATAGATTGATCTTGGTGATGCGTAGAATTTTTTTTGAATTTCTGCTACGTTCCCCAATAGTGGCATCATGAGCTAGGTCTGTGCGTAGTTACTATGCACGAGTAGAACACAAAGTAGTTGTGGGCGTCGATTTGTCAATTTGCTTGCCGTTACTAGTCTTATCTTGATTCGGCGGCATCGTGGGATGAAGCGGCCCGGACCAACCTTACACGTACGCTCACGTGAGACCGGTTCCACCGACTGACATGCACTAGTTGCATAAGGTGGCTGGCGGGTGTCTATCTCTCCCACTTTAGTCGGATCGAATTCGATGAACAGGGTCCTTATGAAGGGTAAATAGAAATTGGCAATTCACGTTGTGGTTTTGGCGTAGGTAAGAAACGTTCTTGCTAGAAACCTATAGCAGCCACGTAAAAACTTGCAACAACAATTAGAGGACGTCTAACTTGTTTTTGCAGCAAGTGCCTTGTGATGTGATATGGCCAAAAGGATGTGATGAATGATATATGTGATGTATGAGATTGATCATGTTCTTGTAATAGGAATCACGACTTGCATGTCGATGAGTATGACAACCGGCAGGAGCCATAGGAGTTGTCCTAATTTATTTATGACCTACGTGTCAACATAAACGTCATGTAATTACTTTACTTTATTGCTAAAGCGTTAGCCATAGTAGTAGAAGTAATAGATGACGAGACAACTTCAAGAAGACACGATGATGGAGATCATGATGATGGAGATCATGGTGTCATGCCGGTGACAACGATGATCATGGAGCCCCGAAGATGGAGATCAAAAGGAGCAAAATGATATTGGCCATATCATGTCACTATTTGATTGCATGTGATGTTTATCATGTTTTACATCTTATTTGCTTAGAACGACGGTAGCTTAAATAAGATGATCCCTCACTAAAATTTCAAGAAAGTGTTCCCCCTAACTGTGCACCGTTGCGAAGGTTCGTCGTTTCGAAGCACCACGTGATGATCGGGTGTGATAGATTCTAACGTTCGAATACAACGGGTGTAAGCCAGATTTACACAGCAAAAACACTTAGGTTGACTTGACGAGCCTAGCATGTACAGACATGGCCTCGGAACACAGAAGACCGAAAGGTCGAGCATGAGTCGTATAGAAGATACGATCAACATGAAGATGTTCACCGATGTTGACTAGTCCGTCTCACGTGATGATCGGACACGGCCTAGTTGACTCGGATCATGTTTCACTTAGATGACTAGAGGGATGTCTATCTGAGTGGGAGTTCATTAGATGAACTCAATTATCATGAACATAGTCTAAATTGTCTTTGCAAATATGTTGTAGATAAATAGCTCATGTTGTAGCTCCCTGTTTCAATACGTTCCTAGAGAAAGATTAAGTTGAAAGATATTGTAAGCAATGATGCGGACTAGGTCCGTAGTCCGAGGAGTGTCCTCACTGCTACACAGAAGGCTTACGTCTTTGATGCACCGCTCGATGTGCAAACCCCTACAACGTCGTCTGTGGATGTTGTGAACACCTGACAGACACATCCTGATGACTACTTGATAGTTTAGTGCACCATACTTTACGGCTTAGAATCGGGATTCCAATGACGTTTTGAACGCCATAGAACATATGAGATGTTCCAAGAGCTGAAATTGGGATTTCAGGCTCATGCCCGTGTTGAGAGGTGTGAGACCTCTGACAAGTTCTTTTGCCAACAAGATGGAGGAGAATAGCTCAGCTAGTGAGCATGTGCTCAGAATGTCTGGGTGCTACAATCACTTAAATCAAGTGGGAGTTAAACTTCCAGATAAGATAGTGATTGATAGAGTTCTCTAGCCACTATCACTAAGCTACTAGATCTTCGTGATGAACTATGACATGCAAGGGATGGAGTTGATCCCGGAGCTGTTCGCGGTGCTTAAGACCGCAAAAGGTAGAAATCAAGAAGGAGCATCAAGTGTTGATGGTTTAACAAGACCACTGGTTTCAAGAAGGGCAAGGGCTAGAAGGGAAACTTCATGGATGGCAAACCAGTTGCCGCTCCAGTGAAGGAACCCAAGGTTGAACCCAAACCCGAGACTAAGTGCTTCTATTGTAAGGGGAACGGTCACTGGTAGCGGAATTACCCCAAATGCATGGTAGATAAGAAGGCTGGCAACTTCAACAAAGTATATACGTGTTATTAATGTGTACCTCGCTAGTACTCCTGGTAGCACCTGGGTATTGGATACCGGTTCAGTTGCTATTATTGGTGACTTGAAGCAAAAGCTACGGACTAAACGGAGACTGGCTAAGGGCGAGGTGACGATGTGTGTTGGAAGTGTTTCCAAAGTTGATGAGATCACCATCGCACGCTCCATCTGCCTTCGGGATTAGTATTGAACCTAGATAAATGTTATCAGGTGTCTACGTTGAGCATGAATATGATTAGATCATGTTCATTGCAATACGGTCATTCATTTAAGTTAGAGAATAATGGTTATTCTGTTTACATGAATGATACCTTTCATGGTCATGCACCCTATGTGAATGGTTCATTGAATCTCGGTCGTGGTAATACACATGTTCACGCCAAAAGATGTAGAGTTAATAATGATAGTACCACTTTCTCGTGGCACTGCCGCTTAGGTCATATTGGCGTAAGATGCATGAAGAAACTCCATGTCGATGGATGTTTGGAGTCACTTGATTTTGAATCGCTTGACACATGCGAGCCATGCCTCATGGGCAGGATGACTAAGACCCCGTTTTCAGGTACAATGAAACGGGCAAGTGACTTGTTGGAAATCATGCATGCTGATGCGTGTGATCCAATGAGAATTGAAGCGTGCGGTGGATATCGCTATTTTCTCATCTTCACTGACGATTTGAGTAGATATAGGTATATCTACTTAATGAAGCACAAGTCTGAAACGTTTGAAAAGTTCAAGCGATTTCAGAGTGAAGTTAAGAATCATCATAACAATAAGATCATGTTCCTACGATCTGATCAAAAGGGGATTTTCTGAGTTATGAGTTTGGCAATCACTTAAGACATTGTGGAATTGTTTCACAGTTGAAGCCACCTGGAACACCACAAGGTAATGGTGTGTCCGGACGTCGTAATCGAACCCTATGAGATATGGTGCGATCTATGATGTCTCTTACCAATCTACCGTTTTCATTTTGAGGTTATGCGTTAGAGACAACTGCATTCACTTTAGATAGGACACCATCTAAGTCCGTTGAGACGACGTCGTATGAACATTGGTTTGGCAAGAAACCAAAGTTGTCGTTTCTTAATGTTTGGGGCTGCGATGCTTAAGGCTTCAGCCGGAGAAGCTCGAACCCAAAGCGGACAAACACATCTTCATAGGATACCCAAAGGTGACAGTTGGGTATACCTTCTATCTCAGATCCGAGGGCAAATTGTTTGTCGCTAAGAACGGGTCCTTTCTCGAGAAGGAGTTTCTCTCGAAAGAATTGAGTGGGAGGAAGATAGAACTTGATGAGGTTGTCGAACCTTTATTTCAACCAGAGAGTGATGCAACACAGAAAGATGTTTTCTGTGGCACCTACGTCTGTTGAATAGGAAGTTAATGATAGTGATCATGAAGCTTCGGATCAAGTTGCTATCGAACCTCGTAGGTCGACAAGGATATGTACTACTCCTAAGTGGTACGGTAATCCTGTCTTAGATATCATGTTGTTAGACAACAATGAACCTACGAGCTATGGAGAAGCGATGGTGGGCCCGTATTCCGACAAATGGTTAGAAGCCATGAAATCCGAGATAGGATCCATATATCAGAACAAAGTATGGACTTTGGTGGACTTGCCCGATGATCGGCAAGCCATTGAGATAAATGGATCTTTAAGAAGAAGACGGACGTGGGCGGTAATGTTACCGTCTATGAAGCTCGACTTGTGGGAAAGAGTCTTTTCACAAGTTCAAGGAGTTGACTACGATGAGAATTTCTCACCCGTAGCGATGCTTAAGTCCGTCGGAATCATGTTAGCATTAGCTGTATTTTTCGATTATGAAATCTTACAGATGGATGTCAAAACAAGTTTTCTTACCAGTTTTCGTAAGAAAAGTTGTATGTGATACAATAAAAGGTTTTGTCGATCCTAAGGATGCTAAAAGGTATGCTGGCTCCAGCAATCCTTCTATGGACTAGAGCAAGCATCTCGGAATCGGAATATATGCTTTGATGGAGTGATCAAAGCTTTTAGGTTTATACAATGTTTGCTAGAAACTTGTATTTACAAGAAAGTGAGTGGGAGCACTACAACATTTCTGATAAGTATATGTGGATGACATATTGTTGATCCGAAATAATGTAGAATTTCTGGAAAGCATAAACGGTTGTTTGAAGAGTGTTTTTCAAAGGAAGACCTGGATAAAGCTGCTTACATATTGGGCATCAAGATCTATAGAGATAGATCAAGACGCCTGATGATACTTTCAAAGAACGCACACCTTGACATGTTTTTGAAGGAGTTCAAAATAGATCAGTCAAAGAAGGGGTTCTTACCTGAGTTGTAAGGTGTGAAGTTGAGTAAGACTCAAAGCTTGACCACGGCAGAAGAAAGAGGAAGGACGAAGGTCGTCCCCTATGCTCTTGTCATAGGCTCTATACGGTATGCCATGCTGAGTACCGCACCTGATGTGTGCCTTGCCACATGTCTGGCAAGAGGGTACAAAGGTGATCTAGGAGTAGATCACCAGATAGCGGTCAAAATTATCCTTAGAGGAATAAGGAAATGTTTCTCGGTTATGGAGGTGATAAAGAGTTCGACGTAAAGAGTTACGTCGATGCAAGCTTAACACCTATCCGGATAGCTCTGAGTAGAGATACCGGATACGTATAATGGAGCAACAATTTGGAATAGCTCCAAGTGGAACGTGGTAGCAGCATCTACGATATGACATAAAGTTTTGCGAAATACATAGGGATCTGAATATGGCAAGACCCGTTGACTACAACCTCTCTCACAAGCATAACATGATCAAACCCAGAACTCTTTGAGTGTTTATCACATAGTGATGTGAACTAGATCATTGAGTCTAGTAGACTCTTGGATGTTGGTCACATGGCGATGTGACCTGTGAGTGTTAATCACATGGCGATGTGAACTAGATTATTGACTCTAGTGCAAGTGGGAGACTGTTGGAAATATGCCCTAGAGGCAATAATAAATTAGTTATTATTATATTTCCTTGTTCATGATAATCGTTTATTATCCATGCTAGAATTGTATTGATAGGAAACTCAGATACATGTGTGGATACATAGACAACACCATGTCCCTAGTAAGCCTCTAGTTGACTAGCTCGTTGATCAATAGATGGTTACGGTTTCCTGACCATGGACATTGGATGTCGTTGATAACGGGATCACATCATTAGGAGAATGATGTGATGGACAAGACCCAATCCTAAGCCTAGCACAAAGATCGTGTAGTTCGTATGCTAAAGCTTTTCTAATGTCAAGTATCATTTCCTTAGACCATGAGATTGTGCAACTCCCGGATACCGTAGGAGTGCTTTGGGTGTGCCAAACGTCACAACGTAACTGGGTGGCTATAAAGGTACACTACAGGTATCTCCGAAAGTGTCTGTTGGGTTGGCACGAATCGAGACTGGGATTTGTCACTCCGTGTAAACGGAGAGGTATCTCTGGGCCCACTCGGTAGGACATCATCATAATGTGCACAATGTGATCAAGGAGTTGATCACGGGATGATGTGTTACGGAACGAGTAAAGAGACTTGCCGGTAACGAGATTGAACAAGGTATCGGGATACCGACGATCGAATCTCGGGCAAGTATCGTACCGATAGACAAAGGGAATTGTATACGGGATTGATTGAATCCTTGACATCGTGGTTCATCCGATGAGATCATCGTGGAACATGTGGGAGCCAACATGGGTATCCAGATCCCGCTGTTGGTTATTGACCGGAGAGTTGTCTCGGTCATGTCTGCATGACTCCCGAACCCGTAGGGTCTACACACTTAAGGTTCGATGACGCTAGGGTTATAGGGAAAGTATGTACGCGGTTACCGAATGTTGTTCGGAGTCCCGGATGAGATCCCGGACGTCACGAGGAGTTCCGGAATGGTCCGGAGGTAAAGATTGATATATAGGAAGTATGGTTTTGGCCACCGGAAGTGTTCCGGGCATCACCGCTAGTGTACCGGGACCACTGGAGGGGTCCGGGGGTCCACCGGGAGGGGCCAGCAGCCCCAGAGGCTTGCGTGGGCCATAAGTGGGAAGGGACCAGCCCCTATGTGGGCTGGGGCGCCTCCCACCAAGGCCCAAGGCGTCCTCAAGAGGAGAGGGGGCAAACCCTAGGCGCAGATGGGCCCTAAGGCCCACCCTAGGTGCGCCCCCCTCTCTCTCCCCCTTGGCCGCCTCCCAGATGGGATCTGGGGGCTGCCGCCACCCCTAGGGAGGGAACCCTAGGTGGGGGCGTAGCCCCTCCCCTCCCCCTATATATACGTGAGGTATGGGGCTGCCCAACACATGTGATTTGCTCTCCCCATTGGCACAGCCCTACCCCTCTTCCTCCTCGTCTCTCGTAGTGCTTGGCGAAGCCCTGCTGGAGTCCCGCGCTCCTCCACCACCACCACGCAGTCGTGCTGCTTCTGGATGGAGTCTTCCCCAACCTCTCCTTCTCCCCTTGCTGGATCAAGGCGTAGGAGACGTCACCGGGCTGTACGTGTGTTGAACGCGGAGGTGCCGTCCGTTCGGCACTAGGATCATCAGTGATTTGGATCACGACGAGTAGGACTCCATCAACCCCGTTCACTTGAACGCTTCCGCTTAGCGATCTACAAGGGTATGTAGATGCACTCTCCTTCCCTCATTGCTAGATTACTCCATAGATTGATCTTGGTGATGCGTAGAATTTTTTTTGAATTTCTGCTACGTTCCCCAACAACAAGATACGTTGTTCCCTTTGTCATCGGTATGTTACTTGACCGAGATTCGATTGTCGGTATCTCAATACCTAGTTCAATCTCGTTACCGACAAGTCTCTTTACTCGTTCCATAATACATCATCTTGCAACTAACTTATTAGTTGCATTGCTTGCAAGGCTTAAGTGATGTGCATTACCGAGAGGGCCCAGAGATACCTCTCCGATAATCGGAGTGACAAATCCTAATCTCGAAATACGCCAACCCAACATGTACCTTTGGAGACACCTATAGAGCACCTTTATAATCACCCAGTTACGTTGTGACGTTTGGTAGCACACAAAGTGTTCCTCCGGTAAACGGGAGTTGCATAATCTCATAGTCATAGGAACATGTATAAGTCATGAAGAAAGCAATAGCAACATACTAAACGATCAGGTGCTAAGCTAATGGAATGGGTCATGTCAATCACATCATTCTCCTAATGATGTGATCCCGTTAATCAAATGACAACTCATGTCTATGGTTAGGAAACATAACCATCTTCGATTAACGAGCTAGTCAAGTAGAGGCATACTAGTGACACTTTGTTTGTCTATGTATTCACACAAGTATTATGTTTCCGGTTAATACAATTCTAGCATGAATAATAAACATTTATCATGATATAAGGAAATAAATAATAACTTTATTATTGCCTCTAGGGCATATTTCCTTCAGTCTCCCACTTGCACTAGAGTCAATAATCTAGATTAGACAGTAATGATTCTAACACCCATGGAGCCTTGGTGCTGATCATGTTTTGCTCATGGAAGAGGCTTAGTCAATGGGTCTGCAACATTCAGATCCGTATGTATCTTGCAAATCTCTATGTCTCCCACCTGGACTAGATCCCGGATGGAATTGAAGCGTCTCTTGATGTGCTTGGTTCTCTTGTGAAATCTGGATTCCTTTGCCAAGGCAATTGCACCAGTATTGTCACAAAAGATTTTCATTGGACCCGATGCACTAGGTATGACACCTAGATCGGATATGAACTCCTTCATCCAGACTCCTTCATTTGCTGCTTCCGAAGCAGCTATGTATTCCGCTTCACATGTAGATCCCGCCACGACGCTTTGTTTAGAACTGCACCAACTGACAGCTCCACCGTTTAATGTAAATACGTATCTGGTTTGTGATTTAGAATCGTCCGGATCAGTGTCAAAGCTTGCATCAACGTAACCATTTACGATGAGCTCTTTGTCACCTCCATATACGAGAAACATATCCTTAGTCCTTTTCAGGTATTTCAGGATGTTCTTGACCGCTGTCCAGTGATCCACTCCTGGATTACTTTGGTACCTCCCTGCTAGACTTATAGCAAGGCACACATCAGGTCTTGTACACAGCATTGCATACATGATAGAGCCTATGGCTGAAGCATAGGGAACATCTTTCATTTTCTCTCTATCTTCTGCAGTGGTCAGGCATTGAGTCTTACTCAAATTCACACCTTGTAACACAGGCAAGAATCCTTTCTTTGCTTGATCCATTTTGAACTTATTCAAAACTTTGTCAAGGTATGTGCTTTGTGAAAGTCTAATTAAGCGTCTTGATCTATCTCTATAGATCTTAATGCCCAATATGTAAGCAACTTCACCGAGGTCTTTCATTGAAAAACTCTTATTCAAGTATCCCTTTATGCTATCCAGAAATTCTATATCATTTCTGATTAGCAATATGTCATCCACATATAATATCAGAAATGCTACAGAGCTCCCACTCACTTTCTTGTAAATACAGGCTTCTCCAAAAGTCTGTACAAAACCAAATGCTTTGATCACACTATCAAAGCGTTTATTCCAACTCCGAGATGCTTGCACCAGTCCATAAATGGATCGCTGGAGCTTGCACACTTTGTTAGCTCCCTTTGGATCGACAAAACCTTCCGGCTGCATCATATACAATTCTTCTTCCAGAAATCCATTCAGGAATGCAGTTTTGACATCCATCTTCCAAATTTCATAATCATAAAATGCAGCAATTGCTAACATGATCCGGACAGACTTAAGCATCGCTACGGGTGAGAAGGTCTCATCATAGTCAATCCCTTGTACTTGTCAAAAACCTTTTGCGACAAGTCGAGCTTTGTAGACAGTAACATTACCGTCAGCGTCAGTCTTCTTCTTGAAGATCCATTTATTTTCAATTGCTTGCCGATCATTGGGCAAGTCAACCAAAGTCCACACTTTGTTCTCATACATGGATCCCATCTCAGATTTCATGGCTTCAAGCCATTTTGCGGAATCTGGGCTCACCATTGCTTCTTCATAGTTCGTAGGTTCATCATGATCTAGTAGCATGACTTCCATAACAGGATTACCGTACCACTCTGATGCGGATCTTACTCTGGTTGATCTACGAGGTTCAGTAGTAACTTGTTCTGAAGTTTCATGATCATCATCATTAGCTTCCTCACTAATTGGTGTAGGTGTCACAGAAACTGGTTTCTGTGATGTACTACTTTCCAATAAGGGAGTAGGTACAGTTACCTCATCAAGTTCTACTTTCCTCCCACTCACTTCTTTCGAGAGAAACTCCTTCTCTAAAAAGGATCCATTCTTAGCAACAAATGTCTTGCCTTCAGATCTGTGATAGAAGGTGTACCCAACAGTCTCCTTCGGGTATCCTATGAAGACACATTTCTCCGATTTGGGTTCGAGCTTATCAGGTTGAAGCTTTTTCACATAAGCATCGCAGCCCCAAACTTTCAGAAATGACAACATTGGTTTCTTGCCAAACCATACTTCATAAGGCGTCGTCTCAACGGATTTTGATGGTGCCCTATTTAACGTGAATGCGGCAGTCTCTAAAGCATAACCCCAAAACGATATCGGTAAATCTGTAAGAGACATCATAGATCGCACCATATCAAGTAATGTACGATTACGACGTTCGGACACACCATTATGCTGTGGTGTTCCGGGTGGCGTGAGTTGCGAAACTATTCCGCATTGTTTCAAATGTAAACCAAACTCGTAACTCAAATATTCTCCTCCACGATCAGATCGTAGAAACTTTATTTTCTTGTTACGATGATTTTCAACTTCACTCTGAAATTCTTTGAACTTTTCAAATGTTTCAGACTTATGTTTCATTAAGTAGATATACCCATACCTGCTTAAATCATCTGTGAAGGTGAGAAAATAACGATATCCGCCACGAGCTTCAACATTCATTGGACCACATACATCTGTAAGTATGATTTCCAACAAATCTGTTGTTCTCTCCATAGTACCGGAGAATGGCGTTTTAGTCATCTTGCCCAAGAGGCACGGTTCACAAGTACCAAGTGATTCATAATCAAGTGGTTCCAAAAGTCCATCAGTATGGAGTTTCTTCATGCGCTTTACACCGATATGACCTAAACGGCAGTGCCACAAATAAGTTGCACTATCATTATCAACTCTGCATCTTTTGGCTTCAACATTATGAATATGTGTATCACTACTATCGAGATTCATCCAAAATATACCACTCTTCAAGGGTGCATGACCATAAAAGATATTACTCATATAAATAGAACAACCATTATTCTCTGATTTAAATGAATAACCGTCTGGCATCAAACAAGATCCAGATATAATGTTCATGCTTAACGCTGGCACCAAATAACAATTATTTAGGTCTAATACTAATCCTGATGGTAGATGTAGAGGTAGCGTGCCGACCGCGATCACATCGACTTTGGAACCATTTCCCACGCGCATCGTCACCTTGTCCTTCACCAGTGTTCGCTTAATCCGTAGTCCCTATTTTGAGTTGCAAATATTAGCAACAGAACCAGTATCAAATACCCAGGTGCTACTGCGAGCTCTAGTAAGGTACACATCAATAACATGTATATCACATATACCTTTGTTCACCTTGCCATCCTTCTTATCCGCTAAATACTTGGGGCAGTTCCGCTTCCAGTGACCAGTCTGCTTGCAGTAGAAGCACTCAGTTTCAGGCTTAGATCCAGACTTGGGTTTCTTCTCCTGAGCAGCAACTTGCTTGTTGTTCTTCTTGAAGTTCCCCTTCTTCTTCCCCTTTCCCTTTTTCTTGAAACTAGTGGTCGTGTTGACCATCAACAGTTGATGTTCCTTCTTGATTTCTACCTCCGCAACTTTTAGCATTGCGAAGAGCTCGGGAATTGTCTTATCCATCCCTTGTATATTATAGTTCATCACGAAGCTCTTGTAGCTAGGTGGAAGTGATTGGAGAATTCTATCAATGACGCAATCATCCAGAAGATTAACTCCCAGTTGAATCAAGTGATTATTATACCTAGACATTTTGAGTATATGCTCACTGACAGAACTGTTCTCCTCCATCTTCCAGCTATAGAACTTATTGGAGACTTCATATCTCTCAATCCGGGCATTTTCTTGAAATATTAGCTTCAACTCCTGGAACATCTCATATGCTCCATGACGTTCAAAACATCGTTGAAGACCTGGTTCTAAGCCGTAAACAATGGCACATTGAACTATCGAGTAGTCATCAGCTTTGCTCTGCTAGACGTTCTTAACATCGTCAGTTGCATCAGCAGCAGGCCTGGCACCTAGCGGTGCTTCCAGGACGTAATTCTTCTGTGCAACAATGAGGATAATCCTCAAGATACGGACCCAGTCCGTATAATTGCTACCATCATATTTCAACTTTGCTTTCTCAAGGAACGCATTAAAATTCAACGGAACAACAGCACGGGCCATCGATCTACAATCAAACATAAACAAGCAAGATACTATCAGGTACTAAGTTCATGATAAATTTAAGTTCAATTAATCATATTACTTAAGAACTCCCACTTAGAAAGACATCCCTCTAATCTTCTAAGTGATCACGTGATCCAAATCAACTAAACCATAACCGATCATCACGTGAAATGGAGTAGTTTTCAATGGTGAACATCACTATGTTGATCATATCTACTATATGATTCACGCTTGACCTTTCGGTCTCAGTGTTCCGAGGCCATATCTGCATATGCTAGGCTCGTCAAGTTTAACCAGAGTATTCTGTGTGTGCAAAACTGGCTTGCACCCGTTGTAGATGGACGTAGAGCTTATCACACCCGATCATCATGTGGTGTCTGGGCACGATGAACTTTGGCAATGGTGCATACTCAGGGAGAACACTTTTATCTTGAAATTTAGTGAGAGATCATCTTATAATGCTACCGTCAATCAAAGCAAGATAAGATGCATAAAAGATAAACATCACATGCAATCAATATAAGTGATATGATATGGCCATCATCATCTTGTGCTTGTGATCTCCATCTCCGAAGCATCGTCATGATCACCATCATCACCGGCACGACACCTTGATCTCCATCGTAGCATCGTTGTCGTCTCGCCAATCTTATGCTTCTATGACTATCACTACCGCTTAGTGATAAAGTAAAGCATTACAGGGCGATTGCATTGCATACAATAAAGTGACAACCTTATGGCTCCTGCCAGTTGCCGATAACTTGGTTACAAAACATGATCATGTCATACAATAAAATTTAGCATCATGCCTTGACCATACCACATCACAACATGCCCTGCAAAAACAAGTTAGACGTCCTCTACTTTGTTTATTGCAAGTTTTACGTGGCTGCTACGGGCTTAGAAAGAACCAATCTTACCTACGCATCAAAAACCACAACGATAGTTTGTCAAGTTGGTGCTGTTTTAACCTTCGCAAGGACCGGGCGTAGCCACACTCGGTTCAACTAAAGTTGGAGAAACTGACACCCGCCAGCCACCTGTGTGCAAAGCACATCGGTAGAACCAGTCTCGCGTAAGCGTACGCATAATGTCGGTCTGGGCCGCTTCACCCAACAATACCGCCAAACCAAAGTATGACATGCTGGTAAGCAGTATGACTTATATTGCCCACAACTCACTTGTGTTCTACCCGTGCATATAACATCAACACATAAAACCTGGCTCTGATACCACTGTTGGGGAACGTAGTAATTTCAAAAAATTTCCTATGCACACGCAAGATCATGGTGATGCACAGCAACAAGAGGGAGAGTGTTGTCTACGTACCCTCGTAGACCGGAAGCGGTAGCGTTATAACAACGTGGTTGATGTAGTCGTACGTCTTCACGGCCCGACCGATCAAGCACGGAAACTACGGCACCTCCGAGTTATTGCACAGGTTCAACTCGATGACGATCCCCGGACTCCGATCCAGCAAAGTGTTGGGGATGAGTTCCGTCAGCACGACTGCGTGGTGACGATCTTGATGTTCTACCATCACAGGGCTTCGCCTAAGCACTGCTACAATATTATCGAGGATTATGGTGGAGGGGGGCACCGCACACGGCTAAGAGATCAACGATCAATTGTTGTGTCTCTGGGGTGCCCCCCTGCCCTCGTATATAAAGAAGGGGAGGAGGGGGGGCCAAGGAGGGTGGCGCGCCCAAGGGGGGAGTCCAACTCCCACCGGGAGTAGGACTCCCCTTTTTCCTATTAGGAGTAGGAGAGGGAAGGAAGAGGAAGAAGGGAGGAAGGAAAGGGGGGGGGCGGCCCCCTTCCCAATTCTGATTGGGCTTGGGGGGGGCGCCCCCTCCCTTGCTCCTTTCCCCTCCTTTCCACTAAGGCCCAATAAGGCCCATATACCTACCGAGGGGTTCCAATAACCTCCCGGTGATCCGGTATTGTCCTAATCTCACCCGGAACCTTTCCGGTGTCCAAATATAGTCGTCCATTATATCGATCTTTATGTCTCGACCATTTCGAGACTCGTCAAGTCCGTGATCACATCCGGGACTCCGAACAACCTTCGGTACATCAAAATATATAAACTCATAATGAAACTATCATCGTAACGTTAAGCATGCGGACCCTATGGGTTCGATAATGTAGACATGACCGAGACACGTCTCCGGTCAATAACCAATAGCGGAACCTGGATGCTCATATTGGCTCCTACATATTCTACGAAGATCTTTATCGGTCAGACCGCATAACAACATACGTTGTTCCCTTTGTCATCGGTATGTTGCTTGCCCGAGATTCGATCGTCGGTATCTCAATACCTAGTTCAATCTCGTTACCGGCAAGTCTCTTTACTCGTTCCGTAATACATCATCTTGCAACTAACTTATTAGTTGCATTGCTTGCAAGGCTTAAGTGATGTGCATTACCGAGAGGGCCCAGAGATACCTCTCCGACAATCGGAGTGACAAATCCTAATCTCGAAATACGCCAACCCAACATGTACCTTTGGAGACACCTATAGAGCACCTTTATAATCACCCAGTTACGTTGTGACATTTGGTAGCACACAAAGTGTTCCTCCGGTAAACGGGAGTTGCATAATCTCATAGTCATAGGAACATGTATAAGTCATGAAGAAAGCAATAGCAACATACTAAACGATCGGGTGCTAAGCTAATGGAATGGGTCATGTCAATCACATCATTCTCCTAATGATGTGATCCCGTTAATCAAATGACAACTCATATCTATGGTTAGGAAACATAACCATCTTCGATTAACGAGCTAGTCAAGTAGAGGCATACTAGTGACACTTTGTTTGTCTATGTATTCACACAAGTATTATGTTTCCGGTTAATACAATTCTAGCATGAATAATAAACATTTATCATGATAGAAGGAAATAAATAATAACTTTATTATTGCCTCTAGGGCATATTTCCTTCAGTTACCGCTTTGCTCAGCCCCTCTTATAGCGTTCCTAGTTGCAGGTGAAGATTGGAGTTGTTCCATGTTGGAACATGGTTATTTTGTTGGGATATCACAATATCTCTTATTTATATTAATGCATCTATATACTTGGTAAAGGGTGGAAGGCTCGGCCTTATGCCTGGTGTTTTGTTCCACTCTTGCCGTCCTAGTTTCTGTCATATCAGTGTTATGTTCCCGGATTTTGCGTTCCTTACACGGTTGGGTTATAATGGGAACCCCTTGATAGTTCGCCTTGAATAAAACTCCTCCAGCAAGGCCCAACATTGGTTTTACCATTTGCCACCTAGCCTTTTCTTTCCCTTGGGTAGGCCTGCCCAAGGGTCATCTTTATTTAAACCCCCGGGCTAGTGCTCCTCTGAGTCTTGGTCCAACTTGTCAGCCGCCGGTGGCCACCAGGGGCAACTCTGGGCTAGCCTACCGGAAGTTTGGACAATCTGGTGTGCCCTAAGAACGAGATATGTGCAGCTCCTATCGGGATTTTTCGGCATATCCGGGTGGCTTTGCTGGTCTTGTTTTACCATTGTCGAAATGTCTTGTAACCGGGATTCCGAGCCTGGTCCGGTCTTCCTGGGAGAAGGAATATCCTTCGTTGACCATGAGAGCTTGTGATGGGCTAAGTTGGGACACCCCTGCAGGGATTTGAACTTTCGAAATCCGTGCCCGCGGTTATGGGCAGATGGGAATTTGTTAATGTCCGGTTGTAGAGAACTTGACACTTGACTTAATTAAAATGCATCAACCGCGTGTGTAGCCGTGATGGTTGATAACCCACAAGTATATGGCATCAATTATAGCCTCTTTCGATAAGTAAGAGTGTCGAACCCAACGAGGAGCTAAAGGCAGAACAAATATTCCCTCAAGTTCTATCGACCACCGATACAACTCTACGCACGCTTGATGTTCGCTTTACCTAGAACAAGTATGAAACTAGAAGTACTTTGTAGGTGTTGTTGGATAGGTATGCAAGATAATAAAGAGCAAGTAAATAAAAGTAGGGGCTGTTTAGATAAAGACACAACTAAGTTAGATTTAGTAGAGAGTTTGTTGTTACGAGAAAGTTATTTGTCCCTAGGCAATCGATAACTAGACCGGTAATCATTATTGCAATTTTATTTGAGGGAGAGGCATAAGCTAACATACTTTCTCTACTTGGATCATATGCACTTATGATTGGAACTCTAGCAAGCATCCACAACTACTAAAGATTCATTAAGGTAAAACCCAACCATAGCATTAAAGCATCAAGTCCCCTTTATCCCATACGCAAACAACCTACTTACTCGGGTCTGTGCTTCTGTCACTCACGCCACCCACCATAAGCAAATCATAAGCATATTGCAAACCCTACATCAGTAATCCCTCACGCTTGCGCGACACGGAGAGCACCATAGAACAACACCAATAATAAAACATACAACTCAAACCAATCACGATCATCAAATAGTCATTAGCACAAAACAGATCTACTCAAACATCATAGGATAGCCATACACATCATTGGGAAATAATATATAGCGTTGAGCACCATGTTTAAGTAGATGGTACAGCGGGTTGCGGGAGAGTGGACCGCTGTAGATAGAGGGGGAAGGTGATGGAGATGTTGGTGAAGATGGCGGAGGTGTTGGTGTAGATAACGGTGATGATGATGGCCCCCGGTGGCACCGGAAGCGAGGGGGAGAGAGCCCCCCTCCTTCTTCTTCTTCCTTGACATCCTCCCTAGATGGGAGAAGGGTTTCCCCTCTGGTCCATGGCCTCCATGGCACGGGAGGGGCGAGAGCCCCTCCGAGAATGGATCTGTCTCTCTGTCTCTCTCTGTTTCTGCGTTCCCAGATTCTTCCCTTTCACCGTTTCTTATATTCCCAGAGATCCGTAACTCCGATTGGGCTGAAATTTTAACACGATCTCTATCCAGATATTAGCTTTCTTGCGGTGAAAGAAGGGCTCCAACGGCCTTACGGGGTGGCCACGAGGGTCGGGGGCGCGCCTGACACCCTGGGGCGCGCCCCCTACCCCGTGCCCCCCTCGGGCACCGTCTCGCGATGATTCCACTTCCCAAAATTCATAAATATTCCAAAATAAATCTCCGTCAGTTTTTATTTCATTTGGACTCCGTTTGGTATGGGTTTCCTGCGAAACAAAAAACATGCAACAAACATGAACTGGCACTAGGCACTGGATCAATATGTTAGTCCCAAAAATAATATAAAAAGTTGCCAAAAAGTATATGAAAGTTGAATAATATTGGCATGGAACAATCAAAAATTATAGATACGACGGAGACGTATCAATGGTCTCTTTCCGGCGGAGTCCGGGAAGTGAACACGGTGTTGGAGTTATGCCTGACGTAAGTTGTTCTAGGATACTTCAAGCAATTATGTCTTATTGAAATAACATAGCCAAAGAAAGCTCATTGTCAGTGTCAAAACCGGCGGATCTTGGGTAGGGGGTCCCGAACTGTGCGTCTAAGCCGGATGGTAATAGGAGGCAGGGGACACGAAGTTTTACCCAGGTTCGGGCCCTCTCGATGGAGGTAAAACCCTACGTCCTGCTTGATTAATATTGATGATATGGGTAGTACAAGAGTTGATCTACCACGAGATTAGAGAGGCTAAGCCCTAGAAGCTAGCCTATGGTGTGATTGTTGATGTGTATGTCGTCCTACGGACTAAAACCCTCCGGTTTATATAGACACCGGATAGGGTTAGGGTTACATAGAGTCAGTTCAATGGTAGGAGATCTGAACATCCGTATCGCCAAGCTTGCCTTCCACGCCAAGGAAAGTCCCTTCCGGACACGGGACGGAGTCTTCAATCTTGTATCTTCATAGTCCAGGAGTCCGGCTTGAAGGTATAGTTCGGCTATCCGAACACCCCCTAATCCAGGACTCCCTCAGTAGCCCCTGAACCAGGCTTCAATGACGACGAGTCCGACGCACAAATTGTCTTCGGCATTGCAAGGCGGGTTCCCCCTCCAAATACTTCATAGAAGATCTTGAACACAAAGATAGTGTCCGGCTCTACAAAATAAGTTTCCACATTTTGCCATAGAGAGAATAATAATATTAACACAAATCTAATCTGCTGATGTATTCCGTGGTGCGACACGCCACGGCCAAGCCTTTATCCAAATCGTTTCATTATCCCACCTCAGCGCGTTATGCGAGGCGGTTTCCTTGGCACGTCTTGTCAAAGCAGAGATCGTGTTCCTTTATTCCGGGATTCTCATCAATACGGGTGTGGGTAACCCAACCGCTTCTAGGACTCCTAGATCATAGGCAAGTCCAAACGGACATGGGGAGGACGCTTGATATCCACCCTCTTTATAAAGGGGCAAAGCTTTTACTTTTCCCTCCCGTGCTCAATCGAATCCTTCCCCCGCCTCAAGCTCAAACGCCCAAAGCTCAGGTCAGGTGCTCCGAACCTTCAGCCATGTCCGGATCCAGCCTTCAAGGCCGATGGATGCCCTCCTCCGTCACGGAAGAAGACATCAAAAACTTGAGGGAGGCCAGGTATCTGACCGCCGAAATATCGCATCGGCTGCCTCCCCGGGGGCAGGCCATCCCCTCGCCCAAACCCAACGAGAGCGTTGTGTTCGTCCCCCACTTCCTCCGGGGTCTAGGTTTTGCACTAGATCCTTTCGTTAGGGGCTTGATGTTTTATTACGGGCTAGATTTCCATGATCTAGCTCCGGACTCCTTCCTGCATATCACGACTTTTGTTGTCGTGTGCGAGGCCTTCCTCCGGGTTACCCCCCACTTTGCCTTATGTCTCAATACCTTTGAAGTAAAGCTGACGTTGATCGAAGGGCAACATGCAGAGTGTGGAGGCACCTCAATACACAAGATGACGGGAGCTCCGTGGCCCAAAGGTTCCATCCCAGAGGTGTCTGCATTGTGGCAACAGGAGTGGTTCTACATCACGACTCCTAGAAGTGCCAAGTGGGCGGCCGCTCCCGTTTTTCGCTCGGGCCCTCCACCACGACTGATGTCTTGGATCAGCAAAGGACAGAGCTGGGGTCCAGCTAAGGACGTGCCTTTACTGCAAAGCCGCATTCAAGATCTCTTCAACGGAGATCTCAGTTTGGTCGCGGTAATACAAGTTATGCTGGTTCGTCAAGTCCAGCCTTGCAAACGTCGGCCCCTTCGCTTGTGGGAGTTCAATCCCGAGGGTCCGCGTGCCATTCAAAATTTTCTCGGCCTGACGCATGAGGATATGTATAAGTCATTCTTCGGACCTCAAGTAGAGTGTTCGGAAATCGCCGAGGACGTGGGCCTGAGCAGTAACCGCGCCGCCAAACAGGTAAAGAATCTTCTGGCCGAACATATTATCTTTCCTTTGTTATGAAGTTATTTCTGAGAGTTTGCTTTTTCGACCAGGACTGGCTAACAAAGGCGAAGTTGATTCGGTGTTCGGCCCCCTCCCTGAGGGTTTGGAGAATCCGGTATTGGAAAAGATGCTCCAGACCGCACCTTGCCCGGATCCCTTGAAGGAAGATACTGTGGAGGGTAATGCGGGCGGACGCGGGCCCCCAATGCTGCCTATTCTAACCGAGGGAGTGAGTGTCTCCGTGAAGGAAGACGACCGGAAGAGGAAAAGGACTGCGCCCGGGAATTCAGAAGCCGAAGCTTCCAAACGGGAGAAGAAATCTTCCATCGGGGGCCCTACCTTGGGGGCGCTGCTGCCGCACAAAGTCTGTGGGGGGATCAATTCTCCCGGAGTCGTAAGTGACCCGAAAACTTTAATAGTACAGATATGCCATCTTTTTCTCCTGAGAAAATAACCACCGCATATATTTGTGCAGTTCGGGCCTTAGCCCCTCTCAAATGAGCTTGTCTTCGGGGGATCTTCTTCCAGAGATGATGGAGAGCGAGACGCCTCCTCCGGACTCCTCCGCTCCGGAAGCGGGCGACTCTGAAGTGTCGTTGCGGAGGGCCTCTCCGAGTGCGGAGAGGCTAGAAGGTGATCCAATTGATCCCCGAGGTTCCCAGTGTCCGGCTACCGAAGAGAGTAGACAAAAGAGTCCGGCGCCGTCTAGTGTGCGATCAGACGTTCTGAGGGAGTTGGTGGGGCGAGCGGCCATCTCAGATGATCACCGTGTGCTGATGAATATGGTGATGGAGAGGATATCGTCTACCGAAAGCGGATTGCATGAAGCTTTTATGAGTCTATTGACAGGCTTTGAGGTATGTAAAAAGGAATGTGTAATAGTCCTGCACATGTTAGGTGTGCCCTGTGTAGATAGTAGCCCCTGATACTCTGGTTGTCGTCGGAAATGATGAAGAACGGAGGATCATACACCCAGGTAATAACCATAATGCCCTTATGTGCAGGAGATGGAAGCTCTGGTGGCCAGCCGGACTAGCCAGTTTGCCCGTTTAGAACGGCAGTTGGATGCGGCAGATGCCGACATCGAGCTTGTTAACAGAAGGCTTGACGAGGCGCAGGGTAAGTATCCTTGTCTGGTAAACGCCACATAGGAAGAGTATGATGCCAGTGTTTTTAACATGTTATGACTGCAGATGGAGCTGCCACTGTTGAAGCCTTGTGGGCGGAACTTACCCGAGCCAAGGAACAAGCAAGATTGGGTAATGCGGCTGCTTTGAAGGCTGCCGAAGAGTTGCAGGCCGAGAAGGCCGCCCATGGCGAGAGCCGGAAGAAGATGGCCAATATGGCCGTAGAATTAAAGGCCTCCGTAGACTGTTGCCGGGCTCTTAAAAAGGAAAACCAGGCGAAGGCATCGGACCTTGAGAAGGCTGCTGTAACGGGAAAAGACCTCCGCTCTGGTATGAGGGCAAAGAAGGAGGAACTGCGGGAAGCCGGGGATATTGTAGCTGGGAAGTCCTTTATGCTGCAGAGGAAGTACGGAGATCCACGGTATGCCCCTCTGGATCGGCTGTGGAGTTCGGAGGATGCGTATATGGATTTGGCGGCGAGCGCTGCCGATGCAGCCAAGTACTTCCGGAGTCAGACGGACCGTGAAGTAGATCGGCTGTTTTGGAAGCAATTCCTTTCTCCCGAGCGTCCGCTTTCGTTGATAGACCAATTAGCCGAATGGGCCAAACTAAATAGGTTGTCCAGACTCTCCATGAGGTCTGTTGTGGATCAACTATGGCCCGGAAGGTCAAAACCGAGCAGCTATTTCAGCTTGGTGCAGCAGGTCCTCGATGTGGTGCCGCGCATAAATGCGATGAAGAGGTCGGCGTGCATAGAAGGCGCACGGATGGCCTTTGTCCATGCTAAAGCATACTGGGCAGAGATGGATGCTACCACTGTTGCAGCGCATGATTCGGCCATAGGTCGAAGGTCTGCTGAGCACTACTTTGAGGAAGTTCTTGATGGTGGTCGTTTGATAGAGACCCAGTGCTCAAAAAATATTATGTTTGAATGACATGTAATCTCATTGTAAGCGAAATGCTTTTTAATTTTTATGAGGCTACTTTTATACTTTTGCCTGAAAGTAATGTGATGCCTCCTGGGCGGCCGTTTATGTATACATGTGTATAACCTGAAAGATTGCAGTCGTCGGCTTCAACCCCCACGCATATAATGCGGAGGTGTTCGCAGAAACACGCGTTCACACTTAACCCAACGTCTTGGTCCTATTAAGGAGGTGATAGCGGAGCGAGCGAGGCAACCGGACTATAATGCTTTAACACTTTCACTTAGCCATAGGAGTTTGACAGTGGGGCTACTAGATAGCCCCTGGTGGCTCCGCACTCTCCCGATCCCGGGGTGCGTATATGCCTGGCCGGAAAGCGGCCCTTCGTTAAGGCGGAGGAATTCTAACATTCCCATGGGTCATCGAGTGGTTGACCAGTCTCACGCTAGATCATGACAGTCAGTTTTCGGCTTTCTCTACTGAGGCGCTCGTCCGGATGAACCAGGGCACAATCGCAGTAGTTCTCCTGGTGCTACCTTAGCCGGTAAAGCGGAACGTAAGGCACCAAAACACAGGAGCCGGGCAAACCCAACATTTGACCAAAGACAATGATTCGGAGCTGATGCATATAGGGCCAAACTCGCGACGCCGAACACTCCCTAAGGTATTCGGTCTTTGTGGTATAAACCGGGCCTGAAGAATGGCCTTTGTAAGAAGCCCCTTGTGTCCAGGTACGTGCATTGTTCTGGCGTGGCCACATGCCAAGACGTCAGCATCCTTCTCAACGGTGGATATGTATCAACAAGAGACAGTAAAAAAGGTTTACGCAGGGTCTTAATCTAAAAAGAATCCTTGGGTCGGGTCCCTGCTGCACGTCTGCGCCTGTGTCTCCGTTGTGCCGTATCCTGGACGGGTGTAGCACGATGATCATCTGTAAAAGAGAGGAATTTAGGTAAAAAGGTTGTCGTGCAAAAGGATAGTTTTCTAAAGAAACCATGTATAATTCAAGATAAGAAGAAATCGCCACTCGTCTGCGTGCGTTGAGCCCCTTGTACTTTTGAAAGATAGGGGTGTGACCGTTTATTTGATATGAGTAGCGGCGCCGGACTTGGTTAGTTGTGTCTGAGGTCTTGACGACCTATTGGATGCTTTTGCTGGTCCGGGCGCCTTTAGTGTGCGGCTGCCAAGGCAGCCTCACTCTCTTCGGCGCGCAGAGATCGCTTGATACTTCCGTGCACTGAAATGATGCCACGTGGACCGGGCATCTTGAGTGTTAGGGAGGCGTAGTGTGGTATTGCATTAAAGCGAGCGAAAGCTTCGCGTCCGAGTAGTGCTTGATAGCCACTTTTAAACGGAGCGATGTGGAAAGTTAAATGCTCACGTCGGAAGTTATCAGGGGAGCCGAATATAACTTGTAGTAGGAGGGAGCCCGTACAATGAGCCCCTGGGCCTGGCGTTACTCCTTTAAAGGTAGTATTGCTATGGCGAATTTGTGTTGGGTCTAACCCCATCCCGCGGATTGTATCCTGATATATTAGGATTAGGCTACTGCCGCCATCCATCAAGACTCGTGTGAAGTGGTATCCGCCAATTACTGGGTCTAATACCAGTGCAGCCCATCCTGCATGCCGGATACTTGATGCGTAATCACGATGGTCGAAGGTGATCGGTTGAGACGACCAGTGGCGGGACTTCGCGGTGACGGGCACTTGGGTATATTTTTCAGGGAGTGCCGCATTGTTTTTCTCTTGATCACATGTAACACATTTACTGTTTTTGACTTCGGGTGGAAATTTCTTTTGTTCCCCCTTGTCTTGCTTGGGAGGCTCGTCCTCGTCTTCACTTGGTGTATCTTCCCCCTTGTGTATGGCGTTAAGCTTGCCGGACTGCTTGAAGACCCAACATTCTCTATGGGTATGATTAGCAGGTCTGCTAGGGGTACTATGGATCTGACATACTTGGTCCAAAATTTTGTTGAGGCTGGACAGTTCATCCCTGGTGCCTTTGGAGGGCGGCTTTTGGTTTGGCCGAGGGACTTTGAATCCGGTATTTACTGCTGTGCCCTTCGTGTTGTCTTCTTTATTCCGGCGTTTGTTATTGCTGTTGCGCCGTGATTTCCTGTTTCCATCTCTAACTTCAGATGTACTGGGGTCGCTGGTGCTGCATCTGGCTAGCCAGCTGTCCTCACCTGCGCAAAAGCGGGTCATGAGGTTTGTTAATGCGGCCATCGTTCTCGGCTTGTTTTGGCCGAGGTGTCTGGCGAACCATTCGTTGCGGACGCTGTGCTTGAAAGCCGCTAAGGCTTCGGTGTCCGGACAGTCGACAATATGGTTCTTTTTAGTAAGAAACCTATTCCAAAGCTTTTGGGCTGACTCTCCGGGCTGTTGAGTTATGTGGCTCAGGTCGTCCGCATCCGGAGGTCGGACATAAGTCCCTTGAAAGTTTGCCCGAAAGGCGTCTTCGAGCTCTTCCCAACTTCCAATGGAGCTTTCGGGGAGGTCTTTGAGCCAGTGACGAGCTGGCCCTTTGAGTTTGAGAGGTAAGTACTTGATGGCATGGAGATCATCCCCTTGTGCCATATGTATATGAAGGATATAGTCCTCAATCCAGACCCTAGGGTCTGTTGTTCCATCGTATGCCTCTATGTTTACGGGTTTGAATCCCTCTGGAAATTCATGGTCCAGCACCTCATCGGTGAAACATAGGGGGTGTGCGGCACCCCTGTAGCTGGGTGTGCCGCGTTGTTCGGATGTTTGTTGTGTTGCATTGTATGCTGGGGCGCGCTTGCGTGGTCCATAGATGGATCTTGTTGCACCACCCTTTGGGTGCGAGCCCTCGCATGGGTCGCGTGTTGTATTGTGAGCGGCGTTGAATGCCGTTCTGTGGTGGTAGATGGGTCGTCTATCCGACCGGGTGGCTGCTTTGATATTTGGTTGTGGGGGGTCTGAGGCCCCCTCATCGAATTCGGTAGCAGCTTCCGCTTTGGGTAGCTCTTGGAGGGGCGATTGTCGCCGTACCTTGCTACAGTGTTGAGTATTTTGCTCCATCTGAATTGGAGCGTGTTTTGCGCGGCCTTGAGCCTCCACTTCTACCTTTTGAGGCTCCTTGCGGTGGCAACGAGCCTCTTACAGGCATTCTGCTGCTCCGAGTGCCTGTCCGGCGTTATGTCATCCGGACCATTATCATTGATAGGATTTGTTCGTTCGGTTTGATTATCCGGATTGCCATTGTCTGGCAGCGCCCTACTCCAGCGCTGGATCAGTGTGATCACTATTTCTGTCGAGGAGGGATTTGGGGCGGCGCTTGCGTCGCTGCTTTGACTGCTTTTCGAGGGAACAATCCTTCGGTGCATCCTTCCGCTCCTCGCCGTCATCTTTGGGTGCGTCCACCATGTATACGTCATATGACGAGGTGGTGTCCCAGGGCTCGATAGGTGCTGATTCTTCATCGTCTCCTTCATCGGCGTCCATACCGTCCATGTCGTCGGAGTTGAAGTCGAGCATGTCAGTTAAATCGTCGACAGTGGCTACCAAGTGGGTGGTGGGTGGGCTTTGAATTTCTTCATCGTCCGAGTCCCAACCTTGCTGACCGTAGTCCGACCAGGGTTCTCCTGATAAAGAGAGAGACTTCAATGACTTCAGGATATCGTCAAAAGGCGAGTGCTGAAAGACGTCCACGACCGTGAACTCCATGATCGGCGCCCAATCGGATTCGCTCGGCAGGGGTGCGGAGAGTTCAGAGTCAAGCAAAGAATCCGGCTCCACGGAGTCATGAGTCTTACAGAGTACGGGGCTGGTGTTCAGCTCAACCGCCGTTGGGATCGCAGCCCCCGAGGCGGTGTCCAACCGCCCATCCTCGATCGGCGCGGTCGGCTCTGAACTGGGGGTCGGAGCCGATGCGGGTGCGGCCTCCAGGGCACTGTTCGGCGGCAGAGCTAGATCATGCTCGTCATGACAGTGCGGCGCGCTCGGCAGTGGTTCGAATCCGTCGAAGATCAAGTCGCCGTGGATGTCGGTCGTGTAGTTTAAACTTCTGAATCTGACCTGACGGCCAGGGGTGTAGCTTTCGATCTGCTCTAGATGGCCAAGTGAATCGGCCCGTAGTGCAAAGACGCCAAAGACGAAGATCTGTCCAGGGAGGAAGGTCTCACCCTGGACTGCATCGCTATTGATGATCGTAGGAGCCATCGGGGCTGACGGCGATGGCACAGAGGAACTCTCAATGAAAGAACCAATGTCGGTGTCAAAACCGGCGGATCTCGGGTAGGGGGTCCCGAACTGTGCGTCTAAGCCGGATGGTAACAGGAGGCAGGGGACACGAAGTTTTACCCAGGTTCGGGCCCTCTCGATGGAGGTAAAACCCTACGTGATGCTTGATTAATATTGATGATATGGGTAGTACAAGAGTTGATCTACCACGAGATCAGAGAGGCTAAACCCTAGAAGCTAGCCTATGGTATGATTGTTGATGTGTATGTCGTCCTACGGACTAAAACCCTCCGGTTTATATAGACACCAGATAGGGTTAGGGTTACATAGAGTCGGCTACAATGGTAGGAGATCTGAACATCCGTATCGCCAAGCTTGCCTTCCACGCCAAGGAAAGTCCCTTCCGGACACGGGACGGAGTCTTCAATCTTGTATCTTCATAGTCCAGGAGTCCGGCTTGAAGGTATAGTTCGGCTATCCGAACACCCCCTAATCCAGGACTCCCTCACTCATCCCTACAAAATCATATAGTTTGGCTATGCTCCATCTTCACCACACAAAATATTCACATCATGCACAACCCCAATGACAAGCCAAGCAATTGTTTCATACTTTTGACATTCTCAAACCTTTTCAACTTTCACGCAATACATGAGCGTGAGCCATGGACATAGCACTATAGGTGGAATAGAATATGATGATGGGGATTATGTGGAGAAGACAAAAAGGAGAAGATAGTCTCACATCAACTAGGCGTATTGACGGGATATGGAGATGCCCATCAATAGATATCAATGTGAGTGATTAGGGATTGCCACACAACGGATGCACTAGAGCTATTAGTATATGAAAGCTCAAACTGAAACTAAGTGGGTGTGCATCCAACTTGCTTGCTCATGAAGACCTAGGGCATTTGAGGAAGCCCATCACTGGAATATACAAGACAAGTTCTATAATGAAAATTCCCACTAGTATATGAAAGTGATAACTCAAGAGACTCTCTATATGAAGAACATGGTGCTACTTTGAAGCACAAGTGTGGTAAAAGGATAGTAACATTGCCACCTTTTGTTTTTTTTTGTTTTTTTTGCGGGCTTCTTTGGCCCCTCCCTTTTTTTATTTAGGCTTCTTTGGCCTCTCTTTTTTTGGGCAATGCTCTAATAATGATGATCATCACACTTTTATTTACTTACAACTCAATATTACAACTCGATATCTACAACAAAGATATGGCTCTATATGAATGCATCCGGCGGTGTACCAGGATGTGCAATGATCTAGTGTAGCAATGACATCAAAAAACAGACAAGCCATGAAAACATCATGCTAGCTATCTTACGATCATGCAAAGCAATATGACAATGAATGCTCAAGTCATGTATATGATGACGATGAAAGTTGCATGGCAATATATCTCAGAATGGCTATGGAAATGCCATGATAGGTAGGTACGGTGGCTGTTTTAAGGAAGGTATATGGTGGGTTTATGGTACCGGCGAAAGTTGCGCGGTACTAGAGAGGCTAGCAATGATGGAAGGGTGAGAGTGCGTATAATCCATGGACTCAACATTCGTCATAAAGAACTCACATACTTATTGCAAAAATCTATTAGTCATCGAAACAAAGTACTACGCACATGCTCCTAGGGGGATAGATTGGTAGGAAAAGACCATCGCTCGTCCCCAACTGCCACTCATAAGGAAGACAATCAATAAATACCTCATGCTCTAACTTCGTTACATAACGGTTCACCATACATGCATGCTATGGGGCTTGCAAACCTCAACACAAGTATTTCTCAATTTCACAATTACTCGACTAGCGTGACTCTAATATCACCACCTTTATATCGCAAAACTATTGCAAGGAATCAAACATATCATATTCAGCGATCTACAAGTTTATGTAGGATTTTATGACTAACCATGTGAATCACTAGTTCCTGTCATCTCTCTAAATAGATATAAGTGAAGCAAGAGAGTTTAATTCTTTCTACAAAAGATATGCCCACGCTCTAACAAATATAAGTGAAGCAAAAGAGCATTCTACAAATGGCAGTTGTCTAAGTGAAGAGAAACAGGCAATCCAAACTTCAAATGATATAAGTGAAGCACATGAAGCATTCTATAAAGCCATACTCAAAAGATATAAGCGAAGTGTAAAGAGCATTCTATAAATCAACCAAGGACCATCTCATACCAGCATGGTGCATAAAAAATAAAAACCTAAATGCAAAAGATGCTCCAAGACTTGCACATATCGCATGAACGAAACGAATCCGAAAACATACCGATATTTGTTGAAGAAAGAGGGGATGCCTCCCCTACATCCCCAAGCTTAGATGCTTGAGTCTCCTTGAATATTTACTTGGGGTGCCTCGGGCATCCCCAAGCTTGAGCTCTTGCCTCTCTTCCTTCTTCTCACATCGAGACCTTCTCGGTCATCGAACACTTCATCCACACAAAACTTCAACAGAAAACTCGGTAAGATCTGTTAGTGTAATAAAGCAAATCACTACTCTAAGTACTGTTGCAAACCAATTCATATTTTTTTGCATTGTGTCTACTGTAATATAACTTTTTCATGGCTTAATCCACTGATATAAATTGATAGTTTCATCAAAACAAGCAAACTATGCATCAAAAACAGAATCTGTCTAAAACAGAACAATCTGTAGCAATTTGAACATTCACCATACTTATAATACTTGAAAAATTATACCAAAATTAGGAAAATAAACAATTTGTATAGGAAGACAGTGCAAAACGAATCATAACCATTTGACATTCCAGCTAAAAATGTAAAATCGCGCACTACAGCCAAAGTTTCTGTCCTGCACCGTACAAACCATCAAGCAAATGTAAACCTCCTAAAGGCAAACCTTGGCACATTAATTTTATAATACAACGGAATTATACAAGGGGATACTTATTTTTATTGAAAAGTTTCTGTAATCAAGATTCACAAAGTTCCCATGGGCATGAACAAAGTTCAAGGACGTCCCCCACTTTCACAATGCTCGTCTCTCTCACTTTCACTTTTCTTTTAGAAAAAGTTTTGGGTTCCCCTCTTTATTTTTGTTGTTTTTAAACTATATGAAAGCACTCAACAGAAATAAATGACTCTCTAAAACTTCCGGGTTGTCTCCCTGGCAGCGCTTTCTTTAAAGCCATTAAGCTAGGCATATAGTGCTCAAGTAGTGAATCCACCCGGATCCCAAGGTATATCAAAGCCAATTTGAATCAACAATGATTTGTAATTTAGTAGTGAGCACAAAGTAACATATGTCAAGCAATGATGAAGTCTAACTCTCTTCCTATGCATTGGCATGTCATAAAAGAGCAATTCATGCACACCTAGTAAAGGCCAATGCATAGTATAAACAGTTTCTTGCAATTTTATCGTATTGGAAACATAGAGAGGTGGAGATATAGTTCCTCTCTCATAATAATTGCAAGTAGGAGCAGCAAGCACATGCATATTATATTCATTAAAATCATCATGTGCAACGTTAAAAGGCAACCCATCAATATAATCCTTAATAAAAGCAAACTTCTCCGATATAGTGTAATCGGGAGAATTCAAAAAGATAATAGGACTAGCATGCGTGGGTGCAATAGCAACAATTTCATGTTTAACATAAGGAACTATAGCAAGTTCATCTCCATAAGCATCATTCATATTGGCATCTTGGCCACAAGCATAGCAAGCATCATCAAAAAGGGATATTTCAAGAGAATCTATGGGATCATAACAGTCATCATAGCAATCATCCTTCGGTAAGCACGAAGGGGAATTAAACAATGTATGAGTTGAAGAGTTACTCTCATTAGAAGGTGGGCACGGGTGATCAATCCGCTCTTCCTCCTTTTGTTCTTCGCTCTCCTCCTCATCTTTTTCATCCAATGAGCTCACAGTTTCATCAATTTCTTCTTCCATAGACTCCTGCAAAATATTAGTCTCTTCTTGGACAATGGAGTATTCCTCAATATATTGTTTAACATAGGTATTAGAAGCATAATTCTCATAACAATATTCAAGTATGGCAAAATTTTCAGATTTGTAAAGAGTAGCATCATACTTTTCAATCAAAGAAGCAATTTCAAAAGCACCCTTAAAAGCAACAAATTCTTCAATTTGTTGAACATCATAGTAACTATAAGCACCTTTAGCATACGAAGATACGATTCCATTATCACTAAACTCACATTCGTAGGGAAGGTGTTTCTTAGGGTTTTCAGAACAACAAGTAAAATCATAATAATAGCATAAATTCCAAGCATAGCATTGCATAGTATTAATTTGATGTTGTAAAAGTTTCTCTTTTTGAGATATACGGTGTCGCACATAACAAGCATGCTCATCTAAAGATTTGCCCTCAACTAAACTAGTTGGGGTTTCAGCACGAGCACATAGGGATCAAAGATGATCCAAGTAATAAGCTTTAACAGTGTGATAGATTTTGATTGGTTCTTCAACCATTGGTTCAGTAGGTACAACTATTTTTTTTTGATATTTTGCGTTTCCTACCCATGACTAAACATAGAAAACAACTAAGAACAGCAAATAAAAATTACTTAGTGATAAAGCAAACAAGCACACACGAGAATATTCACCCCACGGTATTGCTCCCCGGCAACTGCGCCAGAAAAAGGTCTTGATAACCCACAAGTATAGGGGATTAATTGTAGCCTCTTTTGATAAGTAAGAGTGTCGAACCCAACGAGGAGCTAAAGGCAGAACAATTATTCCCTCAAGTTCTATCGACCACCGATACAACTCTACGCACACTTGATGTTCGCTTTACCTAGAACAAGTATGAAACTAGAAGTACTTTGTAGGTGTTGTTGGATAGGTATGCAAGATAATAAAGAGCAAGTAAATAAAAAGTAGGGGCTGTTTAGATAAAGACACAACTAAGTTAGGTTTAGTAGAGAGTTTGTTGTTACGAGAATGTTATTTGTCCCTAGGCAATCGATAACTAGACCGGTAATCATTATTGCAATTTTATTTGAGGGAGAGGCATAAGCTAACATACTTTCTCTACTTGGATCATATGCACTTATGATTGGAACTCTAGCAAGCATCCGCAACTACTAAAGATTCATTGAGGTAAAACCCAACCATAGCATTAAAGCATCAAGTCCCCTTTATCCCATACGCAAACGACCTACTTACTCGGGTCTGTGCTTCTATCACTCACGCCACCCACCATAAGAACATCATAAGCATGTGGCAAACCCTACAGCGGTAATCCCTCATGCTTGCGTGACACGGAGAGGACCATAGGACAACACCAATAATAAAACATACAACTCAGACCAATCACGATCATCAAATAGCCATTAGGACAAAACAGATCTACTCAAACATCATAGGATAGCCATACATCATTGGGAAATAATATATAGCGTTGAGCACCATGTTTAAGTAGAGGGTACAGCGGGTTGCGGGAGAGTGGACCGCTGTAGATAGAGGGGGGAAGGTGATGGAGATGTTGGTGAAGATGGCGGAGGTGTTGGTGTAGATCGCGGTGATGATGATGGCCCCTGGTGGCACTCCGGTGCCACCGGAAGCGAGGGGGAGAGAGCCCCCCTCCTCCTTCTTCTTCTTCTTCTTCCTTGACCTCCTCCCTAGATGGGAGAAGGGTTTCCCCTCTGGTCCATGGCCTCCATGGCACGGGAGGGGCGAGAGCCCCTCCAAGATTGGATCTGTCTCTCTGTCTCTCTCTGTGTCTGCGTTCCCAGATTCTTCCCTTTCACCGTTTCTTATATTCCAGGAGATCCATAACTCCGATTGGGCTGAAATTTAACACAATCTCTATCCGGATATTAGCTTTCTTGCGGCGAAAGAAGGGCTCCAACCGCCTTACGGGGTGGCCACGAGGGCCAGTGGCGCGCCCCCTACCTCGTGCCCCCCTCGGGCACCGTCTCGCGATGATTCCACTTCCCAAAATTCATAAATATTCCAAAATAAATCTCCGTCAGTTTTTATTCCGTTTGGACTCCGTTTGGTATGGGTTTTCTGCGAAACAAAAAATATGCAACAAACAGGAACTGGCACTGGGCACTGGATCAATATGTTAGTCCCAAAAATAATATAAAAAGTTGCCAAAAAGTATATGAAAGTTGAATAATATTGGCATGGAACAATCGAAAATTATAGATACGACGAAGACATATCAACATCCCCAAGCTTAATTCCTGCTCGTCCTCGAGTAGGTAAATGATAAAAAAGATAATTTTTGATGTGGAATGCTACCTAGCATAATCTTGATCATATCTCTAATCATGGCATGAATAGTAAGACACGAGTGATCCAAAGCAATAGTCTATCCTTTGATATAAAAATAATAATACTTCAAGCATACCAACCAAGCAATTATGTCTTATTGAAATAACATAGCCAAAGAAAGCTCATCCCTACAAAATCATATAGTCTGGCTATGCTCCATCTTCACCACACAAAATATTCACATCATGCACAACCCCGATGACAAGCCAAGTAATTGTTTCATACTTTTGACGTTCTCAAACCTTTTCAACTTTCACGCAGTACATGAGCGTGAGCCATGGACATAGCACTATAGGTGGAATAGAATATGATGATGGGGGTTATGTGGAGAAGACAAAAAGGAGAAGATAGTCTCACATCAACTAGGCGTATCAACGGGATATGGAGATGCCCATCAATAGATATCAATGTGAGTGAGTAGGGTTTGCCATGCAACGGATGCACTAGAGCTATAAGTATATGAAAGCTCAAACTAAAACTAAGTGGGTGTGCATCCAACTTGCTTGCTCATGAAGAACTAGGGCATTTGAGGGAGCCCATCATTGGAATATACAAGCCAAGTTCTATAATGAAAATTCCCACTAGTATATGAAAGTGATAACTCAAGAGATTCTCTATATGAAGAACATGGTGCTACTTTGAAGCACAAGTGTGGTAAAAGGATAGTAACATTGCCCATTTTTCTTTTTTTTCTTTTTTTTGCGGGCTTCTTTGGCCCCCCTTTTTTATTTAGGCTTCTTTGGCCTCTTTTTTTTGGGCAATGCTCTAATAATGATGATCATCACACTTTTATTTACTTACAACTCAATATTACAACTCGATATCTAGAACAAAGATATGACTCTATATGAATGCCTCCAACGGTGTACCGGGATGTGCAATGATCTAGCGTAGCAATGACATCAAAAAACGGACAAGCCATGAAAACATCATGCTAGCTATCTGTCATGGAATTGTCACGGCAGATGTCCTTAATGTTATGACTTAGTCGCGAGGCCAACGCATCTATGTGGTAGCTTGAGAGGGGTTGAGCGGGACGAGAGACGCGATGTTTTACCCAGGTTCGGCCCCTCGCGGTGGAGGTAAAAGCCTACATCCCGCTTCATTGATATTGATGATGATGATCACGGTTACAAGAGTGCTCTAACTCAAGAGCTATTGTCTAAACCTAACTTGTCCAACTTGTGGAACTTGTCAATCTTGTCCCCTTTTGGGGAGCCCTGCCCCTCCTTATATATGTTGGAGGGGCGGGTTACATGTAGAGTCCTATTAGGATTAGGACTAGTCTATCTCTAAGACAGACGGATGACAAGGCCCAAGGCCCAGAAGGCCGGTTCACGTTTAATGGTGGGCCGGTTTAAGAGGAAAGGCATGAGGAACGTTTATATTACAAGGAGATAAGACCTGGACTTGTATCCGGTTTGTATTAGAGATAGACTAGTCCTAATCCTAATAGGACTCTACATGTAACCCGCCCCTCCAACATATATAAGGAGGGGCAGGGCTCCCCAAAAGGGGACAAGATTGACAAGTTCCACAAGTTGGACAAGTTAGGTTTAGACAATAGCTCTCGATTTAGAGCACTCTTGTAACCGTGATCATCATCATCAATATGAATGAAGCAGGATGTAGGCTTTTACCTCCACCGTGAGGGGCCGAACCTGGGTAAAACATCACGTCTCTCGTCCCGCTCAACCCCTCTCAAGCTACCACATAGATGCGTTGGCCTCGCGACTAAGTCCTAACATTAAGGACATCTGCCGTGACAATTCCACGACACTATCTTACGATCATGCAAAGCAATATGACAATGAATGCTCAAGTCACGTATATGATGACGATGAAAGTTGCATGTCAATATATCTCAGAATGGCTATGGAAATGCCATGATAGGTAGGTATGGTGGCTGTTTTGAGGAATGTATATGGTGGGTTTATGGTACCGGCGAAAGTTGCGCGGTACTAGAGAGGCTAGCAATGATGGAAGGGTGAGAGTGCGTATAATCCATGGACTCAACATTAGTCATAAAGAACTCACATACTTATTGCAAAAATCTATTAGTCATCGAAACAAAGTACTACGCGCATGCTCCTAGGGGGATAGATTGGTAGGAAAAGACCATCGCTCGTCCCCGACCGCCACTCATAAGGAAGACAATCAATAAATACCTTATGCTCCAACTTCGTTACATAACGGTTCACCATACGTGCATGCTACGGGGCTTGCAAACCTCAACACAAGTATTTCTCAATTTCACAATTACTCGACTAGCATGACTCTAATATCACCACCTTTATATCGCAAAACTATTGCAAGGAATCAAACATATCATATTCAGCGACTACAAGTTTATGTAGGATTTTATGACAAACCATGTGAATGACCAGTTCCTGCCATTTCTCTAAATAGATATAAGTGAAGCAAGAGAGTTTAATTCTTTCTACAAAAGATATGCCCACGCTCTAACAAATATAAGTGAAGCAAAAGAGCATTCTACAAATGGCAGTTGTCTAAGTGAAGAGAAACAGGCAATCCAAACTTCAAATGATATAAGTGAAGCACATGAAGCATTCTATAAAGCCATACTCAAAAGATATAAGCGAAGTGTAAAGAGCATTCTATAAATCAACCAAGGACCATCTCATACCAGCATGGTGCATAAAAAATAAAAACCTAAATGCAAAAGATGCTCCAAGACTTGCACATATCGCATGAACGAAACGAATCCGAAAACATACCGATATTTGTTGAAGAAAGAGGAGATGCCTCCCCAGCATCCCCAAGCTTAGATGCTTGAGTCTCCTTGAATATTTACTTGGGGTGCCTCGGGCATCCCCAAGCTTGAGCTCTTGCCTCTCTTCCTTCTTCTCACATCGAGACCTTCTCGATCATCGAACACTTCATCCACACAAAACTTCATGAGAAAACTCGGTAAGATCCGTTAGTGTAATAAAGCAAATCACTACTCTAAGTACTGTTGCAAACCAATTCATATTTTTTTGCATTTTGTCTACTGTAATATAACTTTTTCATGGCTTAATCCACTGATATAAATTGATAGTTTCATCAAAACAAGCAAACTATGCATCAAAAACAGAATCTGTCTAAAACAGAACAATCTGTAGCAATCTGAACATTCACCATACTTCTGATACTTGAAAAATTCTATCAAAATTAGGAAAAATAAACAATTTGTATAGGAAGACAATGAAAAACTAATTAGAACCATTTGACGTTCCAGCTAAAAATGTAAAATCGTGCACTACAGCCAAAGTTTCTGTCCTGCACCGTACAAACCATCAAGCAAATGTGAACCTCCTAAAGGCAAACCTTGGCACATTATTTTTATAATACAAAGGAATTGTACAAGGGGATAATTATTTTTATTGAAAAGTTTCTGTAATCAAGATTCACAAAGTTCCCATGGGCATGAACAAAGTTCAAGGACGTCCCCCACTTTCACAATGCTCGTCTCTCTCACTTTCACTTTTCTTTTAGAAAAAGTTTTGGTTTCCCCTCTTTATTTTTTTGTTTTTAAACTATATGAAAGCACTCAACAGAAATAAATGACTCTCTAAAACTTCTGGGTTGTCTCCCTGGCAGCGCTTTCTTTAAAGCCATTAAGCTAGGCATATAGTGCTCAAGTAGTGAATCCACCCGGATCCCAAGGTATATCAAAGCCAATTTGAATCAACAATGATTTTTAATTTAGTAGTGAGCACAAAGTAACATATATCAAGCAATGACGAAGTCTAACTCTCTTCCTATGCATCGACATGTCATAAAAGAACAATTCATGCACACCTAGTAAAGGCCAATGCATAGTATAAACAGTTTCTTGCAATTTTATCGTATTGGAAACATAGAGAGGTGGAGATATAGTTCCTCTATCATAATAATTGCAAGTAGGAGCAGCAAGCACATGCATATTATATTCATCAAAATCATCATGTGCAACGGTAAAAGGCAACCCATCAATATAATCCTTAATAAAAGCAAACTTCTCCGATATAGTGTAATCGGGAGAATTCAAAAAGATAATAGGACTATCATGCGTGGGTGCAATAGCAACAATTTCATGTTTAACATAAGGAACTATAGCAAGTTCATCTCCATAAGCATCATTCATATTGGCATCTTGGCCACAAGCATAGCAAGCATCATCAAAACGGGATATTTCAAGAGAATCAGTGGGATCATAACAATCATCATAGCAATCATCCTTCGGTAAGCACAAAGGGGAATTAAAGAATGTATGAGTTGAAGAGTTACTCTCATTAGAAGGTGGGCACGGGTGATCAATCCGCTCTTCCTCCTTTTGTTCTTCGCTCTCCTCCTCATCTTTTTCATCCAATGAGCTCACAGTTTCATCAATTTCTTCTTCCATAGACTCCTGCAAAATATTAGTCTCTTCTTGCACAGCGGAGTATTCCTCAATATATTGTTTAACATAGGTATTAGAAGCATAATTCTCATAACAATATTCAAGTATGGCAAAATTTTCAGATTTGTAAAGAGTAGCATCATACTTTTCAATCAAAGAAGCAATTTCAAAAGCACCCTTAAAAGCAACAAATTCTTCAATTTGTTGAACATCATAGTAACTATAAGCACCTTTAGCATACGAAGATACGATTCCATTATCACTAAACTCACATTGGTAGGGAAGGTGTTTCTTAGGGTTTTCAGAACAACAAGTAAAATCATAATAATATCATAAATTCCAAGCATAGCATTGCATAGTATTAATTTGATGCTGTAAAAGTTTCCCTTTTTGAGATATACGGTGTCGCACATAACAAGCATGCTCATCTAAAGATTTGCCCTCAACTAAGCTAGTTGGGGTTTCAGCACGAGCACATAGGGATCGAAGATGATCCAAGTAATAAGCTTCAGCAGTGTGATAGATTTTGATTGGTTCTTCAACCATTGGTTCAGTAGGTACACCTAATTTTTTTGGTATTTTGCGTTTCCTACCCATGACTAAAGATAGAAAACAACTAAGAACATCAAATAAAAATTACTTAGTGATAAAGCAAACAAGCACACACGAGAATATTCACCCCATGCTATAGCTCCCCGGCAACGGCGCCAGAAAAAGGTCTTGATAACCACAAGTATAGGGGATCAATTGTAGCCTCTTTCGATAAGTAAGAGTGTCGAACCCAACGAGGAGCTAAAGGCAGAACAAATATTCCCTCAAGTTCTATCGACCACCGATACAACTCTACGCACACTTGATGTTCGCTTTACCTAGAACAAGTATGAAACTAGAAGTACTTTGTAGGTGTTGTTGGATAAGTATGCAAGATAATAAAGAGCAAGTAAATAAAAAGTAGGGGCTGTTTAGATAAAGACACAACTAAGTTAGGTTTAGTAGAGAGTTTGTTGTTACGAGAAAGTTATTTGTCCCTAGGCAATCGATAACTAGACCGGTAATCATTATTGCAATTTTATTTGAGGGAGAGGCATAAGCTAACATACTTTCTCTACTTGGATCATATGCACTTATGATTGGAACTCTAGCAAGCATACGCAACTACTAAAAATTCATTGAGGTAAAACCCAACCATAGCATTAAAGCATCAAGTCCCCTTTATCCCATACGCAAACAACCTACTTACTCAGGTCTGTTCTTCTGTCACTCACGCCACCCACCATAAGCAAATCATAAGCATGTTGCAAACCCTACAGCGAGTGATCCCTCACGCTTGCGTGACACGGAGAGCACCATAGGACAGCACCAATAATAAAACATATAACTCAAACCAATCACGATCATCAAATAGCCATTAGGACAAAATAGATCTACTCAAACATCATAGGATAGCCACACATCATTGGGAAATAATATATAGCGTTGAGCACCATGTTTAAGTAGAGGGTACAGCGGGTTGCGGGAGAGTGGACCGCTGTAGATAGAGGGGGGAAGGTGATGGAGATGTTGGTGAAGATGGTGGAGGTGTTGGTGTAGATCGCGGTGATGATGATGGCCCCCGGTGGCACTCCGGTGCCACCGGAAGCGAGGGGGTGAGAGCCCCCTCCTTCTTCTTCTTCCTTGAGCTCCTCCCTAGATGGGAGAAGGGTTTCCCCTCTGGTCCATGGCCTCCATGGCACGGGAGGGGTGAGAGCCCCTCCGAGATTGGATCTGTCTCTCTGTCTCTCTCTGTTTCTGCGTTTCCAGATTCTTCCCTTTCACCGTTTCATATATTCCCGGAGGTCCGTAACTACGATTACGCTGAAATTTTAACACGATCTCTATCCGGATATTAGCTTTCTTGCGGCGAAAGAAGGGTTCCAACCGCCTTACGGGGTGGCCACGAGGGTCAGGGGCGCGCCTGACACCCTGGGGCGCGCCCCTCTACCTCGTGCCCCCCTCGGGCACCGTCTCGCGATGATTCCACTTCCCAAAATTCATAAATATTCCAAAATAAATCTCCGTCAGTTTTTATTCCGTTTGGACTCCGTTTGGTATGGGTTTTCTGCGAAACAAAAAACATGCAACAAAGATGAACTGGCACTGGGCACTGGATCAATATGTTAGTCCCAAAAATAATATAAAAAGTTGCCAAAAAGTATTTGAAAGTTGAATAATATTGGCATGGAACAATCAAAAATTATAGATACGACGGAGACGTATCAATGATCTCTTTCCGGCGGAGTTCGAGAAGTGAACACGGTGTTGGAGTTATGCCTGACGTAAGTTGTTCTAGGATCACTTCTTGATCATAGTTTCTCGAACGTGCTTTGCCTTCTCTTCTCGCTCTCATTTGCGTATGTTAGCCACCATATATGCTAGTGCTTGTTGCAGCTCCACCTCACACACCTTTTTCCCTACCTATAAGCTTAAATAGTCTTGATCGGGAGGGTGTGAGATTGCTGAGTCCCCGTGACTCACAGATAGTTCCAAAACCAGTTTGCAGGTGCCGACGATACCGTGCAGGTGACGCAACCGAGCTCACGGAGGAGCTCGATGAAGACCGTGTTCATTATGTTGTTTTCTGTTTTCCAGTTTATCAGTAGTGGAGCCCAGTTGGGACGATCGGGGATCTATGTAGCATTTGGGGTAGTCTTCTTTTATTTTGGTTCCGTAGTCGGACCTTGATTGTATCTGGATGATTGTAATGCTTTATTCATGTATTGTGTGAAGTGGCAATTGTAAACCAGCTATGTAACTCTTTCCCTTATGTATTACATGGGTTGTGTGAAGATTACCTCACTTGCGAAATTGCTTTCAATGCGGTTATGCCTCAAAGTCGTGCTTCAACACGTGGGAGATATAGCCGCATCGAGGGTGTTACAAGTTGGTAATCAGAGCCTTCCCCGACCTTAGGAGCCCCCTGCTTAATCGAATAGCCGGTGTTGTTGAGTCTAGAAAAATGTTTTGAGTCATTTAGGATTATATATATCGGAGAGTAGGATTCTTTTTACTCCTCAGTCCCTTCGTCGCTCTGGTGAGGCCTCCTGACGTAGAGTTTTGACTCTTCTCTTCTCAAATTTCACTAAAAAAAATTAGGATCATGCGGGTATCTTGGAATCGTTCCGATGGTTTTGTGAAGAGAACATTGTTCTTGGTGCCTCCTGACATTTAGGGGTTGTGGCAGTGTCCCGGGGAGTTGAGCTCCGAGATGTTGTCGTCACAATTTTATCGTTGCAATTCTGGAATACCTGAGTTTCGCAGACATCGAAAATCTCTTCTATGCAGTTGTTGGTGAGATAACCTCGACGTCACCCAGTACTGGGGCGGGAGTTCGGGAGTATTGCCATAACTCGTATAATGGATGCTTTTCGAAGGTTGAGGTAAATGATTTCCAAAGGTTTCTTGGTTATGTGTTGAAGGATGGATACAGCTGGATGTAGGATTTGCTAGTTTTGGGTGAGATATTATGCTTCCCCTGTATCCCCAACACCTGATTGCATAACCGGAAAATTTCAGGAGTTTATAAGTGGGAATTCAAGTAGCTCTTAGGATATCTTTCCGACAGATGTATGATATGAAATTGGGGTTCGACGTCTAGTGGTCCGCCTATCCACGGTTGGTTTTATAGTGGTCTTGTTGTGTCTTAAAGAGTCCTTGGCTATGCTGACTCGAGGACGCTTCATATGTCATGTGCACTGCCTTGTACATGATGGTGCTGTACGATCGAGCCCGTGTAGGCCCCACCACAAAAACTTCGGATGAAATCTCTATCATATGTTTGTTCCGGCATATTCTACAAGCCAATCCTTTGTTTTTGTTTTCAGTTGTGGTATTCGAGTTGCTTCAAAGTCAAATGTTGATTCCATACCTTTCATAAGTGGTGTTCCCATATTCTTATGTGAATACTAATTCTTCTCGATCATCGAGATTGTCATGTTAATTCTTTTTCAACTGGCGTGTTTTTCTCATAAAGTGGATCCGATCATTTCAACATCAGCAAGATCAATTATCAGTTCTTCTCAACGGTGTTTGTTTCATCCGTCTCCAAGTTGCCTTTGTTTTCCCACCCTCCCACCCCTTTTTATTCAAAGACTCGGAGTTCTTAATCAAGTATCCTTTTATTGTCATGAAGTCTCTTCATCCTTTTCAATCAATGTTCTTACCCGGTGGTTCTCATGAAGATACTCCACAAGTCTATTATTCTTCCTGTTCTTTTCTTCTCCGGTGGATCCAATTCAAGCTTTGTTGATCATATCCTTTCATTGTTTCAATGTTTTCTTATGCCGGTGCACCTCATAATCATCCACTTCTCGCTATTCATATATTCCGGAGTGCTGAAGATATCTCAGAAGATGCTAGTGTTCATTCTCAATTCATTCAAGTTCTTCTGAGGTTGTTATCTTATTCAAACCATTTAATTCATCCGGTGCAATCTCCTTTTCAAGCAATCGTTCAACGGTGTGTCTTGTGAGTGGGCCCATAACCCATAGGTCTTTTTCCAGGATCTTACCTGACTCCTCTATTTTCTCGGAGTCTTCTCCAAGTTTGACGTAAGAATGAATTTTCATCAGTCAAATGTCTTTCTCCAAGATCTTTCAAATCCTTTTCATTGTTGATTCAACCTTTATATTCTTCGTCGTCCCGGAGTATCTCAACAATTTGGGTGGTGTTCTTCTCGTCATTCTCGGATTTGAAGACCGAAGAGGAGTTCCTCTTAAATCCTTACCCATTCTTCCAAAGATTCTTGGGTCTAGCTTGACGCCATCCTCTCATAATTGGTTTCGGTTGTGAGAATTCTTTTCACCTATCCGGAGCAATTCAAGAGTCTTCTCAGTTTGATTATCCGGAGTCCATCAATTCAGGTTTATTCATTCTCAGCTTTTAGTTATCATTCTCCGATCTTACCGGTGCATCATTCAAGTGATCTCTAATCGGTCCGTGATCTATTCGTTTCACTTGTATCTAAATTCTCTCAAACATCTTTGTTCTTTTGCTAATTCTTCCCGGTGCTTCGATATCTTTCCTTTGTTTGTTTCCAATTCTTACGGTGGTTTGCTCAAGATTCTCTTCCATGGTGATCATAGCAATTCATTCGTTATTTCAATCCTACCGGTGTTTTGTTGAAGACCTTATCAAGTTATCGATATCTCTCTTAATCCTTTTCAACAAGAATAAGTAGTATGCCAAATCCATTTGCTCATCATCATTTTAAATTGATGAAGGATAAGCATAATGTAATTCTTTTTCTTGTTTCATCCAAGTGATTAATTCCTTATTCCGGTGGTTCATCAAAATTCTCGGTTTCAATTGTTTCATCTTTTTCTTCCCGGAATTCCAAGCTCTCTCAATTATACCATCGTGAAGCTCCATCTAAATCATCGCAAGGCTTCAACCTTATTCTTTTCATCCTTATTTTCGTGTGATCATTCTTCTGTTGCCGGAGTTCTTCATGGAGGTCCTACATGTTGGTTTATCAAGGATTTAATTCATTCTCGAAGTGGTCTTTGAGATTATTTTCAAAAGAGCTCAAGCATTCTTCATCTTGTAATCCGAAGTCCAATTCGTCCTATCTTATCTTTGAGGTGGTGTTATGTCATTCGTGATAATTTCCCGTCGTGCTCCGTGATTCACAAGTTATCAAGAATGAGATATTTTAAATCCATCAATCTCGTCATTTGAGTTATCATGGGTAATATTTTCACCTAAATCCTTTCCTAAGGATTGTTGCTATTTATGGTGCTCATAAATGACCCAAGTTCTTCATTTATCCTCCCGGTGAAATAAGTTCTCGTCTCCTTGTTGATATCAATCCAATCTATCGTTTCCGTTAGTGGCAGAATTTCACCACATAGTTTTGAGATGTTTTCCATAAGACCACAACAAGTTTACTCTACTCGTTGTTGGTTTTCCAACAACTCCGCTCGACCCCTCTCCTAAGGATGTCTTTTCAGCTCAATTGTTGTGGTAGAAGTGGCATTTTCTTCTCAATTATTTTATTCCAATGATCTATCTTCTATTATTTTCTTCTGGAGGCATCATGATGTTGCTCTCTTCAAACCTTCTTGTTGTTCTTATCGGGATCTTGTTCTTTTCATGCTTATCCATTTAACCGGAGTGTTGTGCCCTCTGCTTAACTTATTTTCATCTTATCAAGTTTCATATCACTTTTCAAACGGAGTGTTGTCCGAATTTGTTCTTCCTTGTTCCTCTTCCCTACCAGAGTGTTTTCAACTTTGTTCTTCTTCTTTGCATTATTTCTTTCAATTTGTTCAACCTTCCAAGGTTCTTTGGTTTCACTCGTTTGTCAAAGAAGCAACTTAGTTTTTACCTCTTCTCTTTCTCTTCCGTTTTTTCCTCCGGCACGTATAATGGAGCAACAATTTGGAATAGCTCCAAGTGGAACGTGGCAGCAGCATCTACGATATAAAGTTTTCCGAAATACATAGGGATCTGAATATGGCAAGACCCGTTGACTACAACCTCTCTCACAAGCATAACATGATCAAACCCAGAACTCTTTGAGTGTTTATCACATAGTGATGTGAACTAGATCATTGAGTCTAGTAGACTCTTGGATGTTGGTCACATGGCGATGTGACCTGTGAGTGTTAATCACATGGCGATGTGAACTAGATTATTGACTCTAGTGCAAGTGGGAGACTGTTGGAAATATGCCCTAGAGGCAATAATAAATTGGTTATTATTATATTTCCTTGTTCATGATAATTGTTTATTATCCATGCTAGAATTGTATTGATAGGAAACTCAGATACATGTGTGGATACATAGACAACACCATGTCCCTAGTAAGCCTCTAGTTGACTAGCTCGTTGATTAATAGATGGTTACGGTTTCCTGACCATGGACATTGGATGTCGTTGATAACGGGATCACATCATTAGGAGAATGATGTGATGGACAAGACCCAATCCTAAGCCTAGCACAAGATCGTGTAGTTCGTTTGGTAAAGCTTTTCTAATGTCAAGTATCATTTCCTTAGACCATGAGATTGTGCAACTCCCGGATACCGTAGGAGTGCTTTGGGTGTGCCAAACGTCACAACGTAACTGGGTGGCTATAAAGGTTCACTACAGGTATCTCCGAAAGTGTCTGTTGGGTTGGCACGAATCGAGACTGGGATTTGTCACTCCGTGTAACGGAGAATTATCTTTGGGCCCACTCGGTAGGACATCATCATAATGTGCACAATGTGATCAAGGAGTTGATCACGGGATGATGTGTTACGGAACGAGTAAAGAGACTTGTCGGTAATGAGATTGAACAAGGTATCGTGATACCGACGATCGAATCTCGGGCAAGTATCATACCGATGGACAAAGGGAATTGTATACGGGATTGATTTAATCCTTGACATCGTGGTTCATCCGATGAGATCATCGTGGAACATGTGGGAGCCAACATGGGTATGCAGATCCTGCTGCTGGTTATTGGCCGGAGAGTTGTCTCGGTCATGTCTGCATGGTTCCCGAACCCGTAGGGTCTACACACTTAAGGTTCGATGACGCTAGGGTTATAGGGAAAGTATGTACGCGGTTACCAAATGTTGTTCGGAGTCCCAGATGAGATCCCGGACGTCACGAGGAGTTCCGGAATGGTCCGAAGGTAAAGATTAATATATAGGAAGTATGGTTTTGGCCACCGGAAGTGTTCCAGGCATCACCGGTAGTGTACCGGGACCACCGGAGGGGTCCGGGGGTCCACCAGGTGGGGCCACCAGCCCCGAAGGCTTACATGGGCCAATAGTAGGAAGGGACCAGCCCCTAGGTGGGCTGGGGCGCCTCCCACCAAGGCCCAAGGCGTCCTCAAGAGGAGTGGGGGCAAACCCTAGGCGCAGATGGGCCCTAAGGCCCACCCTAGGTGCGCCCCCCTCTCTCTCCCCCTTGGCCGCCTCCCAGATGGGATCTGGGGACTGCCGCCACCCCTAGGGAGGGAACCCTAGGTGGGGGCGCAGCCCCTCCCCTTCCCCTATATATACTTGAGGTTTGGGGCTGCCCAAGACACGTGATTCAATCTCCCTGTTGGCGCAGCCCTACCCCTCTCCCTCCTCGTCTCTCGTAGTGCTTGGCGAAGCCCTGCTGGAGTCCCGCGCTCCTCCACCACCACCACGACGTCGTGCTGCTGCTGGATGGAGTCTTCCCCAACCTCTCCTTCTCCCCTTGCTGAATCAAGGCGTAGGAGACGTCACCGGGCTGTACGTGTGTTGAACACGGAGGTGCCGTCCGTTTGGCACTAGGATCATCGGTGATTTGGATCACGACGAGTATGACTCCATCAACCCCGTTCACTTGAACGCTTCCGCTTAGCGATCGACAACGGTATGTAGATGCACTCTCCTTCCCCTCGTTGCTAGATTACTCCATAGATTGATCTTGGTGATGCGTAGAAAATTTTGAATTTCTGCTACGTTCCCCAACAGTGGCATCATGAGTTAGGTCTATGCGTAGTTTCTATGCACGAGTAGAACACGAGTTGTTGTGGGCGTTGATTTTGTCAATTTGCTTGCCGTTACTATTCTTATCTTGATTCGGCGGCATCGTGGGATGAAGCGGCCCGGACCGACCTTACACGTACTCTTACGTGAGACTGGTTCCACCGACTGACATGCACTAGTTGCATAAGGTGGCTAGCGGGTGTCTGTCTCTCCCACTTTAGTCGGATCGGATTCGATGAAAAGGGTCCTTATGAAGGGTAAATAGAAATTGGCATATCACGTTGTGGTTTTCGCGTAGGTAAGAAACGTTCTTGCTAGAAACCTATAGCAGCCACGTAAAAACTTGCAACAGCAATTAGAGGACGTCTAACTTGTTTTTGCAGCATATGCCTTGTGATGTGATATGGCCAAAAGGATGTGATGAATGATATATGTGATGTATGAGATTGATCATGTTCTTGTAATAGGAATCATGACTTGCATGACGATGAGTATGACAACCGGCAGGAGCCATAGGAGTTGTCTTTATTTATTTATGACCTGCGTGTCAACATAAACGTCATGTAATTACTTTACTTTATTGCTAAAGCGTTAGCCATAGTAGTAGAAGTAATAGATGACGAGACAACTTCAAGAAGACACGATGATGGAGATCATGATGATGGAGATCATGGTGTCATGCCGGTGACAACGATGATCATGGAGCCCCGAAGATGGAGATCAAAAGGAGCAAAATGATATTGGCCATATCATGCCACTATTTGATTGCATGTGATGTTTATCATGTTTTACATCTTATTTGCTTAGAACGACGGTAGCTTAAATAAGATGATCCCTCACTAAAATTTCAAGAAAAGTGTTCCCCCTAACTGTGCACCATTGCGAAGGTTTGTTGTTTCGAAGCACCACGTGATGATCGGGTGTGCTAGATTCTAACGTTCGAATACACCGGGTGTTGACGAGCCTAGCATGTACAGACATGGCCTGGGGACACATGCGAAACACTTAGGTTGACTTGACGAGCCTAGCATGTACAGACATGGCCTCGGAACACGGAAGACCGAAAGGTCGAGCATCAGTCGTATAGAAGATACGATCAACATGAAGATGTTCACCGATGTTGACTAGTCCGTCTCACGTGATGATCGGACACGGCCTAGTTGACTCGGATCATGTTTCACTTAGATGACTAGAGGGATGTCTATCTGAGTGGGAGTTCATTAAATAATTTGATTAGATGAACTCAATTATCACCAAGGCCCAAGGCGTCCTCAAGAGGAGAGGAGGCAAACCCTAGGCGCAGATGGGCCCTAAGGCCCACCCTAGGTGCGCCCCCCTCTCTCTCCCCTTGGCCGCCTCCCAGATGGGATCTGGGGGCTGCCGCCACCCCTAGGGAGGAAACCCTAGGTGGGTGTGCAGCCCCTCCCCTTCCCCTATATATACTTGAGGTTTGGGGCTGCCCAAGACACATGATTCAATCTCCCTGTTGGCGCAGCCCTACCCCTCTCCCTCCTCGTCTCTCGTAGTGCTTGGCGAAGCCCTGCTGGAGTCCCGCGCTCCTCCACCACCACCACTCCGTCGTGCTGCTGCTGGATGGAGTCTTCCCCAACCTCTCCTTCTCCCCTTGCTGAATCAAGGCGTAGGAGACGTCACCGGGCTGTACGTGTGTTGAACACGGAGGTGCCGTCCGTTCGGCACTAGGATCATCGGTGATTTGGATCACGACGAGTACGGCTCCATCAACCCCGTTCACTTGAACGCTTCCGCTTAGCGATCTACAAGGGTATGTAGATGCACTCTCCTTCCCCTCGTTGCTAGATTACTCCATAGATTGATCTTGGTGATGCGTAGAAAATTTTGAATTTCTGCTACGTTCCCCAACATGTAACGCCCGAGACCGATGTGCCAGGTGTCTTCCAGTTATTCGCTGACGTTGTCATGTCATTTTCTTGCGTGCTGCATCTTATCATGTCATCATGTGCATTGCATCATCATGTTTTAAAACTTGCATTCGTCCGGGTACTCCGAGTTCTCTCCGTTGTCCGTTCTGAGCCCAACCACACTTGCATGCGCTCGCGGCATGTCCGAAATAGTATTTTATAAGTGGCTAGAAAATATTCTCGGAATGGGATGAGAGTTGACGTGTGGTCTTATTATAGTGTAGATAGACTGCCTGTCAAGTTTCATCGCATTCGGAGATCGTTTGATGCCCCAATGGATAACTATAGCGGCAGTATAGCCGGTCTAACGTCGGACATTTTCTGTCTCCGGAAACCGTGTCGGGCTGCATATCACCCCTCTTCTCTTAGACCAACCCGCTCTTCACAATCCGCCAGAGCCAACCTAACCTCTCTCGTCAGCCCGCGGCCCTCCTCGCGTGCGCGTCCGAAAGTTGTCCCGAACGCGACCCGGACTATCGCCACCGTTGTGTCCGGATCATCCCCAAACATATACAAAACGTCTCCGTTTTTTTATTTGGAATCCCTAACTATTTTATTCGCGATCGTCCGATTACGATCGGAGGGACGGATTAGCCCCTACCCCAAAATCTTATTGCTATATATAGTCCAACCCCTAGACCAAACCCTAAAATTTAGGAGCCTTGTCCCATCGAGCCGCCGCCACTCATCCTGTCTCTTCCTCCTCGGGTTGCTCCCCGATTCAAAAGCCCCTCCTCGCTTTCACCACCACACCAACCAGAGCCCCCCTGCTCCCTTCCTCCTCCTCGTTGCATTTGAGCCCGAGCGCGCCACCAGTGACCCGCAGGCTGACCCCGTCGCCGCTCCTCCCCTGCTCTTTTCCTTCTCCTTCCCTGCTTCTACTCCATCCTCTCACCTCTCTCTCTCTCTCATAGGAACAGAACGCCGCCGCCGCCCTTGGAACTCCTCTGCCACGGACGCCGGGTCCCAAGGTCCCCGCGCCCATCCTCATGGTGCCCCGCAGCCACTTCGTCGTTTCGAAGCTCCTCGCCATCGCATGCGTAGGCGCCATGACCGCCACCCCGCTGCCTCTGCTTCGATCCAGCAGGAAACAGGACCCGAAGACCTCTCGCGCTTGGATCCGAACGGCACCGAGCTCCCGCGTTGACCCCTCCCCATCCTGCCACTCGCCGGAGTCCTCAGCACTGGCGTGCCCTGCTGCCTTGCCCCGTTCCCGGCCGCCAAGTCCCATGTCGCCATTGCTCGTCTTCCTGTCGGGAAGAGGAGGAGAACGCCTCTGCTCGCTGCGTTGACCCTCTGCATCGGCCGCGTCCAGCCCTGATCCGCCAGCGCCTCGCCTCGATCTGGAGAGGCCCAGCTCCATCCCCCGTCGGGCCGCTCCTGCTGGCCTGCTTCCCCGGCCCAAGGCCCGCTGTGAGCAGCTCCCTCAGCCCCTCCTCTCTATTCAGGCCAGCAGTGCACTAGATTCGGCCCAGTGTATTTTTTTTCAGATCAGCGATTTATCTTTTTATCCAGAGCCGTCTAGTTTTACAGAAAATCCCTTGTTGATCATGCATTTAATAATCCCTTGTTGATCGTGCATCGGATTGAAATGTTTTATATATGAAAGTTGCTTAAAATTTTGTCTAGTTTAATAATATGCCACTTTCATCCATGTTTAAAATGCTTAAAATGATGTTTGGTTAGTTTTGCTCCTATGCCATGTTAAAATGCTTTAATTCATAACTTAATAACCATAGCTCGGTTTTTAATAAACTTTGTATGTAATGGGGTGGAAAAATGTCTAGTTTAACATGGTGGCCTCACTTTGCATGTTTAATAACTCTAAAATTGTGTTTAGGGCAGAACAGTACCAAATCCATAAATACGCACATGAGGATTTTCCAGACTTGTTGTTTGTTGTTCCGGCCTCATTTAAACTTGCCTAGATAGGTAGTTTTCTTTTGCCTCACCCCTTGACATGTTAAGAACATTTAATTTGGTTGGGTACATAACCGGGAGTGAATTAAATAATTGATGTGGTGCTCCGTCAATATGCAACTCGTTGCATATTGAGCTCCACTTAATTTGTAGTGTTGTTTGTTGCACTTTGCCATGCCATGCATATTTAAACCGTACATGCATCATACTTGTTTGCGCATTATGCCATGCTTATGTGATGGTTGTTTACTATGTTGTTTGCTTCTTTCCGGTGTTGCCTCTTCAGGTTAGTTTCGATAACGTCACATTTGTGTTGATCCATTCGACTTCGTCCGTTTGTCTTCTTCATGGACTCGTTCTTCTTTCTTGAGGGATCTCACGCAAGATGACCATACCCTCGAAATCACTTCTATCTTTGCTTGCTAGATGCTCGCTCTTTTGCTATGCCTACGCTACGATACCTACCACTTGGTTATCATGCCTCCATATTGCTAAGCTAAACCTCTAACCCACCTTGTCCTAGCAAATCGTTGTTTGGCTATGTTACCGCTTTGCTCAGCCCCTCTTATAGCGTTCCTAGTTGCAGGTGAAGATTGGAGTTGTTCCATGTTGGAACATGGTTATTTTGTTGGGATATCACAATATCTCTTATTTATATTAATGCATCTATATACTTGGTAAGGGGTGGAAGGCTCGGCCTTATGCCTGGTGTTTTGTTCCACTCTTGCCGCCCTAGTTTCCGTCATATCAGTGTTATGTTCCCGGATTTTGCGTTCCTTACACGGTTGGGTTATAATGGGAACCCCTTGACAGTTCGCTTTGAATAAAACTCCTCTAGCAAGGCCCAACATTGGTTTTACCATTTGCCACCTAGCCTTTTATTTCCCTTGGGTAGGCCTGCCCAAGGGTCATCTTTATTTAAACCCCCGGGCCAGTGCTCCTCTGAGTGTTGGTCCAACTTGTCAGCCGCCGGTGGCCACCAGGGGCAACTCTGGGCTGGCCTACTAGAAGTTTGGACAATCCGGTGTGCCCTGAGAACGAGATATGTGCAGCTCCTATCAGGATTTGTCGGCACATTCGGGTGGCTTTGCTGGTCTTATTTTACCATTGTCGAAATGTCTTGTAACCGGGATTCCGAGCCTGATCGGGTCTTCCTGGGAGAAGGAATATCCTTCGTTGACCATGAGAGCTTGTGATGGGCTAAGTTGGGACACGCCTGCAGGGATTTGAACTTTCGAAAGTCGTGCCCGCGGTTATGGGCAGATGGAAATTTGTTAATGTCCGGTTGTAGAGAACTTGACACTTGACTTAATTAAAATGCATCAACCGCGTGTGTAGCCGTGATGGTCTCTTTCCGGCGGAGTCCGGGAAGTGAACACGGTGTCGGAGTTATGCCTGACGTAAGTTGTCCTAGGATCACTTCTTGATCATAGTTTCTCGAACATGATTTGCCTTCTCTTCTCGCTTTCATTTGCGTATGTTAGCCACCATATATGCTAGTGCCTGCTGCAGCTCCACCTCACATACCTTTTTCCCTATCTATAAGCTTAAATAGTCTTGACCGCGAGGGTGTGAGATTGTTGAGTCCCCGTGACTCACAGATACTTTCAAAACCAGTTTGCAGGTGCCGACGATACCGTACAGGTGACGCAACCGAGCTCAAGGAAGATCTCGATGAAGACCATGTTCGTTATGTTGTTTTCCGTTTTTCAGTTGATTAGTAGTGAAGCCCAGTTGGGACGATCGGGGATCTGTGTAGCATTTGGGGTAGTCTTCTTTTATTTTGGTTCCGTAGTCGGACCTTGATTGTATCTGAATGATTGTAATGCTTTATTCATGTATTGTGTGAAGTGGCGATTGTAAGCCAGCTATGTAACTCTTTCCCTTATGTATTACATGGGTTGTGTGAAAATTACCTCACTTGCGGCATTGCTTTCAATGCAGTTATGCATCTAAGTCGTGCTTCGACACGCGGGAGATATAGCCGCATCGAGGGCGTTACACTCTCCCACTCCTTCCGGTTTAACTCACTTCCCATGCCCATGCCTGCGCAGGTCGTCGACATGGCCAACTAGGAGCTCTCTGCCTTGGCCGTGAAGAGGATTCTCACACCGTCATCTTGCTCTGCACTGGATCCGGTCCCTCTCCAACAGCCATCGCCGGATTTGGTCTGCCGCTACCTGTCCGCACCTCCGGCAACCCATGTCGTCGCTAGATCGAACCATTGACAACATGCATGGGGTCGAGATATTTTTTAGTTTTTGAAATTAATAGTAGTAGCGCTACAGATAGTTAGTAGTAGGGCGTGTGGAAATCCACGCTACTACTACCAGTTAGCTGTAGCGCGGGCACCCGCGCTACTATTAGATGTTTAAGCCGCGCTACTACAAGGCTTTTTCCTAGTAGTGCGACGACGCCCCGGTAGACCTGCAACATGAACATGGGGTTGAGGTCCTTCCACAGCGATGGGAGGCTAAGCTCGAGCTCTGGGAAGAGGAAGAGCAGCGCGAAGGAGCCGTATAAGTGCATGTCGTAGGTGTTCCACATGTGGTACTCCATCGCCTCTAGGTACACGAACTACCCCACGTTCTCCTCGCCGTCGCCAAGACACATAGATTTGTTTGTTGTCAGCTCCGTGCTATTCACCTGTCCATATGATGCCTCCAGCGATCAGATAGTAGAGTTCGTTGAACAATGCAACCGGGTACCTGAATACAAACATAACATCAATTGACTTAGGAGTATCCTTGACACTGCTGCTGCGGCGCGGCCTTGGGCAACAGTGCGGCGAGGTCTTGGGGAGGTGGGTCCTTGACGCTGCTAGTGCCCTCGCGTCGAACACCCCGATCAACAGGAAATCGGCGATGAGAAGCCCGACGAGGCGTGTCCAACGTGCTCACTACCCGTGCCAGCTTGGGGGGGGGGGGGGGGGGGGGGGGGGGGGGGCATAGCACGACGAAATGCATGAGCTAAAAGTAAGTTTTACTCCATTATATATAAGGGATCAGTTAGGTCTGCCCAAAACTTAGTGAAATAAATTTTAGGTTGTACCCTCGCATCAGATGGAAAACGGCCTTTAACGATTCTAAGAGCATACTCTAGCACGGTTGTCATATTGGGCCAATCGATATAATAACATTGATTTTGGCTGAAAAAACCTTAGCGGAATGGGCATCCCATGCTTGACTGACATAATTTTTCAAGGCCGCTTCAAATTGAAACAAAATTAGACACACCTGCATGTGTAAATTATGCTGCCGATTTTGCAGCACACTTACATTGCACTACAGGAAGAATTTTGTTTGCTGAGTACCGGAAATACTAGGTAAGGGCTAAAAAACACTCGGCAAAGGCTTCACCGAGTGTAACACTCGGTGAAAGGTTCCTGGCATACCCCTGGCCGGCAAACCGAGATGTCATGCCATTAGAGCATCTATAACCCTTCCCCTAAAACTTAACTCCTTGGACTACCCAAAAATTAACTGCTCAAAATTTAAGTTAATTTTTTTTGCTCCTAGCCACCCGCCTAAACTTAACTTTGTAATTTTTTTAGCTAATTCAATATTATTTTCCATATAAAAAACTCATGTTAAAACATGCATGTCTTCTAGGTTTCAAGAGTTAAGTCCAAGGAACTACATCTTTTGATGCAATAAAATGCCTCTTGGTGGTCGGAACCTTATCCCCTCCCTCATCGTCCCCGCATGCGACGGGGAGGGCACCAGAGGCGCCTCTGCCGAAATTCCCCTCCTCCCTCGCTGTCGCCAGAGGGCGAGCCGGGCGAAGCCCAGTCGTCGCAGCTGGTGGCAGGGTTTTTTCGTCTCCACGCACGGGGGTGTCAGCGCCGGCCTTCGGTCTCGAACCTGGACGGGGTACTGTTGTAGGGTGCGGGTGCGGGTGCTGTGCGACGGGCTTCATGCAGGTGGTGCTCGCCCAGGAGGTGACGGCGGTCTGCCATTCACGGCGTGGTCAGATTTGTCCTTGGTGGCGCGGGCTGTGGGCGGCCGCCCCTACCGTGGCTGTTGGCTGGCGGAGGTGGCGGTGCGATAGTGAGGGCTCGACCCTTCCTCTTCTCCTCAGGTATGCATTTGGTGTAGATGCAGCGACCGGTGGCTGATCCCTTTGGGCTGGTGGTGGTTGCTCTACGCGTCACGTAGTGGATGGCCGAGGTGGCAGGGGTGCTTCAAGGGGGAGACAGGAGGCCTCCCATACTCGACCTTGCCGCGATCTGGAGGTGCCAAATTGGGCGTGAAGGTGATGGTGGCGTGGCGAACATCTTCATGTCTTGTTGTGCTACGTCTCGGAGGGGAAGAGTGTTTACCGAGGTGAAAACCCTCTCTGGTTCTGCCAGGCCGACGGCGGCGGCGCCTTTGGGAGTCGTCTTCTTCTTGAAGGCGTCATCGCGGTTTCTCTTTGCCATCGATGTTGCTGTGGGGGAAACCTTGATCCCTATATCCGGTCGTGGTGGCGCTCTGGTATCGTGCCCTTCTTGAAGGCGCCGCCTTGGGATATACAGTTTGTCGTTTCACGGTTGAGGGCTCCTGAGACTTCAAGTGGTGCTCTTTCTTCCTGCATGTAGTTTGCTTGGAGTTCTAAGGGGTAGTGCAGGTGTTCATCAACACCGTTGTATCCTGCTTTGAGTGTGTGGTGTGGTCAAGTTGTACGGGTTGGATTTATGTTGTTCGTTGTTTCATATACAAAGTGGGGCATGAGCCTTTTTGGGAAGTCCGAGGAGCCCCTCTCTAGCTCTTAGTCCTAGCCCAACTAATCTCTGAATGTTAGCGATCATGTAGACGTAGAATACTCTTTTTTTACTCCCTCCGTAAACCAATGTAAAAATGTTTAGATCACACTATTTTAGTAATCTAAACACTCTTACATTAATTATATTAATTTACAAAAGGAGTACATGAAATAGAGTAGGATTACATGTGCATCAGAGTCATCAGACACCCCTCAAAGAAAATCAGAGTCCACATACATATCCTGTCTATACACGTACCCGCAAAAAAAGACGTACGGAGCTGTATATCACCCGTGATACCCAAGGCATCTTTTTTCCGGACTTCCGTTACCAAAGCATTTCTGAACTTTAGTTCGTTTCGTATTTCTCATTGCCCACGGGCTTGTAATAAGGTGGCGGATGCTCTTGCGCTGTTTGGATCGAAGATGGTTCATGAACCCCAAGCCGTATGGCCGGGTGATGTTCCTACCTTTGCCCAGTCCCTAGTGGCCGACGACTTTGCTCGGCACCTTGGTTAATGGAATGAGAATTTCCAAGCTCAAAAAAAAAAAAAACATATCGCCGTCTCAGCAACCACCAGACGCGTTTGTCTTCCCATGCCGCCACGATCGCGTCCCCTCCGACGGTCCGACCCTGCAACCTCGCGCCGCGCGATCGACACACACGACCGTCCCCGACCCCGATCGATGGACGCCAACGACGCCGACGGCCTGTGCTTCCCGTACGACCTCCTCCTCGGCATCCTCCGCCGCCTCCGAGGCCGCGCCCTCGCCAGGTCCCGGTGCGTCTGCCGCGTGTGGCGCGCCGTCGTCGACTCCCACGACCTGCTGCTCCCCCACGTCTTCCCGCGCAACTTCCCCGGAGTCTACACCACCTACAGCGGATGCCCGTCCGACTGCGCCTTCTTCGCCCCGCCGGCCTCGCGCTCCTCGTGCCACCAGCTGCACGACGCCGACGAGCCCGGCTTCGGACGTCCTTTCATCTGGGGCGATCAGGCCATCGTGCAGCAGCACTGCAACGGCCTCCTCCTTCTCCGGGACCGGCAATATTTCAGTGATGTCTACGTTTGCAACCCGACGACGAGGCGGTGTGCCCGCCTGCCGCACCCACCGACGCCATGGCCGTGCGACGACGAGGGCATGTTCCTTGCCTTTGACCCGGCCGTGTCACGACATCACCAGGTATTTCTCTTTCCCAGGGAAAAGCTGCCGCCTCAATGGCAAAGAGGCCGCGTCAAAATAAAACCTAGGAAGCCTTGGTGGACCGAGCTATTCACGGAAGGGAAACCAACTGAAAAGATAGGTCAACAGAAGAGAGACGTCAATGAACAAATTGATTCTCTCATGCCATTTGCTGAGGCGCCCAAGGAAAAGGTAGTGTGCATGCTAGTCTTCTCATCGATTACCGATTTGTGGGAGAGCCAAGAGTTCGTGCCGGGGCGCTGCGTACCATGGAATACCTACAGTGTGGAGACAACACAAGGTGATATCAGTATCGAAGATATGGAATTAGTGCCAACATGGTGGTCTGCCGAGTATTGGCGGGGGTCACTCTACGTGCACTGCCACATTGGTGTACTCATGATTATGCGGGTCACGGAGGGAAAGTATGACACAGTCCAGCTCCCGAGGGACCCCCCGGACTGCGACGTGAGAATGGGATACTATAATGGGACATTGCCCAAGAGGTCCATCTTAGCGAACAATGAGAGAGGGATATTCTATGTGGTGCTCAATGTGTTACAACTCCATGTGTGGGCACTGTCAGATTCGCTTGACAGCCAACTAGGGTGGACACTGGCACACAAGACGGACATGAATGCACAATATCATATGATAGATCAATGGGGATTTAAACCAGTATGTACATTTGAACCAGTCTGTACATGGGAGGTGATCGAAAGCAAGGAAGAACTACTCAGCTTGCTTCAACATGAAAGTAGCGAGGAAAGTGATGAAGAATATGATGAGTTTATCGATGGAGAAGAGGATGCAGACGAGGAAGAAGAGGAGGAGGGTGACAATGAACACGGGGAGGATGAGGAGGAGGAAGAAGAAAATGATGGAGAAGATGATGAGATTGTCGATGGAGTGGCATATCATCTTGGACATAAAAGCAGGGAGGAAAGTGATGAAGAAGATGATGAGATTATTGATGGAGAAGAGGATGAAGACGAGGAAGAAGAGGCGGAGGAAGACGATGAACAGGGGGAGGACGAGGAGGAAGAAGAAGAAAACGATAGTGATTGTGAGACAAGAGAACAGGCAAGCACTGATGGTTCTGAACACTCGTGGAACTCAGATGAACATAACTTTGTCGAGTTGGATGGGAGTGAAGTCAAAGACCAGGATCATTTTGTGTGGGAGTATGGGATCATTGGATTCCACCCACACAAGTACGCGCTCCTCCTCTGTGCCAACAATTTTGGGGTGGCTTATCATCTCGACACCTCAAGAATGCAATATTTAGGTCACATAATGCCCCGTCAACATATACAAGCTGCATGCATGCACAATGCTTTCCCTTACCGATCTTGCTACGTCGATGCACTCCCTGTTAGGAAAACCACCCATTAGAAATACTAGGGCTCGGTTTGACTCGCTTCATGTCCTTAACTAGTTTCTTTTTTTTTTGAAAAGGAGGTTATCCCCCGGCCTCTGCATCAAAAAGATGCATGCAGCCACTTTATTAAAAATCCGAAAGAACAAAGTCTGGAGTGCAAGATAGTGCTCACAAAGCACAAAGAAAATAAAAATACAAGTATGAAAGCCGCATCCGGCTTAACGAGGATCCACTAAGGACCAATCCTATGCAGTGATCGTCATCCAAATTGGTTGAAGAAAACCCGAGCTACCATCTCCCATCGGTTGCACCCAGTAGCCAGCTGCTCCCTGGAGGCCGTAGGAGTGAGTAATGACCAAGTACGGATCCATGCCGTAGCCCGGAATATAACCTGCAAGAAATTAGTCATAGGTTTTCTGTTAAAAATTATATCATTCCTACAGTTCCATATAGCCCAAATAAGTGCACATATTCCAATCCGAATATTACGCGCGAGATGAACAGTCACTCCATCAAGCCACGTCCCAAACAACATCTCTATGCTATTAGGAGGTGAAATATTAAAGGCTATATGTACCGATCTCCAAAGTAACTTCGTAAGCGGGCAATCAAGAAAAAGGTGTTGTATTGTTTCATCATGATCACAATAGCAACACCTCGAGCTACCTATCCATCTCCGCGTGAGTAAGTTATCCTTGGTTAGGATCACTTGTTTGTGGACAAACCACATAAATATCTTAATTCGTAAGGGTACTTTAACTCGCCAAATATGGAATGATCGCGGGATTGGGCCCGAGTTGATGAGATCTAAGTACATAGACTTGACGGTGAACAAACCATTATTCCTGATCTTCCATCTAAAGGAATCCTCCTGATCGGAGAGGTGAACCTCCATTAGCCTCTTCACTAAGTGCAGCCAAGAGTTCCAGCGTCCCCAACTAGAGATCTCCTGAACTGGATATTCAAAGGTACTGTCTGCAGCACCGTTGCCACGTACTCTTCCTTATGTTGAGCAATGTGATACAGGGACGGATACTGGAGAGCCAGCGGCCTATCACCTAACCACGTATCCTCCCAAAACCTAATTGTTCAGCCGTCCCCAACATTGAACTGCACCCTGTGGAAGAAAGTATCCTTCACTCGCATGAGCCCCTTCCAAAAGGGTGAATCATTAGGTCTGACAGTAACCTGGGCTAGAGTTTTGGAGTGTAAATACTTGTTGCGTAGAATCTGTGCCCACATTCCTTCGGAATGCAGCGATAACCGGTATAACCACTTACTCAACAAGCATTTATTTTTCACCTCGAGGTTTTCAATCCCAAGACCCCCCTGGTCCTTCAGTCGAAAAATAATATCCCATCTTGTCAGGCGATATTTTGTCTTAACCTCATCTGATTGCCAAAAGAATCGACATCGATAGAAGTCTAATCTCTTGCGTACCCCTTTGGGAACTTCAAAAAAAGACAAGAGGAACATTGGCATGCTCGTGAGTACCGAATTAATTAATACTAGTCGTCCTCCATATGATATAACTAAAGATACATTTCCATTCTTTATTAGTCAATTTCCTATGATGTATTGGAATACCAAGATAACTAAAGGGTAGGGATCCCAATCCACAACCGAATAGTTGCTTGTATTCATCTGGGTACTCTTTGGCCCTTCCAAAATAGAAAAGCTCACTTTTGTGGAAATTGATTTTCAGCCCCGATAATTGCTCGAAGAGACATAGCATGAGTTTCATGTTACGAGCTTGAGCAAGGTCATGTTCCATAAATAATATCGTGTCATCCGCATATTGTAAGATGGATACCCCCCGTCCACCAGATGGGGGACTAATCCACCAATCAGTCCCTTTTCCTTGGCCCGGCCTATGAGTACTGTCAACATGTCTGCCACAATATTAAACAGTATTGGGGACATTGGGTCGCCCTGCCTCAGGCCCTTATGCGTTTGGAAATAATGGCCAATATCATCATTAACTTTTATTCCAACACTGCCTTTCTGGACAAAAGAATCCACCTGATTCGTCCAGGATTCAATGAAACCTTTCATACGCATAGCTTGCTATAGAAAAGGCCACTTGACCTTATTGTACGCCTTCTCAAAATCCACTTTGAATATCACTCCATCGAGTTTCTTCGAGTGGATTTCATGTAAGGTTTCATGTAAGACAACTACCCCTTCTAGTATGTGTCTTCCAGGCATAAAGACAGTTTGACTTGGTTGCACCACCGAGTGTGCCACCCTTGTCAGCCGGTTGGTGGCCACTTTGGTAAAGATTTTGAAACTGACATTCAATAAGCATATGGGTCTGAATTGTTCAATGCGGATAGCCTCCTCCTTTTTAGGTAGAAGAGTGATCGTGCCAAAATTCAAATGGAATAGTTGAAGATGGCCATTGAAAAGATCATGAAACATAGGCATAAGATCATCCTTCACGATATGCCAACATTTCTTATAAAATTCTGTCGGGAACCCGTCTGGTCCCGGGGCCTTGTTCGGTTTCATTTGAGCTATCGCCTCGAACACCTCCTTCTCAGTAAAAGGAGCAGACAGGATCTCATTCTCCTCTGACTGCAACTGAGGGATATCTGCCCGTACACTCTCATCCAGAGTCACGGTGTTATCTTTCGGAGGACCAAACAACTGCTTGTAATAGTTGGAAATATACAGCTTCAAATTCTCATGTCCAACAACCGTTTCCTCATCCTGTTCTAGCAGAATGATTTTTTTCTCCTATGCTTGCCATTCGCAATCATATGAAAAAATTGTGTATTGTCATCCCCTTTTACCACCTTAAGAACTTTGGCACGCAATGCCCACTTCATCTCTTCTTCTCTAAGTAACGAACGTAATTTGGCTTCGGCTTCCGACTTGCAAGCTTGCTCAGTCGGGTCCAGCAAATTCATTTCTGCCCGTATATCTAGCGTCCCAATTAACTGGAGCAGCCTCTCCTTCTCTTGTTTATAGATCCCACTCTCATTTTTAGCCCAACCCCTCAGGAATTGTCTAAGGTGTCTGATTTTATTCTGCCAGCGTTCCATGCTAGATGTGCCATGCACTGGTTTAGCCCACTCTCTTGCCACCATCTCGAGAAAATGCTCTTTTTCGAACCAACTTAATTCGAACGAGAAAATATTCTTATTACCAATATGCGTGGCGCTCCCTGAATCAACTAACAGGGGTGTGTGGTCTGAGATCGCCCGTTCCATCGCGTGCACCGACACCAAGGGGTACTTCTGCTCACATTCCACACTCGCCAAAACCCTATCGAGTTTCTCGTACGTAGGAGTAGGAAGAGAATTTGCCCAGGTAATTGTCTTCCTGAGAGTTGAATCTCCCTCAGATTGAGACTCTCAATGATCATATTGAACATAAAAGACCACCGTCCATCAAAATGATCATTGTTCTTTTCTTCTTTCCTCCTAATGATATTAAAATCATCACCTACCAGAATTGGCAATCTTTCATCTCCACAAATCTGTACCGGATCTGCCAAGAACTCGGGCTTAAACTCAGGTTGAGCAGCCCCATATACTGCCACTAAGGCCCAATGGAACCCATCCAATTTGGACCTAACCCTAAACTTCACCGTATATTCTCCTCTTACTACATCTATAACCTCAAGGGTTTCACACTTCACTCCCAAGAGGATCCCATCGGATCTCCCTCTTGGCGGAAGACAGTGCCAATCAAAGGCCACTCCCGCTGTAAGTGAGCCTAAGTATTGTGGCGTGAAGTTATCTCTACCTGTCTCTAGAAGAGCGATAAACTCTAGTTTATCCTCTAAAGTCGTTTCTGCAAGGAACCGTTGCTTAGCCAAGTCTACCAGACCTCTGCTATTCCAAAAGATCTCTTTCATAAATCATCATGAAATTTTTTCTTGAATTTCACTCTCGCACTCCTACGAACCGCTGACGCTGGATAGATCTTCCTCTTCCAGGGTCGTTTAGGTTTATTCAATCCCGTCACGTCCGCATCAGGAGCCATTGCCTCCGGTGACCCCCCCCCCCCACACACACACACACCTTCGTAAACACCTCGCTTGACAGCGTAGTATCTACTTCTCCTGCCTCCTCATCGACCTCCGATGCAGGCATCATCTCATCACAGAAATTCATCAGTATGGGGACACTCAAGCTATGAATGTCAGCATCAGACATAGGTTTAACCGCCGCTAACTGTCGAATCAACTCCGAAGCTCTTTCAGCCTCGAGGTCTAAGATATCATTAACGGAATTAACAATTTCGACCCCATTTGCCCCGAGTGACATTCCTATGTCATGTGCTCTACTCATAATCTCATGTTCAGAAAAGTGCAAAATAGAGCAATGCTTATTAACTGACATACCTGTCTGGGCCTTGACGTCCATAAGCTTGGCGGCTCTCAGCGCGCGCCCAAGCTGAAAGTCGTTGGCGTCCGGTTGACCCTGGACCCTAGCACTGCCACGCCTGCCAGATAGTGCCGGGTCCGGGTGACCGCCGAACGCGATCACCTCCTCGGTGGATCGCAAGCCCTGCATCGCCTCTGCAGGCCCGTCCGCCATGGCGCTACCACGGGAGTGGGGAGTAGGTGACCTGGCGCCTCCAGGATCCCCCTCCTCCCACCACAAGACCCAGGATCGGCCGGCGCGCATCTAACGGGGCCGGTGAAGATCGCACCCAAGGTGAACCCGCGGCCGAGTCCAGAGCCACCTGCCCTGAAACTGGCAATGTCAAAGGCCCCTCAGGCACCCCCTTATGATATGCAGGTACAAACAGGGACTCGGGACACGCCTGTGCCACAAGTCCATGCGCGCGGGGCGGCTCGTCAGCAACCCGCTTCGGAGTGCAAGCAAAGGCCCCGACACACCATCGTCCACCTGCTGATCCCTCACTGGTACTGGCGTCGGCATGTGTTCCTGCCCAGCTGCTATCATGCACGTCGGAGTCGAGACACGCGCCACTCCTGGCAAGGCCGGTCCACACTGTGGCGACAAGGTACGAAGCTCTGTCGGAATGGGTGGCAAAGCAACCTCATCACTATCGACACGGTCACTCCACAGCCGAGGTGGTGCGGAGTTCGGTGTCTCAAAGGACCCACACCTCAGCGTCTGAACTGGTGTGGACGTAGCCGGCACTGAGCCCCTTTTCGTCACCTGCAGGACGGGACGGCTTGCGGCCGTATCTGAACCCTTACTTGGTCCATCGCCACCATTATTGTCCCTATTGCCAGTACCATCATCTTTATCGGACATGTCCACATCACCTCCATCTAGACCTGCTTCCTGAAACATCTCAGCGTCTTCTAGTTCAATATCTAAGTTGTAGATCATTCCTCCATATGTCCATGCAACCACATCAGGAATATGCTTGATCGATCGAACACTGAGCCTGGCCACTCCATTAGTCCGAGTAAACGGCATATCCACTTGCTCGGTCTTTCCGATCAAAGAACCAAGACTGCAAACCACCCTAGCATCACCAAGAGGCTTGGAGGGTGCCCCCGAAAAACGCACCCAGACTTGTGACATCGGTGTGCCTTTGGGTTCTGTTTGTTTCCAAGCATCAAATTCAATAATACAATCAGTACCCAGCACTCGAGCTACACCAAACTTAAGCAATTTCTTCAGCTCTTCCACTGACGGGAAATCCACCTTGTATAGATTATCATCAAGTCGAATAAGCTCCCAACGAGAATTCCCGGAAGCGAGCTCGTTCAGGCGCTGCATAACTCGTGCCTCAGATAGGTATCCCTTCGTTACCTTGACCAGCCATGTAGTTAAGTTGCGTGGTGAGTCCGGGACTACGGCCGGCGTGGGTGACTCAAAGAACATCAATTCCTCGCAACACACGCCATACATAGTCACCGTGGGTAGGGGAAGCATCAACACAAGACACCCCCCCCCCCCCGAATCATGAGCAGGTTTTGCACATGTGTCACACAACTCCGTGGTACACTCAGCAATAAAATGCCCTTGCTCACCGCAACGATAACAGATCATCTTCTCTTTCCTGCGCGCCCATTTAGCAGCCCGCTCACCATCTTTGTCTAAAAGTCCGTCCGAACCAGTCTCCCGACCCTTCGCCCCATCCTGCGAGGGCAATGGGACCTTGGTAGAAGTCAGTGAACTAGTTTCCTGGTTGTGTAATTCCCTCAAGGACTACATTATTATGATGAATATATATATGCTGCTGATTGACTTGGTTATTTCCATGGATTAAGTTTTATTATAAGCAAGACTGACACTGGTAGAAAAAGGGCCTGTTGTCCCGGTTCGTAAGGGCCTTTTGTCCCGGTTCCTGAACCGGGACTAAAGGGTCGGTACTAATGCCCTGTCCCTTTAGTCCCGGTTCAATCCAGAACCGGGACAGATGGGCCTCCACGTGGCCTGTGCGCGGAGCCCAGGCAGGAGGACCTTTGGTCCCGGTTGGTGGCACCAACCGGGACCAATAGGCATCCACGCGTCAACATTTCTGTGGCTGGGGTTTTTGTTTTTTTAAGGGGGGGTTGGGGGTTAATTTAGGTGTTTCATATATTGTGTTAGCTAGCTATAATTAATAGAGAGAAGTGTCCTCTCTTATGTCCGTGCTTGGTCGACGCTACGTACTATACATACGTATAGAGGACTAGACACGCTAGCTAGCTAGTAAGCAAACGAAGGAAACAGAAGATCGTCATGAACATATATGCATACAGAGAGAAGTGATATCGACCACCTCTCCTTCCCCGAGAGATTGGTCGAACAACAAGTTCTCGTATATCTATCCGACACTACCGGCTACATATATACAATAATTATCTCTTACAAATATAATCATACGGACTCATGGTCCACATAGTATTCTCCGTCTTCAGCGATCATGTGGTCAAGAAAGAATGCCGCCAATTCCTCTTGAATTGCTCGCGTGCGAGCTGGTGCTAGGAGTTCATCCCGCTTCTGAAACATCTAATTTGAAGAAGGGGGTCAATACATATATATATGAATGAATGAAACTCAACACAAATGATGGTAATAAAATAAAATTGTGAATGTTGTTATTTACGTACTTCATATTGTTCGTCAGTGTAGCCCCGCTCACAGGTCGTGTGGCGGATGGACTCGCAAAGGTAGTATCCACAGAAATCATTCCCTTGTTCCTGCCACAACCACTTTACAAGAAATAGAGGTCAATCAAACTGATAAGCAAGAATGACAAATGGTATTGATGAAACTAGCGCTTGAATCAATAGGAGATGCGTGGAACATGCTACTATAGTACTTACTTTCGGGTGTCTAAATTGCAGCTTCTTCGGGAGTCCTGGAGCTTTTTTGGTGAATTTTTTCCAAACCCTGCCAGACAAAGAAAACAATTACTTGATATATCAGGAAATGAACAAAGTTGCTGATATGGTGGATAATGATCGATTTAACTTACTTCTCGAGCATTTGAGTCATGTTCGCATAGTCCTGGGGATCTTTTCGTCTTGAGTCTAAGACGGTTACTAGTCCCTGCTCAAGCTTAATCTCTAGGAGAATATAGTGGAAACTGCACACGCATGCATAACTCATCAATTACATTACTATAACCTTGACTAATATATAAGGGAAACCGAATAAGCACAAGACAGTAACACTCACTTGAAGTTGTAAGGAAAGAGTATTATATCTTTGTTTTCATTTATTACCAATGATCGTAGCAAGTTGGCCTCGGTATCTGCGGCATGAAATTTAACCTGAGTTGCATCTATGAGATATGTGTTAATGAACCCAATATCACCAACTTGTCTTTTCTTCAATTCGACGATCTTCAATCTGCATAATATAGTGAGGATGATTATAAATACATGCAATGAAAGAGCTGAGCTATATAGAGAGACTTAATGACAGAAGTAGTACTACTTATAGACAGTAGTAGGTGACCGTTGTTTTATCCAGGGCCAATTGATTAAAAAACTGAAAGAACTCCTCAAATGGAACAGGCAACAGTTTAATTCCAACGAGGTCATGCTCCTTTTTAACTCTCACATACTTCGCATCATCGTTGATAGAGATCTTTCATCTTTGATGAGAGGCTTCCCGTACTCGTATCTTTGTATCTGCACCTCCATGAAATCATAATGTACATCGTCGGGAAGGTAATCGCCAAGATTGCTATAACCGGGCACCATCCTCGGATCATTAGCGACGATGTCGCTAGGCACCTTGAGCAGGGGGCACGATTGCTTCGCTTGTTCGCCGAGCTAGGCAATTTGTTTCCCAGCTCATCGTCGTTCTTTCAGCCTTTGATCACTGACAGTACTTCCCGACCGCTCCGCTTCGGCAAATTCCTTTCCAATAATGCGCTCATAGTTTTCTTTCGGCGGAGACTTGGGTGGTTTTGTCAGGGCAGCCAGAGTGCGCTTAGCTTTCACCGGATCTACCTTCTCCTCCGGAGGTGGATGTTTCTTTGCTTTCACCCCTTCAAAGTAGTTCCTCACTTCTTCTCGTGCGATCTCGGCGTTCTCCTCCGGGGTCCTCTCGTATGATAACTTCTTTGGAGTCTTCAGAGAATGACCGAATCTGTATTTCCTCCCGCCTCTGGCTGTACTGCTAGACGCCGGCAGAGCAGACGGAGCGGTTGTCTTCTTTACTTGCTTACAAGGCGGAGGAGAAGGACTACGACGCGCCGGAGCAGCCGAAGCGGCGGCAGGTCTCCTTCGTCCTTGCTGATGAGGCAGAGAAGGAGGAGGCTGGCTGCTCAGGCGCGTCGGCGTAGGCGGAGAAGGAGGCGGAGTGCCGCCACGCGCCAGAGAAGGAGCCGGTCGAGTGCCCTGATCGTCACTCGCCGGAGGAGGGGGCGGTGGAGGAGGCGGAGTGCCCTGACTCGCCGGAGGAGGAGGTGGTGGAGGAGGCGGAGTGCCCTGACTTGCCGAAGGAGGAGGAGGAGGCGGAGGCGTCCAGTTCGGAAGGTTGATCAGCTCCTTCCGCCATAGGCATGGAGTCTTCAGAGCAGAACCCAGCCTAGTCTCCCCTTCACCGGTAGGGTGGTCAAGCTGGAGGTCCTCAAATCCCTCCATTATTTCATCCACCATCACCCTAGCATATCCTTCTGGAATCGGCCGGCAGTGAAAAGTTGCGCTGGGTTTAGTAGGATAAACAGAGCCAACAGCCGCCTTGACCTTCAAATTCATCCATTGCGTCATAAGGTGGCAATTTTGAGACTCCATGATAGCATCAACGGGATAGCTGGCAGGAGCCGTCAAGGCATGCTCCGGCTGAACCAGCTCAGTGGAAGCCACGCTGCTTCTCCGCTGAGATGGCGGGGTAGCTTCGGGGGAAGCTTCGGCAGTACGTTTGCTGCGATTTGCTTCTTGTTCCTCTATCGCTTGTACCCTTGCTTGCAGCGCCTGCATTTGGGTCTGCTGCAATTTTTTCCTCCTCTCCTGGGATTTGTAACCGCCTGCGTCCGGAAACCCAACCTTCCATGGAATGGAGCCTGGCGTGCCTCGTGTCCGTCCAAGGTGCTCAGGATTCCCGAGGGCCATTGTGAGCTCGTCGTTCTCTCTGTCTGGAAAGAACGTCCCTTGTTGCGCTGCTTCGATATACTGCTGAAGCTTCCTGACTGGTATGTCCATTTGATCGTTCGTCCAAATGCACTTCCATGTTACAGGGTCCAAGGTTCCGCCAGCCCCGAAGAACCAAGTCCGGCAACGGTCTGGCCAGTTAATTGTCTCTGGTTCGATCCCTTTATCAACCAGATCATTCTCAGTCTTGGCCCACTTAGGCCGGGCTACGAGGTAGCCACCTGACCCCGTGCGATGGTGATGCTTCTTCTTTGCAGCATTTTGCTTGTTTGTCGCCGACATCTTCTTACTCTTTTCCGATGTCTTGTGGGCCACAAATGCGGGCCAGTGATCTCTGATCTTTTCATATCTGCCCTTGAATTCTGGTGTCTCTTTATTTTCGACAAACTTATTCAGCTCTTTCTTCCACCTCCTGAATAGTTTTGCCATCCTCTTAAGAGCAAAAGACTTGATTAATTGCTCTTTAACTGGCTTCTCTGGATCATCCTCTGGCGGTAGGGTGAAATTTGACTTTAGCTCAGTCCAAAGATCATTTTTCTGCATATCATTGACATAAGACACCTCAGGGTCTTCTGTAGCCTGCTTTAACCATTGCTGGATGCTGATCGGGATCTTGTCCCTAACCAAAACCCCGCACTAAGCAACAAATGTGCTCTTTGTCCGGAGGGGTTCAATCGGTTGGCCGTCGGGCGCGATTGCTATGATCTCAAACATTTCATCCGAGCTCAACTTTTTCTTCGGGCCTCGTCTCTTTACCGAAGTTGTGCTCGATCCGGAGGGCTAGAAAAAAGAACAAAGACTTAATTAATATGTGTACATACCAAAATAATGAATGCATCAATTAGCTAGTCAGCAGAAGCTTAACTAATATATATACCTGGCCGGACTCGGTTCGGTCACCGGAGACGTCATCACAGTCTCCTTGCACCGGCATTAGGTCACCGGAGCCATCATAATCATAGCCAGCTGCTTCCAGACCATCGGTGTCATTGAGAAACAATGAGCAGACGGCATCACTTCCTCGTGCGATTATGTCCCCCAACAACTCTTCTTGTACTTCATCTCGGGCGGTGTCCATAGTTTCTACAAATATTGACAACATGGCAATTATTATTCAAACATGACAGATGGATATATTATTCAAATATTGACAACAAATATTGACGCTGCTTCTCTAGGGTTTGGGGTGGCCTCGACGCTGCTTCTCTAGGGTTTGGGGTGGCCTCGACAACGCTTCAAGGATAAAAAAGAAGAGGAAGAAGAAAAAGAGAGGAGAAGAAAGAATAGAGGAGTATTTCTTCTCCTCTTTTTTTCTTCTTCTTCCTCTTTTTTTATCAGGAACGAGGGTCGTCGAGGGACACCGAGCGGTAGAGGAAATCCTAAATAGCAAGTATCGTGGGTGTGAGATACATGTGGCCATCGGTGTCGGACACTACATCCACGTCCCACAAGTGACGTGGGTGTGAGAACTCCTCTATTCTTTCTTCTCCTCTTTTTTTTTCTTCTTCCTCTTCTTTTTTTATCCTCTTCTTCCTCTCATGTTCGACGACCCTCGACCCCTCGGCGACCCTAGACCCCCTCTCGACCCCCTCATGTCGAAGTTATCGGGTAGGGGGTATATCGACAACGACATACCCGATACATACATACATACATATCACATGCATCCATACATATATGAACAAAATTAATATCTACTAATTAACAACCTAAATAAAAAAACTAATACATATAGGAAGAAGAAGAAAAAAGAAGAGAAGAAAGAATAGAGGAGAAGACTTCCTCTTCTTCCTCTCCTCTTCTTCTCCCTCTTCTTCCCCTTCTTCCTCGCCTCTCTCATGAATGTCCGACGTTCTCGACCCTTGACCCCCTAAACTAGTTCTCAACCCTCGACCCCCTAAACTAGTTCTCGATCCCCCCCTCATGTCGAAGTTATCAGGGAGGGGGTATATCGACCCCCCCTCATGTCGAAGTTATCGGGGAGGGTTACATCGACCCCCTCTCCTGTCGAAGTTAACGGGGAGGGGGTATATCGACAATGACATGCATACATGGAAAAAAATGCTATCCATCTATACATACATAGCCACATACATATATACATGGAAATAATGCTATTAAAAAAGAAAAAAAGAGGAGAAGAAGAAAGGAATAGAGGAGAAGATCGAAGAAAAAAAAGAAGAAAAAAAAGAGGAGAAGAAGAAAGGAATAGAGGAGAAGAAGAAAAAATAGAAAAATTTCTTCTTCTCCTCTATTCCTTTCTTCTTCTCCTCTTCTTTTTCTTCTTTTTTCCTCTTCTTATTTATTTCTTCTCTTCTTCCTCTCCTCTTCTTTCTTTCTTCCTCTTCTTATTTTCTTCTTTCATATCCTTCTTTTTCTTCTAAATTTTAGCATATTCTAAATTTTCTTCTAACTTTCTATATATGAACAAAAAACTTTCTATGAACAAAAAACTTTCTATATACATATGAACAAAATTTCTATGAACAAAATTTTCTTCTTTCTTTCTCTTCTTTCTATGAACCAGAAAAATTACATATATGGAAAAAGATTAATACACATATAAACAAAAAATACATATATGAACAAAAACATGCTCTGAACAATTTTTTATACATTGTGAACATATACATACACATAGCCACATACATACACATATACATTATATATATATATATGAACAAAAAATTAAACTAATAAAAATGAAGGGCGCGCAGGGGCGGCGGCACGGCAGGGCAGGGGAGGCGCGCGGTGGGGCGGCGTGCGGCAGCAGTGAAGGGCAGGGGCGGCGCGCGGCGGTCGTGCAAGGCAGGGGTGGCGCAGGGCGGCAGCGCGCGAAGGGCAGGGGCGGCGGCGACGGCGGCCAATACAAGGGGAGGAGCAGGGGAACGGGCGGCGCTCACAGCGAGGTGGCGTTGGCGACGAGGAAGGCTCGGGGACGGCGGACGGTGAAGGCGCGCTCGGGGGGCGAGGGCAGGGGCGCGCGGGCTCGGGGCAGCCTTGCGGTGTCGATGAGCTCGGCAGCGTCGGGCGGGCCGGGGGGCAACTGGCGATGAGTTCGTCAAATTTTCCTAAGTCCTTCTTATATACACAGAGTATTGGTCCCGGTTTGTGGCATCAACCGGAACCAATGCCCCCCTTTAGTCCCGGTTGGTGCCACCAACCGGGACCAAATGCCAATTTTCAGCAGCCCAAAGGGCGGGAAGCGGCGGCCTTTGGTCCCGGTTGGTCGCACCAACCGGGACTAAAGGGGGCATTGGTCACGGTTGGTGGCACCAACCGTGACCAATGCCCCCTTTAGTCCCGGTTGGTGCCACCAACCGAGACCAAAGGCCTTGTGCTGCTGCGACGTCGAAAGTTTAGTCCCACCTCGCTAGTTGAGAGGGGTGCGCAGTGGTTTATAAGCCCCATTGTCGCACCCCTCTCGAGCTTCTCTTCATTGCAGGCTTACGGGCCTAATTGTCACTTCTATGCCTGTGGGCCTACTGGGCCTCCTGCGGGCCTGAATCCTGGCCCTTGGATGGGTTTCTAGTCGTATTCAGGCCGTGGGGGCCCAGTAGGTGGCATTTTTTTGTTGCTTTAATTATTTTATTTTATTTTGTTTTTTGCTTTATTTTTTAATTCTTTATGCTTTTAGTTTTAGAAAAATTATAAACTTTTTGTTAATACCATTAGTTTTCAAATTTGAAAACACTTTTTTTGTTTTTTTGTTTTCTTTGTTGCTTTATTTTATTTTATTTTATTTCTACTTACAATAAAATACTTATTGTTGCTATTTTCTCCTAGTTTTTTTTGTTTTATTTTCTGCATTATTTATTTTCTTTTGTTTTTGCTTTATTTTTTTATTCTTTTTGCTTTTAGTTTTCGAAAAATTATAAACTTTCTGTTAGTGCCATTAGTTTTCAAATTTGAAAAAACTTTTTTAGTTTTTTTATTTTCTTTATTGCTTTATTTATTTTATTTTGTGATTAACTTAACTATAAAAATAGTTTTTTTTCCTGTTTTTTTCCTGTTTTTTTAATTTGTTTTTTGCATTATTTATTTTCTTTTGTTTTTTGCTTTAATTTTTAATTCTGTTTGCTTTTAGGTTAGCAAAATTATAAACTTTCTGTTAGTGCCATTAGTTTTAGAAAAATTATAAACTTTCTGTTAGTGCCACTAGTTTTCAAATTTGAATAGTTAAAATTTGAATTCTTTGAAATTTGTGTGAATCACAAGTTTGTGATTAACTTACTAAAAAATGAGAATAGATGCGCTTATAGAGAAAATTCAACCTAAATTCATAGTAAATTTCTATGAATTTCAGAGAAATTCACTATGAATTTAGGTTAAACTTTTCTTTATTAGGGCATCTATTTTCACTTTGAGAGGAGCTCAACAAGGCAGAGAGGGAAGGGCTTATAAACCGGTGTGAGCCCCCTTCGGTTGGCGAGGTGGGACTAAACTCTGCCCGCAACGAGGACCAACTCTTTAGTCCCGATTTATGGCACAAACCGGGACTAATGGTCATGGGCCAGGGGCGAGGAGCAAAATTATAAACTTTCTGTTAGTGTCATTAGTTTTAGAAAAATTATAAACTTTCTGTTAGTGCCATTAGTTTTCAAATTTGAATAGTTAAAATTTGAATTCTTTGAAATTTGTTTGAATCACAAGTTTGTGATTAACTTTAATTTTTCCAGTTTTTTTTTGTTTTTTGCATTATTTATTTTCTTTTGTTTTTTGAATTTTTAATTCTTTTTGCTTTCAGGTCAGAAAAATTATAAACTTTCTGTTAGTGCCATCAGTTTTAGAAAAAAATATAAACTTTCTGTTAGTGCCATTAGTTTTCAAATTTGAATAGTTAAAATTTGAATAATGGTATTACGAGGGCCGAACCATAAGACATTAAAGCATTTCAAATGAACTCTGAAAAAGTTGAAAGTTGGCATGGTATCATAATTTCACCCACATAGCATGTGCATGTACAAAACGGACAATGGTAGCATGTTCGTGTGTTACAAAGTTGGCATGGTATCATCATAATAGTTGCGGGAGAAAGTCTTCACTTTTTCTTCGCTTGTGTCATTTGTTTATTGCACCGTAACCATGGATAATCTTCATCGTTTATCAAGATGCTTGGGTCAGCCTTGACATTGAAGGGAGGAATTTCATGAAACTTTTCATAATCTTGAGACATGTCTGTCTTGCCGTCCACTCCCAGGATGTCCCTTTTTCCTGAAAGAACTATGTGTCGCTTTGGCTCATCGTATGATGTATTCGCTTCCTTATCTTTTCTTTTTCTCGGTTTGGTAGACATGTCCTTCACATAGATAACATGTGCCACATCATTGGCTAGGACGAACGGTTCTTCAGTGTACCCAAGATTTTTTAGATCCACTGTTGTCATTCCGTACTGTGGGTCTACCTGTACCCCGCCGCCTAACAGATTGACCCATTTGCACTTAAACAAAGGGACCTTAAAATTAGGTCCGTGGTCAAGTTCCCATATGTCCACTATGTAACCATAATATATGTCCTTTCCACTCTCGGTTGCTGCATCAAAGTGGACACCACTGTTTTGGTTGGTGCTCTTTTGATCTTGGGCGATCGTGTAAAATGTATTCCCATTTATCTCGTATCCTTTGTAAGTCAATACAGTCAAAGATGGTCCCCTGGACAACAAGTACAACTCATCACAAACAGTGTTGTCACCTCTGAGACGTGTTTCCAACCAACTGCTGAAAGTCCTGATATGTTCACATGTAATCCAGTCGTCGCACTGCTCCGGGTGTTTGGAGCGCAGACTGTTCTTGTGTTCATCGACATACGGGGTCACCAAGGTAGAGTTCTGTAGAACTGTGTAGTGTGCTTGAGACCAAGAATATCCGTCCCTGTATATTATTGAGTCTCTTCCAAGAGTGCCTTTTCCAGTCAGTCTCCCCTCATACCGCGACTTAGGGAGACCTATCTTCTTAAGGCCAGGAATGAAGTCAACACAAAACCCGATAACATCATCTGTTTGATGGCCCATGGAGATGCTTCCTTCTGGCCTAGCGCGGTTACGGACATATTTCTTTAGGACTCACATGAACCTCTCAAAGGGGAACATATTGTGTAGAAATACGGGCCCCAGGATGACAATCTCGTCGACTAGATGAACTAGGATGTGCGTCATGATATTGAAGAAGGATGGTGGGAACACCAGCTCGAAACTGACAAGACATTGCGCCACATCACTCCTTAGCCTTGGTACGATTTCTGGATCGATCACCTTCTGAGAGATTGCATTGAGGAATGCACATAGCTTCACAATGGCTAATCGGACGTTTTCCGGTAGAAGCCCCCTCAATGCAACCGGAAGCGGTTGCGTCATAATCACGTGGCAGTCATGAGACTTTAGGTTCTGAAACTTTTTCTCTGGCATATTTATTATTCCTTTTATATTCGACGAGAAGCCAGTCGTGACCTTCATACTGAGCAGGCATTCAACGAAGATTTCTTTCTCTTCTTTCGTAAGAGCGTAGCTGGCAGGACCTTTATACTGCTTCGGAGGCATGCCGTCTTTTTCGTGCAAACGTGGCAGGTCCTCCCGTGCCTCAGGTGTATCTTTTGTCTTCCCATACACGCCCAAGAAGCCTAGCAGGTTCACGCAAAGGTTCTTCGTCACGTGCATCACGTCGATTGAAGAGCGGACCTCTAGGTCTTTCCAGTAGGGTAGGTCTCAAAATATAGATTTCTTCTTCCACATGGGTGTGTGTTCCTCAGCGTCATTCGGAACAGCTAGTCCACCGGGAGCCTTTCCAAAGATTACGTGTAAATCATTGACTATAGCAAGTACGTGATCACCGGTACATATGGCGGGCTTCTTCCGGTGATCCGCCTCGCCTTTGAAATGCTTGCCTTTCTTTCGACATTGATGGTTGGTCGGAAGAAATCGATGATGGCACAGGTACACATTCTTCCTGCATTTGTCCAGGTATATACTTTCAGTGTCATCTAAACAGTGCGTGCATGCGTGGTATCCTTTGTTTGTCTATCCTGAAAGGTTACTGAGAGCGGGCCAATCATTGATGGTCACGAACAGCAACGCCTTAAGGTTAAATTCCTCCTGTCTGTGCTCATCCCATGTACGTACACCGTTTCCATTCCATAGCTGTAAAAGTTCTTCAACTAATGGCCTTAGGTACACATCAATGTCATTGCCGGGTTGTTTGGGCCTTGGATGAGAACTTGCATCATAATGAACTTCCGCTTCATGCACATCCAAGGAGGAAGGTTATACATACATAGAGTCACGGGCTAGGTGTTGTGATTGCTGCTCTGCTCCCCGAAAGGATTAATGCCATCCGTGCTTAAAGCAAACCATACATTCCTTGGGTCCTTTGCAAACTCATCCCAGTACTTTCTCTCGATTTTTCTCCACTGCGACCCGTCAGCGGGTGCTCTTAACTTCCCATCTTTCTTTCGGTTCTCACTGTGCCATCGCATCAACTTGGCATGCTCTTCATTTCTGAACAGACGTTTCAACCGTGGTATTATAGGAGCATACCACATCACCTTCGCAGGAACCCTCTTCCCGGGGGGCTCGCCGTCAACATCACCAGGGTCATCTTGTCTGATCCTATACCGCAATGCACCGCATACCGGGCATGCGTTCAGATCCTTGTATGCACCGCGGTAGAGGATGCAGTCATTAGGGCATGCATGTATCTTCTCCACCTCCAATCCTAGAGGGCATACGACATTCGTTGTTGCGTATGTACTGTTGGGCAATTCGTTATCCTTTGGAAGCTTCTTCTTCAATATTTTCAGTAGCTTCTCAAATCCTTTGTCAGCCACAGCATTTTCTGCCTTCCACTGCAGCAATTCCAGTACGGTACCGAGCTTTGTGTTGCCATCTTCGCAATTGGGGTACAACCCTTTTTTGTGATCCTCTAACATGCGATCGAACTTCAGCTTCTCCTTTTGACTTTTGCATTGCGTCCTTGCATCGACAATGACCCGACGGAGATCATCATCATCGGGCACATCGTCTGGTTCCTCTTGATCTTCAGCAGCTTCACCCGTTGCAGCATCATTGGGCACATTGTCTGGTTCCTCTTGATCTTCACCAGCTCCCCCCGTTGCAGCATCACCATATTCAGGGGGCACATAGTTTTCATCGTACTCTTCTTCTTCGCCGTCTTCCATCATAACCCTTATTTCTCCGTGCCTCGTCCAAACATTATAGTGTGGCATGAAACCCTTGTAAAGCAGGTGGGAGTGAAGGATTTTCCGGTTAGAGTAAGACCTCGTATTCCCACATTCAGTGCATGGACAACACAAAAACCCATTCTGCTTGTTTGCCTCAGCCGCATCGAGAAACTCATGCACGCTCTTAATGTACTCGCAGGTGTGTCTGTCACCGTACATCCATTGCCGGTTCATCTGCGTGCATTATATATAATTAAGTGTCCAAATTAATAGAAGTTCATCATCACATTAAAACCAAAGTGCATACATAGTTCTCATCTAACAACATATAGCTCTCCAGAGCATCTAATTAATTAAACCATACATTGAAACTATGTAAAACATTTTAATGCGAAAACAAATGCGATCATAATCGCAACCAAGGTAACAATTGATCCAACGGCATAATGATACCAAGCCTCGGTATGAATGGCATATTTTCTAATCTTTCTAATCTTCAAGCGCATTGCATCCATCTTGATCTTGTGATCATCGACGACATCCGTAACATGCAACTCCAATATCATCTTCTCCTCCTCAATTTTTTTATTTTTTCCTTCAACAAATTGTTTTCTTCTTCAACTAAATTTAACCTCTCGACAATAGGGTCGGTTGGCATTTCCGATTCACATACATCCTACATAAATAAAATCTATGTCACGTTGGTCGGCATAATTTTCATAAACAATAAATGAACCAATAATTATAAAGATAATATATATACCACATCTGAATCATAGACAGGACGAGGGCCGACGGGGGCGGACCCCAAAACCATTGCACTATATAAGATGCAATAATAAAATTAAGAAAAGAATACAAGTATCTATGTGAACATACAAGTAAGAATATTTTTCCTTTCAGAAAGAAGATAAGAACAAGAGGCTCGCCACGGTGGTGTCGGCGATGAGCTCGGCGCGGGTGATCAACGGCGGTGAAGACGGGGACAGGGCGTGACGGACCGCTAAACCTAGACAAATATTATGGAAAATGGAGCTTGGAGGTCGAGCTTGGAGAGAAGAAAGCTTAAGTAGTGTGGCTCGGGCATTCCATCGAACACCTTGTGTGCATAGGAGGTGAGCTAGAGCACCACCAAGCCCTCTCCCCCTCGGCCAGAAAAAAACAAAGCAGTGTGCTCTGCTCTTACGCGAGGGGGTATATATAGGCACTTCATTGGTCCCGGTTGGTGGCATGAACCGGGACTAAAGGGGAGCCTTTGGTCCCGGTTCAAGCCACCAACCGGGACCAATGGTGGTGGGCCAGGAGCGAGGCCCATTGGTCCCGGTTCGTCCCACCAACCGGGACCAAAAGGTCCAGATGAACCGGGACCAATGGCCCACGTGGCCCGGCCGGCCCCCTGGGCTCACGAACCGGGACCAATGCCCCCATTGATCCCGGTTCTGGACTGAACCGGGACTACTGGACCAAAGTCCTGTTTTCTACTAGTGTGAACTCCTCTACTTGATATGCATCTCATTCATTGGAAAATCTCATTGGTCATGCATGATTGCCGCTGCCCCATGCCATGATTATCTGTTTCTTATTTTGTACCAAGTGGGTATTGACTACATCAGTTTTCATCGTATACATTTATATGGTTAAATGAAGCTTTAGTTGATCAACAAGTGTGTGCCTGAAACCCAAACCTGTACTCCCTCTGTAAAGAAACTAGATCATTAATGGCGCGCGTTGCTGCGCCCGTATATTTTGACAATAAATCGGTAGGTATTTCTAAAAATAAATAGGCATACATCAGAACAATGAAACATCAAGGTAATATAAATAGCATGATGTAATAGTTGTTACATCTCAGGAACAATGCAACAGGGTAAAAAGGCCTTCTTGGACTCAATTTTGATCTAGTACATGAATTTATTCATAAAACTGTGCAATTTTGAAAGCTTTGAAATCTAACCTACAAGAGAATCATTCTATAAGAAAATCAAACCTGAATTTATGCATGAAGCTGAACAATGTTGGAAGTGCTAACATATAATAAAATTATTCTTCGAGAAAAGCAAACCTGAATTTATGCATGAAAATGAACAATGTTGAAAGCTTCGGATCTAGTTTTTGTACAAAACAATAACTCGGATAGAAACCTTGATACAAGCAGACACGTTCACAACACCACATCCGTCCACAAAGCTGAAAATATACCAACTGGTTGATGCTTTATCTGTCGTCCTTTTGTAATTTTCTCTTCATGAAAGATGCGTACCCGTCTGCATCTCTAAAAAAACCTTGAATATTTGAGAGATCAAGTAAAGAAATGTATGGATATATAATTCAAACATCGTGCACATAAACCATTCAGTTATGCATATATATATATATATATATATATATATATATATATATATATATATATATATATATATATATATATATATAATTCAAACATCGTGCACATAAACCATTCAGTTAAGATTCATCACCCAGGGTGCAGAATAAGTTATTCTTCACCCGAGGTAATCTTACGATCATTTCATAATTAAATTACGTTTCGAATTCAAATAGTTACATTTGTATTGATTCACTACGTAAAATTTGACATAAGAAAAATAAAAATATAGGTCATAAGACAAGAAAATTTACAGTTTATGTGTATTTTAGACTATGTTTTTACGTTTGTAATTTTACATAACATAAAATATTTTTTACGGCGATTACATATTTTCTTACGGTCCCTTTTTACGTCGGAAATAAGACAAAACTTACGGAACGTAAAATTACGGTGCATTGATGGTAAAATAGAGAGAGGTGAAGAATAACTATTTCTCACCTAGGGTGACGAATAGCGTGACCCTATATATATATATATATATAGATATAGATATATAAAGAGGATAACATGATTTGTTGGCATCCGGGTGAGAGACTAATATTCGATGTAGAGATAGCTTGTAACAATAAAGTGACCCATAGGGTACGCCATAGGGGAACAATCAAAAGCTGACATTTGAGGAGGTTGTATTTGTACTACTGCATGCACGCATTGGCGAAATGCAGAACTGGATCATAGCATCACGAGACATAAGTAGACAATTCCAAGCTACAAAAGCATTAATAAAATCCCACTTAGGATTGAAGTAGCATATATATGCATGTTTATTTCTACGATGAAGCAGTTACAATCAACTGAAACTTTTTGCCCAACTATTAAACATGTTCACATATATTACCGATATAATATAGGAAAACGCTAGATTACAGGAGTGCAGCTTAACATTTTTCAAAATTCGCCAAACTGTGGACATCAGTAATATATGGAGTATACCAATTCATTGGAGATCTAAGATAAAGTAGGCGGTGTGGGTGAATGCAGACATCAAGATGGCACCCTCTGAAATGATGAATAGGACAGTGCACGGTGTGCCACAATGCCCTGCTCCAGATAAACTTCAACCCACTGCTTCCATTCACAAAACACCTTTTTTTGCTGATGACAAGGTCTGCAGCTTTCATTTTCAGAATAGTTAATTTACCACATGAAATTAATCCATACAGCCAAGCAAGATTAGCTAAAGAGCTTGATTGTGTCCTATATTCTGCATAAGGTCGTTGTATTAGCTCCCCTGCAATCTTAGAGATGGTCTGACTAACCCCATGCGGAATAAGCATGTCAAATATAAATAATCAATCAGCAAAGAAAAAAGTGACCAAATCTACAACTGTATATGTCTCCATTACTTCAGAAGAAAGCAATTCAGCTCAAGGAGTCTTAGGTTCATTGGTAACAAAACTTTCAGATAGGAGTATATGTGCTCTCCTATATAAATGTTTGAGGATTGTCTGGCAGAACTGACTATAATTGTATGATTGGCCAAATTAGCTAGTAACAGTAATTAAACTATACTCTGGCTAGTAAGTAGTATTACATCCTTGGCGTTATCCCAAATAATACTGCATGTGAATCTCTTTAAAAAACTGGTAATAACAATGCTATGCCATTGTTTAGACATTTCAATGGCAATGGTTGAGATAGGTCTAAAACAACTACTGATGTAATGATTATGTAGTTTACCTATCAGATAAGAACAATTCTACTGTCTCGGTGGACTACATCTTGGGACCCTGCAAATCATTTAGCCATGTTAAGTTGTTAACTGTACCCATTTATGAAAAGCTAAGTTTAGGCCATGAGCAAAATAAGAGCATCTAGGATCCACCTAAGTAGCAAAAGAGCAGAGTTCAAGCAAAGTCCAGAACTACATACTGTATCCTCTGAATTAATTAAACATCAAGAACAAAAAAGATAACCTTTTTATGTGATTTTTCCAAAGAAATGTTGCTGACATGTGTGTACCATGGACTTTCGGGATCCCTTCATTGGGTTCCATTTCCTTCGTCAGCGACCAGCCGCCTGCGATTGTCAAAATGTCAACACCTCGGTGTGGGCTCAATCCGCTATAATCAGTCTCAACCTGGCCAATGATGGCCTGTGAAGCTCCGTGCTGCGGGTGCTGTACTTTTTAAGATTGGGCCCGCCGGATATGACGGTTGTAACTGCGCAGACGCCCATTGCAAGGGAAGTTGCTCCGCTGCTAGAGCATGGTAGGGTTTCGTCCCACGAGATAAGAGATGAAGCCGAGGGGTCGAACGAGAGGCGGACAGTATAACGGGAGGCGCGAGAGGGGATACCACGACGGCGATGAGGAGATCAAAAACGGGGGCGGCGGGGCACCTAGGATCCATCCAGGTCATGATGAAGAGGAGAGGTCGCGAGGAGAAAGGGGCGTAATTTACCATCAGCGCGACGACGAAGATCCATGGGCAGGAACCCAGGCACCCAGCAAGAGGGCCTCCGTTGAGATGTCATCGTCCGCCTGCTTGGCGCGCCACCATCGCCTAGGTTTACTGCTTCTCGAGGGATTTTTTGCGATGGGGAGAGAAGGGGAAGGAGACGTACCGACTGCCTACAGAGCAATACGGAGCAACAAGTGCAATCAGAAAGCCCATATTGGCCCAATTAACCATATATGGCAGAATTTGTTAAGGGAGTAGCTGCCCTAGAGACATCCATCCAGGAGTCAGATTGGCCGGCCAGAAAATGTTCATCCGCCAGATCCGATGGCCAAAAACCTTGATAGCCTGAGAGGGCAGGAAAAGTGCTCGGTTATAATGTCTTTAAATATAGAAGCGTATATTTCTTTACGGAGGGAGTACATGTTTTTCTTTCCGCCGAATGATTTCCCCGGTAATGGTACATCAAGTGCGGGGGCATCTCCTTCAAAAAAAAAGTGCGGGGGCATCTGGAATTTAAGCTACTATTGTTTCAGCTTATGATAGCTGAACCAATAATACTGAGCATTTTGAAGGCCGTGTAGTTTATCGAGTAAAGTGAAGGAGAAATTTGTTTTGTAATTTAAAAATACACGTGCTCCAGTCCCCTGATAATTGAATTTTTTTGTCGCCCTACCTTTGATCCTCGAGGAGCTTGTCAAAAGAAATGATGCTCCTGTGAGCATAGTTGTGATTTTTTTTAGGGAAGAGCATATTTGTGATATGCGCATATTTGTGATATGCTCCCCTTTATGTATTGCCGTTGTAGAAGACAAGAGCTGAAGGAAGGACGGCTACTGGTGAATGCATCACTAGCTTTTACCATGTCTTTAGTTTGGCCTCAGTTTGCAAGATGGGTACTACTTCAATCTGTTGTTGCGGTTTGTTATTCGTTTCTCATGTCTCTATACCCGTCAAGGTTTGAGAGCCTGGCTTCTTATTCTCTTTCAATTATGCCATTCATCTGCTGATGTAGTAGATTGTGAACACTTGCTCTGGGTTGGTAAAATTTTAAATTTTGAATTCTTCGCTGCAATAGTCTCGGCGACCTCTACGTCTTCCCATCATTGGTCATCCACCACCACGCTCATGGACTCCTCGCCACCACCTCCGCCGAGCTTTGGCACCGTCCCTTAGGACATCCGGGACGCGATGCCATGTCCCAACTTCACAAGAACTCCTTTATTTCATGTAATAAGGCAGCCTCACATATTTGTCATGCTTGTCAGCTTGGCAAACACGTGCACTTGCCCTTCGCTAGGTCTACCTCAATAAGCGTCGAACCATTTAAGTTGATACATTGTGATCTTTGGACTTCTGCAATTTTGAGTAATTCTGGTTTCCGATACTATCTTGTTATTGTTGATAATTTTTCTCATTTTATGTGGACCTTTCCTCTCCGGAAAAAGTCCGACACCGCGGGTATTCTTCTTAACTTTGTTGCCTACATTCACACACAATTTTCACGTCCTCTTGTAGCCATGCAAGCCGACAATGGGACTGAGTTTATCAACTCCACGGTCACCTCTTTCTTTTCCACTCATGGTATTCACCTTCGTTTTTCATGCCCCTACACGTCCGCCCAAAACGGCAAGGCCGAATGTGCTATCCGCACGATCAACGACGTCACTCGCACTCTCCTATTCCGATCCTCCATGCCACCCTCCTACTGGGCCGAGGCTCTCGCAATGGCAACATACCTTGTCAATATACGCCCTTCACAATCCATCGGTTTTTCGGTTCCCTACATTCTCCTCTACGACACACAACCGAACTATGCCGCTCTTCGTGTCTTTGGTTGCCTCTGCTATCCCAACCAATCCGCTACGGCCAAGCATAAACTAGCCCCTCGGTCCACTGCTTGCGTCTTCCTCGGATACCCGTCCAATCACAAGGGATACCATTGCCTAGATATCTCTACCCGTCGTGTCATCATCTCTCGCCATGTCCAGGATCCAGGCCCGGTTAAGAAGACCCTCATGGACGAGGCGCTTGCTACGGCGTCCTCGGGGAACCAAAGCGGCAGGCTCGGTGCGATCTCGGTAATCGACTTGCCATCCAGCCAATGATCTGTCCAGAAACGACAGGTATGTCTGTCACCAATAGTCCAGGATGTGGAAGGACGAAAGATGTCGCGCACGTCAGCGTTGTCTGGCGGGTGGAGGTGATGCCAGGGCTAGAGGAGTAAAAAATCAGTTTTACTCCTCTAACGCGCACCTAAACGATCCATAATCCGCCGTAAGAAAGTAAAAATTATACTCTGGTCCTTATCCCTTCCTTATTTTTACTCAACCGCTCTGGCACGAAATAAAAATCTTGCACCTCTCTCGCCTCCCCCTGGTGCTCCTGCGCTCAGTTGTCGGGCCTCCCATGAGCTCCCCGCCACCGCCCCCTGCCCCAGTCGTGCCCTCAGCCTACCCCAGCGCGACACCACCTTTGCGGCTGTACTGATCGCCGTTCCGGCGACCGCCATGGACGAGCTCCGTTGCGGGCTTCGTCACGTTCGAACTGGTCCATGTAGGCCATGGCCAGCTACACCACGGGCCACGGCGCCCTGGCGAAGGTGATGTTGCCTGTGGCGACACTACTAGGGAAAAGCTTATAGGTAGACGCTTACTAGTAGCGCGGGTTTATACCCCTCGCTACTGCTACTTACTAGTAGCGTGGGTTTTTACCCCTTGCTACTACGAAGTTGATAGTAGTAGCGCGGGTTTATACCCCTCGCTACTACTAAGTGGTCTCTACCGTGCCTCCTCGGGACATGCCATAGTAGTAGTGAGGGGTATAAACCCGCGCTACTGCTAAGTTGATAATAGTAGCGCGGGTTTATACCCCTCGCTACTACTAAGTACGAGGTAGGTGAAGTCCCCATATCCTCGGTCGGATCCCTCCTCTCTTCCTCACTCCCCCCCCCACCCTCTCTCCATAGGCTCTCCCATGGTGCTCCTGCCCAAGCACATCTCCTCCTCCATGGCGCCCAACGAGTCCGCCTCCTCGCGTCGCAGGCGTCCAGGAGCTCGTTCATCTTCCACCTCGCCTCCATGCCACCGCGGCGGAGCACCTCGCCACCGGTGACTAGCACCGATGCGCCCTCCATCTCCTTCCTTTCTTCCTTGTTTCTCTTTTCCCCTCTCCCACTCCCTCTGTTTTTACTCACCTCCCATGCCCATGCCTGCGCAGGTCGTCGACATGGCCAACTAGGAGCTCTCTGCCTTGGCCGTGAGGAGAATTCTCATAACGTCATCTTGCTCTGCACTGGATCCGGTCCCTCTCCAAAACCATCATCGGATTTGGTCTGCCACTACCCATCCGCACCTCCGGCAACCCATGTCGTCGCTGGATCGAACCATTGACAGCATGCACGGGATCGAGATTTTTTTAGTTTTTGAAATTAATAGTAGTAGCACGGGTCACAGACATGTGCTAGAGATAGTTAGTAGTAGCGTGTGTGGAATCCGTGCTACTACTAACACATGTAGTAGTAGCAGCAACGCAGGATACACCGCGCTACTACTATCAGTTAGTTGTAGCACCGTAGTAGTAGCGCAGGCACCCACGCTACTATTAGCTGTTTAACCTGCGCTACTACAAGGCTTTTTCCTAGTAGTGCGACGATGCCCCAGTAGACCTGCAACATGAACATGGGGTTGAGGTCCTTCCACAGTGATGGGAGGCTAAGCTCGAGCCCTAGGAAGAGGGAGAGCAGCGCGAAGGAGGCGCAGAAGTGCATGTCGTAGGTGTTCCTCATGATCTTGCGTTGCTCAGAAAGAACTTATGACACAGTGGAGCTACCAAGTGATCCAGATACCGATGATGAGGAGGAGGAGGGGGAGGAGGAGGAGGATGGGGAGGGGGGGCAGGAAGAGTTGAGGAATACGTGGACACTGCCCAAGAGGTCCGTCTTAGCAAGCTATGAGATAGGAGTTCATTATGTGGTGCTGAATAAACTGAGGCTCCATGTATGGATGCTCACAGAATCGACCAGCAACGGACTAGGGTGGACAATGACACACAAGGCCAACCTGAGGCCGCACGATAATGTATTGGATTTGGTTACGGTACAGCCAAGGATGAGATGGGAGGTGGTCGGATGTAGTAAAAGGGACTTGTATGGTGTTATTATGAACAGGGAGATAATGAAAAATAATCAGGCATGTTTGTCCAATTCTCGGTCCAAATACAATAGCCATGAGAGAAGCAACAACGCTGAAGAGGAGGATAACTATGACAAGGCAGAAGAACTCAATAGGAGAGAGGGTTGTGGACATTCGTGGAACACAGAAGAGCATAGCGACGTTAGCATGGACGAAAATGTTGCGGCTGCCCTAGGTCTTGAAGGAGATAGCGATGACGAGACAACAAGAGACGATTCTGAGTACTTGTGGAATTGGAAGAAGCATAACTTCATCGACATGGGTGAGAGTATTGCGGCCAGCTTAGTTCTCGAAGAAGAAGAAGAAGAAGAAGAAGAAGAAGAAGAAGAAGAAGATGTTGATGATGATGATGATGATGATGATGATGATGATGATGATGATGATGATGATGATGATGATGATGACGATGAGGTAGAAGAGGATGATGATGCATACAACTCTCAACACACAGACGACATAGGGTGGGGCTGTAGGATCATGGGATTCCATCCACATAAAAATGTGCTCCTACTACATCTAAGCCATGTGGGGGTGGCGTATCATCTCGATGCCTCGAGAATGCAGTATTTGGGTTACATGTTTCCCAAACAAGCGAAGAAACAAACTAGAGGCATCCACGGTGCATTCCCGTATCGCCCTTGCTTCATCGATGCCCTCCCGGTCTGAAATATGTCCCGTGACAGTAGGATGATCGCACAACAGTTTCACAGGCACCCCTTCCACCCTTTTTCTTTTGATGGAAAACGGTAGGAATTTCCTACTGCATTTACATTATAAAATAATTGTTTGTGAGTTACACAAAGTCAAAAGTAAGTTACATGCATGCACCCCCTTTTTTTAACCACCAGGCTCATGGTAATGCAATAATTTGCTGGCAGAAAGGACCATACGAATGGGTGATATTTTTTTTCCTTTTATTGATTTCAATTGATTCGATTTTACTAGTATATTAATTGTTAGACTAACTCATGTACGCAATACTATATAAATATACTTATATACAGCTCATTCGTTGCACAATGTGTTAGGATAAGTTGTATAGGGAAAGGAAAGTAGTTTTAATTATACTCTGTCTTCTATCCCTTCTTCTATTCCAACTCCTGTAACCTTGATCGATCATGTTACGATCGATCGTTCCTTGTAAGCACGGCAATGTTTCTATATAATGCAATGCGGCCCAGACGAAGAGTTCTACGCTTCCCACAATAACTTATATGGTATCAGAGCCCCTTCCTCTCGTACATCTAGCCACGACAATTAGATCGATCTAGTTGATCGAGAAGACAGAAAAAAGAGAGCCGAGAGAAAGCACCTTCACATTGTTGAAGTTGGTCTCTCTTTATTAGCTCATGCTTCCATGCCACTTAAATATTGGGATGAAGCTTTCATCACAGCTACTTATCTCATTAATCGTCTCCCTAGTAGAGTTATTGGCAATACAACTCCTTTGGAACGTCTGTTTCATCAAAAACCAGACTATAACTCTCTCAAAAAATTTGGGTGTGCTTGCTACCCAAATTTGCGTCCTTATAATCGCCACAAACTTGAGTTTCGTTCTACTCAGTGTGTCTTTCTTGGCTATAGTAATCTTCATAAGGGATATAAGTGTCTAGAAGTTACTACAGGTCGCATCTATATTTCTCGAGATGTTGTCTTCGACGAGACCTTGTTTCCTTTTGCAAAACTTCATCCAAATGCCGGAGCCTTGCTTCGTTCTGAAATTTCCCTTCTTTCAGACTCTTTATCTAATTCTGATCACAAGGGTGAATTAATTAGAACTGATCTGGTCGGTTCGGCTGCATCCTCCGGATCTTCTGTGGCAGGGTCTACAGCGGTGCAACACACAGTACTTCCGCGCCGTCATACAAGATCTCAGTCTGGAATTACCAAAGAGAAGGTTTATACTGATGGTACAATCAGGTATGATAAAACCAAGCGAGCTTTTCTTATTAGTACCAGTGAGCCCACACATTTGCATGATGCTCTTGCTCACAAAGATTGGAAGAAGGCTATGGATTGATGAATATGATGCACTCATGAAAAATAAAACTTGGCATTTAGTATCACCAAAAAAGGACAGTAATGTGATTGATTGTAAGTGGTTATACAAGATCAAAAGGAAAGCTGATGGGAGTATAGACAGATACAAGGCTAGGTTGGTTGCAAAGGGTTTTAAGCAAAGGTTTGGTATCGACTATGAGGATACTTTTAGTCATGTTATTAAAGCAACTACTATTCGCCTTGTATTGTCTATTGCTATTTCCAGAGGATGGAGTCTACAACAGCTAGATATTCAGAACGTGTTTCTTCATGGTGTTCTTGAGGAAGAAGTGTTCATGCGGCAGCCATCAGGATATGAAAATAAAAACACACCACACTATGTTTGTAAGTTGGATAAAGCATTGTATGGGTTGAAGCAGGCTCCAAGAGCTTGGTATTCAAGGTTGAGCACACAACTACAACGGCTTCGGTTTACACCATCAAAGGCAGATACCTCATTATTCGTTTATAGTAAGAACAGTATTACCATGTTTGTTCTTGTCTATGTTGATGATATAATTGTTGCCAGTTCAAATTCAGATGCAACTACCTGTCTCCTTAAGGATTTGAAACTAGAGTTTGCTCTCAAGAACTTGGGAGATCTTCATTATTTTCTTGGAATTGAGGTCAAGAAGGTAAAAGATGGTATACTTCTTACACAGGAAAAATATGCTACTGACATTCTGAAACGGGTACATATGGAAAAGTGTAAGCCTGTGAGTACACCTATATCCATGTCAGAAAAGCTTACTATTGAAGCTGGAGAAGCTCTTGGAGCAGAGGATGCAACAAACTATAGGAGTGTTGTAGGTGCTCTTCAGTATCTGACTCTTACACGTCCTGATATTTCTTATTCTGTGAACAAAGTTTGTCAGTATTTGCATTCTCCTACTACAGCTCATTGGACTGCAGTAAAAAGGATCTTGAGGTATCTTAGATATACAGAGGGACTTGGTCTTCAGATTGTCAAGTCCTCATCTCTTCTTGTGTCTGCCTATTCTGATGCAGATTGGGCAGGGTGTGCTGATGACAGAAGGTCTACAGGTGGCTTTGTTGTGTTTCTGGGAACAAATCTTGTGTCATGGAGTGCAAGAAAACAGGCTACTGTCTCAAGGTCGAGTACTGAGGCTGAGTATAAAGCTTTAGCAAATGCTACAGCTGAAGTCATGTGGATTCAAACATTGCTTCATGAACTTGGAATTAAAATTCCTCAAGCTGCAAGGTTATGGTGTGACAACATTGGTGCAACCTATCTTTCAGCTAATCATGTTTTTCATGCACGTACAAAGCACATTGAAGTTGATTTTTATTTTGTAAGAGAACGAGTGGCTCGAAAGCTACTTGACATCAGGTTTATACCTACAGGGGATCAACTTGCTGATGGCTTCACAAAACCGCTTACTATGAAGAGACCGGATGAGTTCAAGTACAATCTTAACCTTGATAAGATTACTTGAGGTTTAGATTGAGGGGGAGTGTTAGGATAAGTTGTATAGGGAGAGGAAAGTAGTTTTAATTGTACTCTGTCTTCTATCCCTTCTTCTATTCCAACTCCTGTAATCTTGATCGATCCTGTTACGATCGATCGTTCCTTGTAAGCCACGGCAATGTTTCTATATAATGCAATGTGGCCCAGACGAAGGGTTCTACGCTTCCCACAATAACTTATACAATGTTGGTCTTCTTTTCTCTTGCCTCGCTACTGATAATGATAATTATCTATTTAGTTAGGCATATTGGCGTCACCTGAATTTCACGGGTAGGGAACAGGATGAATAAGGTCCTACCGGAATTTCAGATTGCTACTGGATGATCTATGCCACGTAAATTCATTACATCGTCACAAAATTGTTTCTGCCATGGCCACTGCCATCAAGTACCCATCGGTGTAGTTTATCTGTTATGCTGCTGGCAGCCATCCCTTTCCCTGAGCTCTGACAAGAGTTACATTTGCTCCTGGCAATTTGGCGTTGAACAAAAACCTCCTCTACCTTTAATTACCCCTAAATCCTATATCAGCACCCACTATGTATCTTATAGCGGTGGAAACCAGACATCCGCCGTTGTATAGTTTACATCAACGAGAGCCTCCAGTGTGTTGGTGGTGATCAGGCCATGGATTCAATGAACTATTGCACAGTGATGGTCTTGTTTTTTCTAATGATTGTAATTAACTAGTAATAATGTGCCGCTAAACTACCATCTTGGCATCACCTGAATTGTCACTGGTAGGGACCACAATGAAAAAATCGTATGAGAATTTTCATTCCTCATTGGATGATCTATAACACGTAAATTCGTTATTGATGAAAAATTATTTATGGCATGCCCACGACCGTCGAGTATCCATCGCTCTAGATTATATACTATGTTATGCTGAAGTTGGCGGCATTCCCTGAGCTTTGACAAGTGTTAACATTTGTTCCTAGCAACATTGAACAGAAACATCCATCTACCTTTAATTACCCCTAATTAAAGGATATATCTACCTTTAATCAGCACATACTATATCTTGTAGCCGTGGAAACATACCATCCGCCGTTATATAACTTTTTTTGAAACACAGTACAGACGCAAGCGCTCATATACACGCGCATACACTCACCCCTATGGACGCACACACGCACACCCTACCTCTCTAAGCACCTCCGAAAGACTGAGTCGGCCTATCATCTTGAAATTTACGAAGTCACCGTAGGCACCTCGTCGTCGACGGGAACGTCTCCTCCCACTGAATGTGAATCGCCAGAAATCCTGAAATAAATCTAGAAATAAATGCGAGCACCGAGATCTGAGGATACCACATTTCCTCTAACCATCCAACCACAGGTTGGTTTGCATTATATAACTTTTGTTAACGTGAGCTTCCGAAGTGTTGGTGGTGATCGGGTCATGGACAGAATGTCTAATTATCAACCATGGTTTCATTTGAATTTCTAAAGTCTAAAGTCTAAATCATGACATTTTATTGAATTTCTAAAGTCTAAATCATGTCATTACAAGCCACTGACAAATTGTCTAATTCTAAACCATCGTTTTTTAGGGATAAACCATGGTTTCATATGATGCAGATAGTAGTTTTTTTTTTTCAATTCCAAAGTCTAAACTATGGTATCACAAGCCAGCAACAAGTTTGTTAAGAGTTGGATCTGCATTGTACTACCATGTCCCAGGCAAGAAGGGCGCTATAGGAAGCGGGTATTTCCACTTCAATTACACAATTCGTATGAAGTTTCTTAAAATCTCCGTGCCATCCTTGTATTGCATGCCCACTCATCCTTCCTCTCTCTCTCTCTCTCTCTCTCTCTCTCTCTCTCTCTCTCTCTCTCTCTCTCTCTCTCTCTCTCTCTCTCTCTCTCTCTCTCTCTCTCTCTCTCTCTCTCTCTCTCTCTCTCTCGCGCGCGTGTTGAAGCTTTGGTGCTAGAATCTAAGCACCAAGGTGTCACTTTCAAATTTGTAAAAATTGTACATTATACATAACATAATTTCAACTAAACATCATTATAATCTTAACTAATAGTTCTAAATAAAATTATTTTGTTGGAGAATTAGTATTAAGTACATCTATAGAACATTTTTGCATTTTTAGAGGCACCCCTAGATCCAAATAGTCATGACATCTCGGATGTCCGAGTGCTTATGCATGTATCCTGCACCGCCTCGGGACTCCATATGAACTTCTCCAAATGTTTTGTCATGCCAATCCAATGTTCTAATGAATACCTCACCAATGTTGCCTCAGAAATGATGTGTCCCGTTGCCACCTTCCCGGTGCAGTATCTTGGTCTCCCTCTTTCCAATTGGAAAGAACCCACCTCGACCTTGTTAGCACTTGTCCACGGTCCCATCCCGGTCCACTACCTCATCATCATTGCCTTCAAGAAGATGATCCTCATGCAAGTGATCTGTGTCATTTGAGGCTTCCTATGGGTTGCTCATAAGGATGCGTGTGGTGGTCAATGCCTCGTCAACTGGGATCGTGTTTGTTGTTCGACCTCCCTTGGCATACTTGGGATTCGTAATCTCTGGCGCTCAAGCATTGCTTTGCGAACTTGCTAGCTTTGATTCCAGAAGATTGACCCATCTAGCCCCTACCAGCATCGCCATATTGCATGTGACCCTGAGGGCTATCTTCCGGGATCCACCGTATGGACTATTGGCGACGGGTCCTCCTGCCTTTCTAGATGGATCACTAGATTGATGGAAAGTCCATCTCGGAGTTACCCCCCTTGGTCTTCGCCCAAGTCCCGTGTTGATGACAAAAGACTTGCACTCTTCAGGAGGGTTTGCACCTCAGTTCCTGGGTACATGACATCCAAGGCATGCTTGGTCCTGCGGAGATGGTCCAGTACATCGAGCTTTTGCTCCGGCTTCAACACACTCCCCTCTCAGCCAATCCGGACATGCTTCGGTGGCAATGCACCTCGTCTCGGGCTTACTCGGCCAAGTCTTGATATGGTGCCCTATTTTCTGGTGCTATAGAAGCCCCCATTGGAGACTCACTTTGAAGACATTGGCTACCTTGCGCGTCAAGGTCTTCATCTGGCATGCCCTCCAAAACAAATGTTGTATGGTGGATTGCCTCGACTGTAGGGGCCTCCTTCATTCCGACAAGTGTGTTCTCTATGACCACGAGAGTGATGATATGCAGCACATCCTTGCAGGTTGCTCCATATGCCGACAGGTATAGCATGAGGTCCTCTCTTGGTGCCGCACAACTATTGATCTTCTTCACCCGAAGTTACCTTTCCTTGACTAGTTAGTGTCGCATTGTCATCATGCTCCGCATGCCTATGGAAGGGGTTTTCCTCTCTCTTACTACGACTGCATGGTGGATACGGAAGTACCAATGGATGCGTCTTTGATAGACTCGCGGTGGTTATGCTTTGGGCTAGAGCTGGAACCAGAGAGATCTAATTGTTATTATCATAGTTCTGTTGGGATCAACACCCCTACACCTTCTTCTGCTAGCTCGTGCACTTACTAACAAGCCAGCTCATGTACATGCTCTCGCACTTACTACCTATTGACACAAGATTTTAGCATGCCCAAAAACACAATTAAGATGGACTAAAATGACAAAGGTTTCAACATGAAAAATCTTCATCTTGTCGAAGTGGCCGACTTTGATATTTAGATCATCTCAATCCAAGGTCAGATGCAACTTGTAGAGTCAAAACAGGCCAGGGGCAGAAACTGTAGAGTCATTGCGTACAGACTGAGTGGATTTGACTCGGTAAGACCGAATGGATGTCAGAAAAATTATCACAAGGCACCCAATTCACTCGGTGAAACCGAGCGAAACCACTTTAGAATTTCAAGTGCAATACAAGAAGAATACACGGTCACTCGGTGAGACCGAACAAAATCACTCGGAAATTCCGAATGGAAACAGAAGAGTACAAAAGGTTGGCCACGGTCACTCGAAGAGACCGAGATACTCGGATGGTCCGAATGGATCCGAAAATTGCCGGCTTGTGTACCTTATAACCATTTCACACTCTTTGTGATAATGACACGCAGTCTTGCGTATTCGTGAAAATGATAGAAGACGGGGGCGCCTATGGGGAGGAGGACGACGCCAATCTAACGGTTTTGTGCAAAAGGATCTAACGGCCCGTAGGGTGACCGATCCGATGATTGAGCTGGTTGGCGGACGGTTTTTTTTTTTTTTTTGCACGGGCCAGATGGTCGTATACAAGGCAGCTACGCCGGTTCGCTTGTATTTGCAAAAGAACAAAAAAAAAACTCCATCGCCAGATCCCATTATTATTCCTCTCTTTGTACCCGAGATCGCCCACCCCGACTTTTGAGAGCGACCTGGCCGGCGTGATGGACGGCAACGGCGTAGCCCTCCCCAGCGACCTCCTCCTCGAAATCCTCAGGCGCCTCCCCGGCCACGCCCTCGCCGTGTCCCACTGTGTCTGCCGCGCGTGGCGCGACCTCGTCGGCGCCCACGCCCACACCCTCCTCCTCCCGCAGGTCTTCCCGCGCGAGTTCCCCGGCGTCTTCGCCACCTACGACGGCTACGACCCCGACTTCGCCTTCTTCGGCCCGCCGCCATCGCCGTCGGCCGACGCCCACGTGCCCGGCTACCGGCGTCTCTTCTGGGACCATTGGGATTGCATCGTAAAGCAGCACTCCAACGGCTTGCTCCTCGTCACGGGGAAGCGCTCGTTCAATCCTAATATGATATACGTGTGCAACCCAGCCACGTCGAGTGAGGCGTCGAAGAGACCGGGCTCCAGGAAGCCCGTTTTACCAAAAAATATATCAAAATACATTTAAAAGTTTTTAAAAATGCCAATTTTTTTTTGTACAAATACATATGCATATTCTTTAAGTATGTATAAATTTTCAGTAACTAATTTGATCATTTGCATGCTACATAAAAAAGACAAAAATCTGACACAAATACAACAAAGAAAAAGCCTATTTCAATCTGTGTATTTGTCTTTTTTGTATACATCACATATGAATATATATGTTTATGAAAATTTGTACATGTATACTATAAGTATATGTCTACATGAAAACATTTATTCAGATTTTTTTGAGTTATGGAAAAGGTATTTTGGCTGAGAAATGTATATAGAGCTCAGTGGAGCTCGGCCTCTGCAGCCACTTTTCGAGCCACGTCGCAGTATGCCCGCTTGCCGTGTCCGCCGACACGCTGGCCGTGTAGCGTCGAGGGCGTGTTTCTCGCCTTTGACCCGGCCGTGTCGCGGCACTACGAGGTGTTCTTCTTACCCACGGAAAAGCTAGATCGCAACGATGAGCAAGATGAGTGGACACGCCGACCGTGCCCGTGCTGGATCGATTGGGAGGACACGTGGCTACCCAACTTGTTTGGACAAGACGAACCATTCTCTGAATCTAAGGAAGAGCCCAACCAAAAGGTGCCCAAGGAGAATGTATTCCACGTGTTGGTGTTCTCTTCACGGACAGGCCAGTGGGAGAGCCGCAAGTTCACGCCAGGGCGCCGCGCCTCGGGAAACCTGTACGATGTGGTGACCACGCCGCTCTATAAGGATCTGCGCACGTGGTGGTCGGCCGAGTACTGGCATGGCTCACTCTACGTGCACTGCCATAGTGGTGTCCTCGTGATCCTGCGTTGCTCGGAGGGGACATGCCAGATGGTTCAGCTTCCAGGGCATCCTTATGGCCGCAAGAGATTGCGTCAATGAGCACTGCCAACGAGGTACTTAGGGAGTTGCAATAGAGGGATCCGCTATGCCGTGCTCAATGATCTCCTGCTTGAAGTATGGGATCTAATGGAGTTGGCCGATGATCAGTTGGGATGGACATTGGCACACCGTGCCGACCTCAAAGAGCATGACCGTATGATGAAATATCTTAGTAGTGAACCGAGGATGGAACCAAGGATGACATGGGAATTGGCTGAAGGCAACAAAGACTTAATCAGCCTATTCGAAGATGGCAACAATGAGGAAATCGATGATGATTGCGATGACGGGACCGGAGACTACGAGGATGGTGGAGAGGAAGAGGACAAAGATAACTATGACGAGGCACAAGATGAAGAGGATGAACAAGAAGATAATGATGATGAGACACAAGGTGAAGAGAAGGAAGAACAAGATAGCTATGTTGATGATGATGATGATGATGACAACGATGACTATGATGATCATGATGACGAGACACAAGGTGAAGAGAAGGAAAAACAAGATAGCTATGTGGATGATGATGATGATGATGATGATGATGATGACGATGACGATGATGGTGACGATGAGGATGAGGACGAGGATGGTGATGATGATGAGGAGGACGAGGAGGAGGAGCAATTGGAGAGTAGAGACGGTTCCGACTACTCATGGAACTCGGATGAACACAACTTCATTAACTATGATAACATTACAGTTCCAGATGAAGACCTTTGGGGGTGGGGCTGCAGTATTGTCGGATTCCATCCATACAAGGATGCGCTTCTTCTCAAATTTAGTGACACGGTGGGGACATATCATCTCCAGACTTCCAGAATGCAGTATCTAGGAGGCTACACATATCCCGAGAAACATCACCAACAAGTTAGAGGCATGGACCATGCATTCCCCTACCGCCCTTGCTACGTTGATGCACTCCCGCCCAGAAATGTCTCGTTCATCTTAGAAACTCGACACCGGACACCTTTTCTGCAATTTTATTTGCACCGTACGTTCTTTAGTGAGTTACTCTTATGACATTCTTGTGGTTATGTAATTCCCTTGGAAGAAATACAGCTGTCATGGAGAATGAACTTATTGTGGGCGAAGTCACTAATCCAAATGTACTTATTGTGGTTATGTAGTATACTGCTCTGTACTTTTGTTACGTATTTTGATTAGCAAACCACTTGTGAAATGAACTTATTGTGTATTAGGGTACAGGTGGCATTTGCATTGTCACTAATCCAAATGGAGCTATTTTCGTTCTTCTGGGAATCCCATGCTTGTCCGATCGACCTCCCCAGCTCAAGGTGATTTTTAGATGTGATTTTTTGTTGTCGGAGTTGATTTTCATATGTGATATTTTTGGAGCTAGAGCCTAGAGCAGAGCAAGCCCAAAGTGTCACCAGTTTCGCGATTTGTTCAGTAACCGAGATCTCGTGATAAAGCGTCTAAACCAGTCCAAATAAAAACCTGTATTACCATTTCTCGTGATAAAGCGTCTGTACCTTATTATGGTGCAGACCATACATGGACATGCTCTTACATCAGCTACATATAGTATATATAATTAGAAATTCTCCTTGTGAAAGTCAAACTTTGTGTTTGTATTGTGGGTGAAGTCTGCCGACAACTGCCGCAGCTGCGCCACAAGAACAGGCTCGCCGCAGTAGAAAACCCCTGAAGCAGAATTATATTAAGGTGTGTTAGCAGACGATCGATGGTAGCTAGTCACCAACATTTGTAGTACCAGATCAATGTGAGAATGGCAGCAGCGAGAAGACGTACCAACGCGTTGGTTCTCATGGTTGACCGCGATACGCTTGAAGACGCTTCGCCAATTAGGCCTGGCAAAGTGGGTCTTGACGCTGGTCCCGGACAGAATATCAACCCCCTTCTTGGCATGGTTGAGTTCCTGGAGCATGACGATGAGCGCGGAACGAGCATCGCCCTCCTGATACACGCTCGAGCAGTGGTTGTGGAGCTCAATCACCCCATCCTTGTCCTTCTCGGCCACCTCGTTCATCACCCCTCTGAACCATTCAAAGGAGCCTTCCTCTCTTGTGACCCAGTAGGAGTAGGCCCTCTTGGTCATGAATGGTTTCTTCTTTCCCTTGCTACTGCCCTCCGGCTCTGTTCCGCCAACCGATCCCCCACGCTGGATGTGGTTAAGCACATCCTTCACAATGCTGATCAAAGGGGTGGCTCCGATGCCAAGTCCGATGAGCAGCAGCACATCGTATTCCCGGTAATCTTGTGCTGGAGCACCATATGGTCCATCGATCATAAGTTTAGGGAATCTAGTACATGTCAAACAAAGCTTGGGATCAGAAAAAGGAGTTTGAAATATATATTGCATGGTTAAACATTTTTTTGAAGCAACTGAAGAAGTTCCTTTTCACCTTGCGTTGCTGTCAGTGATTCCCACGGAGAGGTCAGCTCTAAGGAGTCCACTTTCTCCATCAGTGGGAGGCCGACACGCCTGGTTTACATTTAAGGTTATTATCAGTTCCATCAAGTAGAGCAGTGGCATTGATATGAAAAATCAAAACCTTAACAATTCACAATGCTTCAGACATCTAAGTATTTTAAGCAAGATTACGCTACATTTGGGACAACAAGTATTTGAAGCACCCCCTATAGGTAATTCTGTCACACGTTGTTATTGGCATATCTCTATTCGTTCTCCAAAACATCCTTTGACATGTTTCTCCGGTTACACAAACTTCCAACAGGATGTGGTCACTAGACAAACCAAAGACCCAAAAAGGCTGATTTACCTCAGAGAAGACAGTCCTAAGCCGAGAAGTCCAATCACCCCTTGTGCGAATGTGGACACTGAGGTAATTATCTCCTGGTGCCGATGTAACGGAAAATGGATGCCTGTGATAGAACATTTTTTCCATACTATTAGTCATCTGCTGATTTCATAATTATATTAATGCAACTGTTTTCTTTTTCTCAAAGTGTGTGGCTTGGGTACCATTCATATGGAGATACAGCGCCGCAATTTATGAAGATGTACTGCCCACTCCTGTATTTGAAACCAGGTGGCTTGGACATATAAAGAGCCAACACATTCCCAGGATATACCGCAACCTGTTTAGGATACAAAAATTAAAGGCTAAGAAAGAGTGAATTCAGAATTTTCAATAATTTAAGGCTTCTTTGCTGTTCAGCAATCCATCTCCCATGTTAAATGGCTTGGCACATATTAAGGTGCACTATATTTAAAAGAAAAGACAGTAAATTTGTGTCCGATTATTTAATTTTAAGGTCAAAAAGACAAACAATGAAAAGCCATATGAAAGGGATTTCGTCATGGTGGTACCTTCTGAATCTTAACTGAATCATGTCTCCTGAATAACCGAACGATGCGCTCGCATGAATATAGGAAGACAGGATAAGCGATATACATCCATGTCTGAAAATAGTAAGAAAATTTATCAATAATTCTGATCATTAGAATTCTCTATTGGCATTATTAGGGCATAGATAGACTTTTACCGTTTTCTTGTACCACTCCTTGGTCAGATACAGACTTGTTCCGTGTACGATGAGCAGTGCATACACAATAGCAAACAGGTGGTGTGTAAACCAGAAGGCATTGAAACCAGTCATCTTCTTGAGTGGATTAGTGTCCTTGAGCTTGTTACGTCGGAACCATGGCTGGGCTAACACAAAGGATATTGACATGAGCACTACCATGACAATACCTGTCCACCCCGCAGTTCCTTTTACAAACCACCAGTAATTTGGTGGCCTTGTCTCCCCAAAGAAAGGCTTCATTGGTTCGTATTTTGCATCACTTGCATGGAGCAGGAGAGGAAAATCACATGTCAGATGGGCACCTGCATGCAAAACTACACCAACTGCAACCCCTGCTGCTATTACCTGCACAATGGTAACATACAAGTGCTAGCTATGTTAAGTGCTAAATTATCTATCAGACATCGTCAGCAGGTTATTCTCAGGATATATCCTTACTTAATGCAGAAATACCACTTATTTACATTACCTTGTGGAAGTTTATGTTGTCATTGAAGGGTACAACAGCTCCAATCTTTGTCTTCGATCGGATCCAAGTGATTGTATTTCGGCAGACAGGAAAAAGGACGAGGGCCATATTGAATTTCAGGGTCTCGGCGGCACCCTTTGCAGTGGCCACACAGTAGCCCATGATGTTAAATACAGCTCGGTTGCGGTACTGGATGAACTTCCAAACGAAAAGGGCTATGCAGATGGAGATCCAGAGAGCCGCGACCCATATGCGCTTCCAGTTCTCCTCTACAAAGAAGGTAAACTGCAACCAGTAGTGGCGAAGTGGGCTTGTGTCCTTGCTAGGCGCGAGCCTCATGCTAAGAGCTTTGCTGAGCTTGGAGCTGTGGGTGATGGTCGATCTTGCAACGGCTTCAGATGGTGTCTGCAGTAAGAGCGACTCCAAGCTCTCGAGCTGTAAACGGTTAGATCGAGTGGTTAATTAGGAAGAAACCATGCCGCGAATCTCTGATTGTTACTACCTCGTCTTATATTTAGGAACAGAGGATGTACTTTTTTTTGTGAACAAAGAACAGAGGATGTACTTGATTGAACATAATACCTCTATGTAGCCCAAGTTTTTAGGGTCAAGCTCTTCCATGATGAGTGCTGCGTACTCATCAGCGCGCTCCTTGATCTTGGAAAGTTTGTTTGCTGATGCACTGAGGGCGATAATCTGCGAAAGCGTGCATCATTTGCTTAATATATGCTTCAAGTTTACTCACTAAGACTAGATCTTTTCAGTTTGGGGTCTTGTGAGTTGTGACTAACCTCCTTGACCTCCTCTACTGTGATTCTCCCATCGGCATTTTTGTCAACCCTGAACAAAGAGGTGGTAAGTGCTGTGCACCTATGTTCAGAAGGAAGGAACCCATGACAACATTTAGCAGAAGAGAAGTACTAACATGTCGATGAACGTTTGGAGACGGTTGTCGAAACCCTGATCACTGAGTTGCTCCCAGAACTCTTTGAGCTCCGGCTTGGTCAGCACCTCCTTGACGATCCCTCTCTTCCTCGCCAACGCATCGAACATCTGCACCGCAAACTCGTCGGACCCGTCCATCCCTGCACACACACACAACGAAAAGCAATTACTACCTGAACTATATACTTGTCTGCATTCACTGAACAGACTGTTCTAGAAGTAGTTACCAATGCATTTCCCAAATCTGGAACGGAGCAGGACGCCATCAACCTGCAGGTGGTTGAACCGCTTCTCCACGGCGGCCCAGCCGTCAGAGCCGACTTTCGCCGTCACAAACTGCAAGCCCTTGAGCGCCACTGCAGCGGTGCTCTTGCTTCTGTCATATCTCTTCCTCGCGGCGGCCACCGCAGCCTCCGCGGCCACCGGCCTGACGGCTTGGACCGACGCTGAATCGCGCTGAACATCGAGCGTGATCTCGACGACCTCGTCGTCGTCCTTGAACCTGCAGGTCTTTGTGGCCTTGCTTGAACCTTCTAGGTTTCCACTGTTTGGGATCAATGTTGCAGTGTCAGACTCAGTGGCTGGCTTGCCGCCAGCTTCAATGTCAGCCATGTCCTTCTTCTTTTTTACCTAACCCCAGGACAATTTTCCCTTTGTGCTCCCTGAAAGGGTGGCAAGTTAGTTAGTTAGCTGTCCAAGAGGGCAAGTCAAGTTACTATTGACTGTTCCTTTTCAGAAGCAAAACAAACTTTAGAGAAGATGTTTCTCCTCTTCTATCCACAAACAGAAAGGTAAACCAAAAATAAAATTTCGAAGAGCTTACTAACTTATGAAACAGGAATAGAAACTAGTTCATGTGAGTGCGTCAGACCAGTTTATGCCCCAGACCCGGTATGTGACTCGGCTGGGGCTTCTGGCTTTTGATGATAGGCTTAGGTGAGTAGACCGGGTATGTGGCCCAGGTAGCACCCCTTCATCATATGGATAGGAGTAGTGGCATATGTTGCCAAGATGGCGGATTCAGGCATATTGTTGTAATACTTTGTAAGGTCCTCGAGAATAATCAATAAAGTGGCCGTATACATCTCCCAGATGCAGAGGCCGGGGGTCATCCTCCTTTTCTAAAAAAAAAAACTAGTACTCCCTCCTTCCGGAACTACTTGCCGGAGAAATGGATGGACAAGTAATTCCGGACGGAGGGGGTACAAGAGAACAGAGTGAGTGATAGATTCCTAGCTAATTTCCAGCTGCTCAGATGTAGCTAGCTAGCTAGCATCTCTCCAAGGGGGGGGGGGGGGGGGGGGGAGTGAAGCAGCAGCATCCACTGAAGCAAGAGTAACAGAAATTTGTCTGAACCCCAAGCAGATAAAGAGAAACAAACATACTACACTAACCAAGAATCAAGCACAGAGGAAAGAAATACTCTGCTTTTTTCCCCTTCTTTTTGAAAACTCGAAGGGGGAAAAGAGCAAAGATTGTACCTTAAACCCGGAGCATTTCTCAGCAGACGAAGGAAAGAGCAAAGAGCAAAGAGAAGCCTTAATAATAAATACACATCACTACATGAGAGAGACAGAGCTGTCTGGGACCTAAAGGCAGGAGGGCTAGCAGCAGCAACCAAGCTTGCTGGCACTGCTCACTCACTCACTCGCTGCCTCAGTGGTGTCCTCCGAATGCGACGCGCTGGCCTCGCGACAAATGACACACGGGAAATTGGTTGCTGTCAGCTATAGGAAACTTATAACAAGATGAAAAAGACAGAATGTTAAATCTCTTTCTGAATCAGATCCAGAGATATTTTCCGATACGGAACTTGGAAGCTGACAGAAACGGTAAAAAGCTGTCGGCGGCTCCACACTCCACAGAAGAAGAAGACGATGGTGACTGAGAGCTATCCTCCGGAGATTTACATACGGACAGTACATGTTCCTCTTACGGTAACAGGAATTTGACAGTCGTTAAGAAGAAGAAACAGATTATGGAGTGAGAGAGATTCGCTCACACCAAAGCTCCCAATCCGGCCGCTCAGATCTGGATAGAGCCTGCGCCAGACCCCCCCTCAATCAATCAGCAGCACATTTCTTGGTGCCAGCAGGTTTGTGAGAGAGGGGAAATGGAAGAGGAGCTCAAGGAGATTCCGTTCTACTGTTGTAGGAGTAGGGGAGTGAAGGAGTGAACCGAGATTTGACCATGCTGGCTGAACCGAGAATCAAGCACACAAGAAATAAAAGCCATTTTTTTTTCCTGTTTGAAAACTCGAAGGGGGGGCGGGGGGAGATTGTACCTTAAACCCGGGAGCGATTTCTTGAGCCACTGACGGGAACCCGGAGCATTTCGCGGGACTCCACCGGAAGAAGAAGAAGAAGAAGAGAAGAGAGTTGTCTGGAGCTGTTTCAGATGCAAGTGTCACTTGCCCACCTGACCTGACCTGCTGCCTGGTACTCAGGGCCTGCTTGTGTTTGGCTGGAGGCCTGGAGCAAAATTGCCTTGCCTGGGCATTAACTAGTGATGATGGATGGTGTGCCTCGCGACAGATTGACACCGCGAAAATGGTTTAAATTTGCCCACAGGCTGACGGGCCTTTGGATCCTGCACCCAAGGTTGACTGTCAGTCAGTTGGCACAACTTGACCGGCCTTGGATCCTGTACCTGTACGCACCCAACTAGTTCCTCCATTGCTGTATATAAAAGATAGTTAGAAAGTAGTGCTAATCGAACCATATTTAGTACTCCCTCCGTTTATTTTTATAAGACGTTTCAGACAGCCCACATTGCCCTGTTTTGGGTGATGTCTGAATTGTCTACAAGGTCTTATAAAAGTGAACAGAGGGAGTAGCTGAAATGCACCGTTGTTTGTAGGTACTGACAAACGTGCCAGTGATGCCGATGCCGGAAACCACCGTTGCACTGAACCCGTCCTCGGTTTGTGCAAGCAGTTTCTTCTCGGAGGTTTGCCTCCAGGACCAGCAGTTTGTTTCTTCTTCTTCTTTTTTACTGAAAGTGGAGTCGCCCATGTGTGAGACTGATTGGGGTGCATGCATGTTGGGCTTACATTAGTTTAGTTCTAATACTTGCCTCAATGAATGCACTGCACATGCCTTCCTTGGGCCATGTACCTTTGATTACTAGTCAAACGGCCCAATCAGTGGTTAATGACATGACACATGACAGTATTGGAGTTTCCTGCAAGCTCGTGAAGGCAGTCCCGACGCTTCATACTACATGGAAGCAGGCAGGGGTTAGTTCATTAATCAAATGCCATGTGATAAACAACGGCCTCTCACCCACCTTCCCAGCCTAGCTAACAAAACACAACACACAACCAAGCAAGCCAGCAAGCAAGCAGCATAGGGTGCTCCATCTCCTCCTCCTGCACTCATCTGCTGAAATACAAATTGATAAATATATAGAAGAAGGGAAAATACACAGGAGCTTCTGGGTGCTCCACACACCTATACGAATATTAAATGTAAAAAAATACCAAAACAATTCAGAAATGTGTGACATTTGGGGATATCCAACCTGGGTTCCCAATCTACTACCGCGTGAAGTTTCGTGAAAAAATACCAGGAAACGTTTCCGTGACAAAAAAGATAAAATAAATCCTATGTATAGAAGAAGAAAAAACTGTTCCTGGTATTTGTTCAGTTACACACGCAGTAAAAGGGGGAATCGACCATCTTGCCGCATTTCTTAGCCATACATACATTCGCCTTTTAGCAAACCACTTCCGAAGAAACTGAACATGTTGTATAGTAATTCAGTACAGGTCGCAATCCAAATTCATAAATATATATACAAGCCCTTACTTGCAAAGATTAACACATGGACCAGAGTAGGAGGGCATGGGTCTGGTAAAAAATATTGGCATTTGTTCAGTTACACACACACAGTAAAAGGGAAAATCCACCATCCTGCCGCATTTATTTGCCATACATTGGCCTTTTAGCAAACCACTTCTCAAGAAACTGTCCCAAGCTTGTCACTCAATTAAATACAGGTCACAACTGCATCCATTTCAGGGACAAGCTTTTTCGGACGAAAAGAGTAGTAATTAAGTACAGGTCGCAACTGCATGAGCACTAATCTAAACAGAGAGCCACAAATCAGTCGCGAAAAATCCGCGTTCAGAATCAGGACAGGTGCACGAGAGACGATGGTTCCAACTTCCAACTAGTAGTAGCAGCAACGTGAAGGGCCTGTATTTTTCAGGCCGCTAATTAAGCAATCAGTGATCAGTCAAGAGTAGGGATAAACAAATAGCCAGGCCACATGGCAGTCTCGTAGACTTGCAAGAGCATCATGATATGAGACTTGACGATGAACATATATATATATATATATATATATATATATATATATATATATATATATATATATATATATATATATATATATATATATATATATGTATATGTAGCTCAGCATATGCAGCACTTGCAAGGTATATATAAGTAACCAATAATTGAGATGGAAACAATAACTATATCTTGCAATCATAATTAAGCTTGACACTTCCCAAGTGTAGCAGCGTTATTAACATGTGTGATTTGCAGGTTAGCTAGAATTTGTACTGTCAACTTATTGGTGCAGGCAAGGCACAACCAACGACATTTTCGCTACTTGTAGTTGTAACACATGTATGAAACCAAGATTTTTCACATGCAGCGACGACCTAACGAATCCTTTTTTTTTTGCTAGCCGTACATTGTGCAGCATCAGACTGACAATCGGCCTTGATGTGTTTTAGCAAAGTCTTGTCAGTTGGTTGGGCTTTACCCATCGACAGTGATCGACGAGCCCCTCCCCTCCCTCATGGCCTCATCGATCCATCCAAGTGGCCATGCCCATACTCTCTCTCTCTCTCTCTCTCTCTCTCTCTCTCTCTCTCTCTCTCTCTCTCTCTCTACATGTCCTGTTTGTGCCGCTCTTCTGAATAAGCATTGGGCCGGCTATCAGCCTATCACACACGCCGCCTTAATCTACTGTTGAACGGTCCTATTCAGAATTTCTCCCCAGATACTAACGTCTTTTGACTTTTTGGCCACGCTTTGTGGCCTCTGCTCTTTCGTCAGGCAGGGTGTGAAGTAAAATGATCCATCTCCCAAGACCAGCAGCACTTACATTTCTGGCTCAAAGTTTCATTCTTGGTCCAACTTACTCAGCCCTTGCATTGCAGGGTCACCACTCACCACAAGTTTTAGACGCTAGGTGCCATGGCAGCACAAGACTTCAGCTTAGTGCTGCCCTTTCCCTTCGCCGGCCTTGTACTGGTGCGCCACCATCTTCTTCTTCGGGGAAGCGTGCCGGTGTCAGCGTCTGGGAAGTTCGTCGACCCACCCCACCCTGCTGCAGCACGACGGCGTCCTCTTATGTGAGTCGAAGCGTCAAGGCTCAGGTCTGAATTTCTCTAGTCAGGCTCAGGTCTGAATTCTGATAATGCTCCAGAAGCACACTAGCTAGCAGAGTTTCATGCTAATCCAGCGACATTCATATTGGTGCAACATAGAAATTCAAAACATTTAACCACGATTCTGGATTCAGATAGGTTCCGTTCGCCAATTTCGGTATCCCAGTGGAAAAAGACATTTTTTGACATTTCAAAATCTTCCTTCTTAACATCCACAAAGTAGCTGCAGCCTTAACAGATTGATCGCGGATGAAATTTCTGAGAGGTACCGGTTACCATTCACACAAGATCAGAAGCCAGGTTCACAACCTCGACAGGTTACAGAGACATGAGAAACCAACAGGTGTTCCAGGGAACCGCAGCATATTCTTTCGAACTCCACAGGTATCTTGCAAACTGAGGCTGAATTAAAGACATACTAGTAAGTAAAGAGAAAAGGTAGTGATGCATTTTCATCAGTAGCTACCAAAGTCACTGTAGTCTAACAGGTCAAAGCTCTCATTCCTTCATCCCCAGGGCAACTTCTTCTCTCTACAGGAGGTTTTATCCGGTCACTGGCATAGCTCAAGCATCCGCTCCAGGCAGCGTACCCAGTGGCGGAGCCAGAAAAACTTAATCAGGGGGGCCAACTGATGTTAAATCATGTTGGGGAGGGCCAAAGCCAGCAAAATCATCATAATACACAATATTAGCAGCAGATAATCCCTCATGTAGTGGCAAAATCTGCATGTTGACCTGCCCCCCCCCCCCCCCCCCCCCCCCCCGGCGGCGTACACCCTCTTCAGCAAGTCCGCAGCTTCACCACGAATTTCCAGCAGCCGCGCGTTAGATTCATCGTTGACAGCTCTGATCTTCATGTAGCACCTCATGTACTCTGCCATGCGCCGATGCTCAAGCTCTTCCAGTTCAGCAATCGTGATGCCTGGCTTGTTAAGCATGGCATCGGCCTCGGCCACATTCTTGATGCGCACTTCTTTGTATTCGGCCATGACAGCCTTTCGTGTTTCACTTAGTGACTTAGGCTTTTCTGGGGGCAGATTATCAAGGCTTTGTATTCGGCCATGCGCACTTCTTTGTATCCATCAGACTCGAGCGAGGCCACCTCATCGTCAAGCAGGGTATCTTCAGGCTCAGACTTTGACATGGATCCAGCAGGTGCGCTTACCATCTGCAAAATGTAGGCCGGATATTTTAGGATGGATCCATATATGGAACACTTTAAGGAACTATTGTTCAATAAGGTTCACAATAGTAGCAACAGTAAAGCACAAACTGTTCCCATTAGAGCAAAAACTAACAATAATATTTTAGAAAAGGTACAAATTGACTGTAGAATGCATGGTCTGGGTTTAGAGAAACTAGATGACTCGTTGCGCCAATGGCGCAAAGGCCGAGAGGGGGCCAAGTATTGTGAGAATATTTAGACACCCAAGTCGAAAACCAAATGTGGCCAACACTCCCGCATCCTCTGCTTGAAAGCCGCCTTTTCTCACCAAATCAAACATAGATACATGATTCTTCAAGAGCAAATTTCGAAGAAAATATAAAGCATGGAAGGCTTTGTATTATTGAGACCATACCACCATATCTTCATTTAGTTTCTTTGGAAATCTAAAGGTCTAAGAGGATGGTACATGTGAGAAGCTGTGAATCCACAACAAAAAACTAAACTAACTTCCAAACAAACATTTCAAGTTTGGAAGCCACAAAGAAGCAGCCCAGATCTCTCGTTGTAGTGCAGGTACATGTCCTTAATCCTGCATCCACAGCCCATAATTTTTCAACACCTAAATGCACGAAATCCAACCGAAGGAAATCATGGCAGAAACATGCGACATGGCTTACGTCTCCGAGAAGGACTTCTTGGCATTCTTGTGCAGGTTGGACACAACAATCCTCGTTGCGAACTGCAGAAGAACCACACAGGCACCTTCCTTCACCTTGCCCTTGGGGAGGAGGGGGGCAACACTTGCAGCGCCGTGACAAATATATCTTTTCTATCCCTCTATCCCTGCTATTTGAAAACAAGGATCTCCACTGATAGAAAGATGCCAAGGAGAACCAGAATAAGGACAATAACCAAAGTGTACCCGGCAGTTCAGGCTTTACCCCAACAAGAACAGACCATGGTCAATTCACACAAGCATGAAAAAGCAGGCAAAGCACACCATGATACACGGCTAACAATTGAAATAAGCACGCAAATCATGTCCACACGCAACCACAAAATATGAATGGCATGAGGCAAAAGAAAACACAATGTCGGGCCAAACCCAGAATATCAACACGACCAATGAAGCAAGAATAATGAAAATACATAGGTCACACAATAAATGCAATTTCCAGAAAAAAGGAAAGGAAGAAACCCTGATAAGCAGAAGAAAGAAGAAGAAAACTTGATCAACAGAAGAAAGAAAAGGCGACCTCCAAGAACGTACAACATAAAAAAGGAAAGAAAAGAAGTAATCAGGCCACATGCATTGCACTAAACAGCTCATTATTATTAGGACCTGTGTGCATACCCAAACTTCTTAAGATTCTGTGTAGAGCAGAAATTTTGAAACGACCCAGAAATAAAATACAGAATTATGTGGTCGGCTTTTTGTTGATGACCAGCAACTATGTCAAACTGGGATTAGTCCACCAAAATTAAAGCTTGTTCAGAACAGGGGGTAGCATCTGTAGCTAACAAGATCAACCATCAATGAATTATCTAAGTAAATGCGGCCAATAATCAAGCAAATAAACTGTAATCCCATCTCAGCTAGCAATATAAACAAACAAGGGGTAGCATATGTACTTAACCAGATCAACCATCAATGGATTATCTAAGTAAACATGACCAATAATCAAGCAAATAAACTATAATTCCATCTCAGTTAGGAATATAAACAATTACACAACAATCCAGAATCACCTGATTCTTCCTCGGCTGAACTCTACCGTGTAGTTCATCATGCGTTGCAAGATGGAGAACACAACGCAGAGGCCAGGCTCCGTGAGGACGATGTCGGCGCGGACCTGGCGGCGTGCATCACGTCCGAGGATGGTACACGTGAGATGTGGATCCAACACAAAGAACTAAATTAACTATCCAAACAAACTTTTCAATTGTGTGCTTGCATAGGAAATAATGGACATAATGGTGCCAATGGCAAGAAATTTCCTGTGGAACTGAACAGTGCAGACCAAGGCATACATTTCAGTCACTTTGAACATAGATGAGTAACGAAATAAAAAAACCAGAGAGCTATGGAAGCACTGACCTCGGGCGGTGCCGCCCTTGTGCTCCTGGCCCCGGTACTGCACGACCATGTATGGGTCTATCTTCCCTGCAAGTACAGGTTAATCAGATTAATGTCCATCAGCAGAACAACCCAAGGCAAGCCAAGAACATGTGTGGTGGTCGTGATAAATGTTCTCTCTGGATTTGACGGAAGGTGTGCAGTGGAATATTCACCAAGTGCCGGAGTACACAGTGAATATTCAAGTAGCAAGGTGTTCATGAATACACAGTGAATACATGAAAAAAAAACTTGCATCCATCATGCACCGTGAATTCTGAAAGTAGGTGTGATGCTAACCAAGATATCTAAGAATAAAGCAATCATAGTTTTACCGAGAGGAGAGAATTTAGCATGGGCAAGCATGAGCGCATATAACACACAGCTTCACCTGGAAGAACTTTATTATCTACAAAGAAAGTATTAACCTGATGTACTACTAAATCAGGAAGAACATGATAAACCATTGCTTTTGGTCTGAAGCGACTAATGAAACTGGAGATTGTAAATATACCAAGATTGAATAAAAGTCCGAAGGTAAGATATAAGTAGTCATTCGATTACATCATGTGAAGATCATTTGGAGATTATAGGTCATGAAATTCATCTTGTTATGACTTATGATTGACTGGAACTACAGCGAGCAAATATACAGCAAAGTTCACTTCTGAATTTGGGCAAACAACATGAAGAAATCATATTATTACCTAACAAATACACATGCACACGTACACCTAGAAAGCGTAGAGTTTACAAGACACACTGCAAGCAATTATACAGCAAAAGTTCACTTCTGAATCTTGGCAAACAACATAAAGAAATCATATTAGTACCTAACAAATACACATGTACATGTACGCCTAGAAAGCTTAGAATTTACAGGACACACAGCAGGCAAATATACAACAAAAGTTCACTTCTGAATTTGGGCAAACAACACAAAGAAATCATACTATTGCCTTTGGGATTAGGGAAGCCGAGAGAAACTGGAAACAACATGTATATCTAGAAAACTTCAAGTTTACAGGAACTTGATAAAGCACTTCTGAACAAGGCTGCTTACTTGCATTTCTTGCACATGTCCACGTAGCGATAGAACTACAACATGGGGCATCACGCGGTGATCTACTGATCACGAAGATACACTTCATCTTTTGTTGCAATGACAGCTTGAAGGAAACGACACATAAAAGCGCAGTCTTATGCATAGAATAACCTGACAGAAAACAGAGACAAATGCAGGTATGGTTATCTATTATGCCGCTGATAAAAAGTAATTAAAACACCAATAGAAGAATAGTGCCTTACGTTACCTACAAATGCTTCTTCAGTAGAGAGCGGAGCAGCAGCTACTTGGCTTTGTTTGTGATCGCAGTGGTCCTGACACCAGCATTGGCCCTGAGTTTTAGAAATTAGTACTGAATAAGCATTTTGCTGTGCATGTTAGAAATTTCAAATAGAACAATCAATCAACCAACCATTGGATTTGAATGGCTGTCCATTGCGTCAGTAAGGAAACAATACATTGCTAAGGAAAGGAAAAACACAAACCTTGACGTGCCAAAGCAGCAGATGATCAACAAGAAGCACGTCACAAACAGTAGAACCTGCAAAGTAAAATAAAATGATAGAAGAACATGGAGTTAGCTAGTATACATTTCATCAAATGGAAAATATGCAGGGCAAGCAGGTGGGGAATCACAAGACAGTCGATACAGTGAGCAACCCAAAGGCAACAACAACCCGACAAATGGTCATTGCTATGTTGTCTGCACGGTCGGGCAACAAATCGGCACGAGGGAGAGGATGCCGCGGGGGTGGTGGGATGAAAGATACATATGATGGATAATTTATCGATCAATATTTATAGGTTGTCCTGCAACTGTAAAAAAATACTCCCCTTGGTTATTAGTTTCCAACTAAATGGAAGATACATGACACAAATATGAAATGTTGGTCATCCTGTATGCCTAAATGGAAGATACATGGCAAAAAAATAAAATTGAATAGAAACATCAAACCATTCATATCCATTAGAGATAGAAATATATCATGCACGAAAAAATGGAATTAGCTGCGCTATCGTCACTCTATTTTGTTTGCAGAGATCATGCCAAATATAAAGATTTTAACCAAGAAAATTTCATAATTCAGATCATCAAAAACCTCAAAAAAATACATGCAAACAAACTGCAGATATGAAACCACATGTAACTACTGAATCTTTTAGAGCCTAGTTCTCTGCAAAAAAAAACAGTTATCCTCTCTGCCAAGCTTAGCAAATCTTGGTTCAACAACAAAAACGCAGTCTTAGTGGAGAAGGGGTTCAAAGTCTACTTGTGTTTTATGTCAAAAGTAAGACTGAATAAATTATTGGGGATATGAAGAACATTAATAGCATAGGAGAAGATAATAATGGTAGGCGTACAACCCTTTCGTTCAGGTAGGAATATATTTCGATCTTAGGTTGTGTATCTTCTGAATTAGATTTCAAACGGCTGCCCCCATTCAAATCCAACCATGGCATGAACGATCCGTCGATCCCAAGCGTGTCAAAGAACCTGAACACACACGCTGAATGTACCGAGTTGACAGTACGTCACAAACTGCCCATTCAATAGGTAAAAATCAAATTAGGTGAACGCCGACACTTATCTTACTACTTTGTATTTCATCCTATCAATTAATTAATAAAATTAAACATGGTCACTTTTATTGCCTCTTGCAGTAGGTTCATTCCATCAAAATGTTAGACACTGTATTTGTACAATATAATAAATAATATTTTTCCATCAGAAACAAAGTTAAATAAAAAGCATAATATGCAAGGACGTCTTCAAAGAACAACTGAAATGAGAGAGGTGTAAATTTCTAGAATACCTTTTTAGGTTTGATTGCTTCCTAAATACCCTCACGTATGCCCTCCTCATGTCAGAGCAACAACCACTGTTAAAAACACCAAGGAGAGGGAATGGCGTGCTAAGAACTTAAAGTACGAATAACTTAAGGCTAGAATGCTAGCAAGCAACATATTCCAAGCAGCAAGTACTGAAGTACCAGAAAGAGCAATAATTTGGTTAGATAATAGAAGAACTGACCTCCCTTTGCAAATATCTCACAACAACATCACCTTGGTCCTCTTAGATATCCATTCAACTGAACATGTGTGATTCAAACCTGAAAAAAAGGCAAGTCAACCATTATTCATAGACCTACGCACTGAAGCATGTGTATAAGGAGGTAAGCGGTAGTAGGAGAATTACCATGGCAACAAGCTGTTGATGCCCGAGCAAGGGTGCGGTGGAGAAGAAGTGGCGTGAAATCGAGAAACAACCAACACCTATGGACACACATCAATAACAATGCAAAATAAAGACATAAGCCAACCAAACACTCAGCAACCTACCCAACGTTAGGATTAAGACATCCAAATGCTCCATAGTTTTTTCTTCTGGTGGAGAACAATACCTACTCGAGATCAGATTCTACCCCGAATGAGTGTGTGAATCGACTGTAGTAAATTTCTCTCCAAGACTGTTGAAAAGAGCGAAAGGCATGAAGACGGTTACCAAGCCAAGCAAACAGTAGCAGGCACATAGAACAGCTGATGTATAGAATTACCTGTCACTAAACGAATTTATGTCAGGGATCCTCATTGATATACCAAAAGCAGGCCAAGCGACCAATGAGCCCCTTGTACCTGTCGGAAAGAAACAACAAGGAACAAAAATATCAAGCACACTGAACATAAAGAATATGTGACTGAGGTTAATACGCAGCAAATTACTGAAGCTTATATGCACATAGCTATATTACTCCCTCCGTTCCTAAATATTTGTCTTTCTAGGCATTTCAACAAGTGACTACATACAGAGCAAAATGAGTGAATCTACATTCTAAAATATGTCTACATACATCCGTATGTAGTAGTCATTTGAAATGTCTAGAAAGACAAATATTTCGGAACGGAGGGAGTAATTCCTACAGGTATTTCTTGGTACAGAGCAGACCTAAGAAATCTATTATAAAGCATGATGCTATCTATTTCTGCACATGGAAATGAACACCATAATGAGAAGATCAAATATATAAGAATTCATTGGTTGACAAATTATATCGCAACCTCTCGATCAGGCGGACACCATGCAAATGCAGAACAACCAACCGCTGAATCTAAGCTTGTAGAAACAGTCATACATGGAGATCGCCATTTGTTTTTCCTCCTCCATCACCATTTGTTGTTGCTCCTCCCCGTGCTTCCTCCACTAAATATATAAGAATTCATTGGTTGACAAATTATATCGCAACCTCTCGATCAGGCGGACACCATGCAAATGCACAACAACCAACCGCTGAATCTAAGCTTGTAGAAACAGTCATACATGGAGATCGCCATTTGTTTTTCCTCCTCCATCACCATTTGTTTTTGCTCCTCCCCGTGCTTCCTCCATCAACCACATACTACAAAAGTACCATACATATAAGCTGAGAACATGAATCGACCGTACCATGTCAAATTATGAATTAGCGTGGCTGTAACACTTCCACTACACAACCCAGTTAGAGCTTGAGAATATATAAGTACCAGCAGCATCAATCTAACTGTGAAACAGCCATGCCACGAAGAAGAGAGTTGTTAATTGCCAACCTTGTCATTGTGTGGCCGTCGTTACCAAGCTCTAACACGAGATAGAAGGAGCCCGGCTTGGTAAGGCTAATTGGTAGAGACAACAACTGCAAATATTGTAGAAAAAAGAGAGAATTGTGAATTATCAATGGGTTCCCACAATGAATTGGCCGAACTCCACACAAGTGGAGCAGGGGCCATAGAAAATCTATTGATTAAGTATACCAAGAAGAACAGGCTCTGTCCAACATCATCGCTGGTTTTGGCATTTTCTCAAACAGACAACACCACACAACGACGATAAAGTGACAAACGCACAAGCCGAGAGAGAGGACCGGAAAGAGCTCACCTTGCAGTTTCAGCCAGCGGTTCCCAAGCTGCGCATGTTGTCTTGAACGCCACTCTTGTATGTAGGCTGCTCCGGCGCTCGTTGCAAGACAGGCAGCGGCCGGGTGGCGAAGCCGGCGTGTAGCTGGAGGCGGCGGGCGAGATGTGCGGGCAGGCGTCGTCGGGGAAGAAGAGGTAGCGCACAGGAGGCCATCGGCGAGGTCATGTCAGGCTACAACAAGCCCCAGAACATTCAGTTATCAGACGGCCAAGGAAGGAGATCATCAAGACAATGGACGGCTCGCATCGCTCGCCGTTTTCACCTTATTGTTGCTTTTCATTTTCGTCCTGTTGCTTTCCAACGTGTGCCAGCTGAGCTTATAAAAGCCATCCATCCCTGTTGTAAACCTTATGCTATTCTGATGAATCATTGATCAATACTCTAAAGCTAATACAGCATATACTTTGATTCCTTCCACCAAACACGTCTCTTCTAGAACTCTCCTTCCCCCAAATCTCGATCTAGTTCGTCCTAGGGCATGACAATTGGTATTAGATGCCAGGCCGCTCCTCGGCGTTGAGTTGAGCTGTGTAGGAGAAATTTTTTCCCACCCTCCTCTCCCAATTCCTACGGTGACCCGGCGGGCGGCGGGGTAGGGCGCTGGCGGCGGTAGACTTGTTCGGCGACAGCTCAGTGTCGGAACTGGTTGACGGAACGCATCGTTCCTGCGGTAAAATCCCAGGTTCTCACTGAGTGGTGTTGTAGAAGGAGGCGAATCTCGTCGGCGGCGGCAGGAGTTCCAGATCCGATCGGGTTTCCAGTTCGCTGGTTGTAAAATTCCTCTCGGCCACCTGGAATCTCGATGGGGCGTTCGAAGCCAAGCGTGGATGACGGAGATCTGGCGGAGTTGGTAGCCATGAAAGGTGACGTGCTGCAGAACCGAGAAGAAACAGCGGAGCTCCGCGGCGACATGGAGGATTTGCGCAGGGATGTGCACGCAATCCACCTCAAGCAAGATGCTATGACCCAAGTCATGACAGGGGTATAGGATGCGGTCTCAGCTTTGAACACACAGCTGGCTACCATGGCTGATGTGCTCAAATCCTTTTCTCCGCCTCGGATTCCATCCCCAGTACAGCCAGTTCCTCAACCTCGAGCTCCTCCCGAGGCACAACCATCAGCAAGACAAGTACCAGAACAAGCGCAAACTCGACCAACTACAGAAGAATTGCGCAAACGCCTTGCTGAGGAACAAGAGAAAACAAGACAGATCTCGCTGCAGATACCTCCCAACTTACCACCTATCAGAATTGCCAGCACCTCAGGCCCCCCAGGGTTTGTGGATCACAACAGAAAGGAAGGGCAGTCAGGAAATGTCATGCCCTCAGCAGCCTACCGGACAGCACACACTCCGGCCTTCCACAATTTTCAGCCACCTGTTGTTCGTGCACACCGGGAAGACTACTACCGACAGTATGAGCAGGAGATGAGGACTCAGTTTCTGAAATCTATCACAAAAGGCCCTCGATTGGATTTCCCCACATTCGATGGTACCAATCCTGTAGGCTGGATTAGACAAAGCGAGAAGTTCTTCCAAATGGCTGGCACTCCCACTGATTACAAGGTTAACTTGGCACAAATACACATCGTCGGCAAGGCTGATGTGTGGTTGCGCAGGTCCAATATCCTGAAGAAGAAACTTAGTTGGGATCAACTCTGCACTGAACTACTTCACAGGTTCTCTGCATCCAGTTCTTATGATCTCACTGACAGATTCAATAACCTGAAACAGAACACCTCTACTGTAGCTGACTATACTGAACAGTTTGAAGAAATCATGGCTGAGGTACAGGAAGACAACCCACAAATATCTGAAAGTTGGTTTGTTAGGTGTTATGTCAATGGGCTGCGCTCCCAACTTAAGTACCAGCTCAGACCCCTCAGACCAGTCACACTCACAGATGCCTACTGGCTGGCAATTGATTTGGAACCAGGAGCACCAGCTAAAAAGCAATTTCAGCAGTTCTCTACCTCAGCCAAACCAACTGTAGTGTTTTCCAAAAACACTACAGTAGGAACAGAGAAACCTACTGATTTTAAAGCCCCTGCCATTACACAGAGAGCTAGAGAACCTGGGAAGTGTTGGAGATGTGGGGACAACTGGTTCCATGGGCACAAGTGCAAGCAAGCCCCTACAATTAATTTGCTTGTTGGTGAGGAAGCAGAAGAGCCACCCCCTGATCAGGAAATATTAGAAGAAATTGGTCCACCAGATCAAGGAGCAGCTGAAGAGCAATGTATGAAAATTTCATTGCAGGCAATGCAGGCAGATAGTGTCAATACACTGTCTATTTCAGTCAATATTGAAGGCAAAACAGCTATTGCATTAGTTGACTCTGGGAGCAACTCTACCTTCATGAGTTTGCAATTTGCCCTCCAAACATCCTGCACCATTGTCAAGGATAAATCAAGGGCAGTATCAGTTGCTGGAGGGGGTAAACTTTGGTTTGGCTCATATATTCCAGCTACAAATTTCACAGTAGGAGAAACACAATTCACTCAACAGTTCAGAATTCTGGATTTACCTGGACATGATATTGTGTTGGGATGTGATTGGATGGCACAACACAGCCCAGTAGCCTTCTCCTATGACCCAAGGGAACTAATTATTAAGCACAACAAAACAACAACAATGACCATCCCTGCTTGTGAGCCAATTACTAATGCAGCTGAAATAGATTGTGTGGAACTTAACAGACTGCTTTTAAGTGGGGCTCCTGGATATGTGTTGCAGTTAGCAGAAGATACATCACTCAGTTGCAAACAAATCAAACCTGTAGAACCAGCCTTTGAGACAGTTTTGCAAGAATTCCCTGAAGTTTTCCAGGAACTTGTGGCTCTTCCCCCAAAGAGAGACTGTGAACACAAGATTCCCCTTAAACCAAACTCTGCTCCTCCAAACTGTAAACCTTACAGAGTGCCCCACATGCAAAAAAATGAGATGGAAAGGCAAATTGACCAGTTGCTGCAATCCAAAATAATTAGAGAAAGTCAAAGCCCGTACTCCTCTCCTGCTATACTGGTCATGAAGAAAGATGGGACTTGGAGACTGTGCATTGATTTTAGGAAATTGAATGCAGCCACTATTAAGAACAAATACCCAATCCCTGTCATAGAGGACCTCCTGGATGAACTACATGGAGCAAAGATATTTTCCAAACTGTACTTAAGGTCAGGATACCATCAAGTGAGAATAGATGAGCAAGACAAACTTACTTTGGACATTATGAGTTTTTGGTTATGCCATTTGGACTGAGCAATGCACCAGGCACTTTCCAAGCACTGATGAACAACATATTTGGTCCATATTTGAGAAAGTTCATCTTGGTTTTCTTTGATGACATATTAATCTTCAACAGAACACCTGAGGAGCATGTTGAACATTTGAGAATTGTCCTCCAACTCCTAAAAGAACATAAACTAGTAGGAAAACTCAGCAAGTGTGTTTTTGCTATTCCCCAAGTGGACTATCTTGGACATATTATTTCTGGTGAGGGAGTATAGACAGATCCTACCAAGATTAGTGCAGTTGCTGACTGGCCAATCCCTTCTACTCCCACCAAACTCAGAGGATTCCTAGGGTTATGTGGGTACTACAGAAGGTTTGTCCACAACTTTGGCACCATTGCAAGGCCCCTACATGACATGCTCAAAAAGGACAGTTTCCAATGGACTTATGCTCAAACCACTGCTTTCAATCAACTGAAACAGGCCATGATTTCTGCTCCTGTCCTAGCCCTCCCAGACTTCTCTGCTCCTTTTGTCCTTGAAATTGATACTTCAGGCCTTGGCTTAGGAGCTGTCATGATGCAAAAAGGCAGGCCCTTAGCTTACTATAGCTCTTCCCTGGGCCCTAAAAATGCAGCCATGTCAACATATGAAAAAGAAGCATTGGCAATCATTGAAGCTTTGAAGAGGTGGAGGCATTACTTCCTTGGGAATGACCTGATCATCAGAACAGATCACAAAAGCTTGCAGTTCATGACTGATCAGAAATTGGCCAATAGCATACAGCACAAACTCATGTTGAAGCTGCTAGAATTTAATTTCCAACTGGAATATAAAAAAGGAAAGGACAATCTAGTAGCAGATGCCCTTTCAAGAAAACATGCCTGCATGGCCATTTCCATGGTCACCCCAACATGGATCTCAGCTATAGAAGAGTCCTACAAGCAGGATTCCCACTGCCAGCAGCTACTGGAACAATTACTACTATCTCCTGACCACACATTCCACCAGAACCAACTGCAAGATGGCATTATCAGACACAAGGGAAAAATCTATGTGGGCAAAGACCTGCCACTGAGGAACAGACTAATGCAAGCCCTACACTCCTCTGCTGTGGGGGGACATTCAGGAATGAAAGCTTCTTATAATCGTTTGAAGCAAATTTTCTATTGGCCAGGCATGAAAAAGGACATGGACCAGTTTGTCACCATTTACCCAGTTTGTCAAAAGAACAAAGGGGAAACTTTCCCATACCCTGGTTTTCTGGATCCTTTACATATCCCAGATATGGTATGGACACATGTCAGCATGGACTTTATTGAAGGCCTGCCCAAGTCTGAAGGGAAAGAAGTCATATTCGTGGTGGTGGATCGGCTCTCAAAATTTGCACATTTTATTCCCTTGTCACATCCTTACACAGCACAAACTGTCGCAAGAGCATTTGTGGATAATGTACTGAAGTTGCACGGGCCACCGGTTGCTATAGTTTCTGACCGCGACACCATCTTCACCAGCAAGCTCTAGCAAGACATCTTCTCAGCGATGGGGATTGACTTGCGATACAGTTCTTCGTACCATCCACAGTCTGATGGTCAAACAGAATGTGTTAACCAATGTATTGAGAATTATCTTCGCTGCATGACTTCTACTGCACCAAAAAAATGGATCAAGCACCTTGCTATGGCTGAATATTGGTACAACACCTCATTTCATTCCTCACTGAAGAAGACGCCGTTCCAAGCTCTGTACGGCTATCCTCCTCCAGACATCAACCCACCCTTGCCCTCCCTAAGTGCTACTACTGAGGCAGCATCTTTTCTGTCTGAGAGAAATTCCATGTGGCAGCAATTGAAAGCTAACCTGACAGCAGCCCAAGCTCGCATGAAAAAGTATGCAGACAGAAAACAATCAGAAAGAACCTTGGAAGTGGGCGACATGGTGTACCTGAAGATGCAACCATACCGTCTCAATGCCTTCGGTTTGCGCACCCACATCAAGCTGCAGAGCAAGTTCTACGGTCCATTTCGCATCATCAAACGAGTGGGCAACGTAGCCTACAAACTCCTTCTGCCAAGCTCCTCCACCATCCACCCGGTGTTTCATGTAAGTCAGCTTAAGAAGCACATTGGGCCACAAGCTGTTCCATGCGCTGATCTACCTCTGGTTAGTCAAGACGGCACGATCCGCACCGAGCCAATCCATGTCCTGGAGACAAGACAAATTTCCCGCAACAATCTTCCCGTGGTTCAATGGCTCGTCCAGTGGGAGAATTTACCTCCTGATGATGCTTCCTGGGAAGACGCTGATTTCATCAAGAGCACATTTCCGGCTTTCTTCAAGCAGACAGTGCAAGCTTGGTTCAGTAAGCAACCTCCTTGAGGACAAGTTCGATTTCAGAGGGAGGCATTGTCAGGCCACAACAAGCCCCAGAACATTCAGTTATCGGACGGCCAAGGAAGGAGATCATCAAGACAATGGACGGCTCGCATCGCTCGCCGTTTTCACCTTATTGTTGCTTTTCATTTTAGTCATGTTGCTTTCCAGCGTGTGCCAGCTGAGCTTATAAAAGCCAGCCATCTCTGTTGTAAACCTTATGCTATTCTGATGAATCATTGATCAATACTCTAAAGCTAATACAGCATATACTTTGATTCCTTCCACCAAACACGTCTCTTCTAGAACTCTCCTTCCCCCAAATCTCGATCTAGTTCGTCCTAGGGCATGACAGGTCAGCTCTACCAGGGCCGGGCGCCGCGCACGGGAGGCCAGCGGCGAGGTTCCTGCAACAAACGCCCCCATGGCTGGAGGCCCTGCGTCAGGAGCGGAGGAGGCGGCGGGGATATTCCTCCCCAGACGCCCCCACACTCTCCTCCTCCTCCCCCGTCTCATCCACCCCTCCTCGTCCCGGATCCCGCCGGATCCGAGGCTTGTGGGCGCGGAGGCGAGCTTCTCCGCCGCCGGCGGCGGCGGCGACGGCAGGAGAGGAGGCGGGGGTCGCGGGGGAGACGTGCGGGCTAGCTCACGGGCATCGGCGGCGAGCTTCTCCGGCGGCGGCAGCGGCAGGAGAGGAGGCGGGGGTCGCGGGGGAGACGCGCGGGCCGGAGCTGGCCGGAACCGGCCGACGCGATGGGGAGAGAGAGAGAGAGAGAGAGAGAGAGGGGGAGGGGGAGGCGAGTGGGACGGGAGGCGGCGGCTAGGTCTTCTCCCCAGGAGTGGCTCCCTTTTATACTCCGGTGCGTGAAATGATGAAAATGCCCCTGGCGGGGCACCAAATTAACAGGCGGAGACGTGGATGCAACGCTTGTGACTATGAGTTCTTCAGGGTTTATATGTTCAATACAACTAGAGTGTACAATCTACAATGCATGGTCTGGGTCCAATTAAAGAAACTAGGACATCATCACCAACCAGCAGCTTTAACAGGAGAACAAGTGACTTAGGACCGGCTAGACAGGTGGATGGTTCACTCCATTATCAAAAACTAACAAGTGACAAGGACATGCGAAATGTGATATTTCTTTTCAAGCTCTGAGCCTCTGATCGTGCAACCAATTCCGTATCATTGGCATCTGAAGCATGCATTATGACTATGATGATCCGAGTAGGCTTCAAGGATATGTAGAATGATCTTCCATGTGGAAAACACCAGGCCATACGTTTACCAACTTAGGATATTTGCAGTTTTTCTTAAGCAGAAAATGTCTACACTCTCGTTCTTAAACAGCACGTTCCTCCATTGATTAATTAAAGATTTCATCACTTTCTACACGCTACACTTTCATAGAAGGTCTAACTTTGGATCAAAGCACTAACGAAACCGATAGCTATCCTGCAGAAAATTGAGAACATTGCTTAATAGGGTCCACAATAGCAAAACTAAAACACAGACAGTTCCTACTAAACGAACGACCTAACAATAATTACCTAGACAGATAGAAATTAACTGTACAACTTATGGTCCAATGAAGGTACAATCCCTGTCAAACTTCACTTTTTTGGGGAGTGCTTAACTATGAGAACTACAAAATACAGATCCACAACTTTTATACACTTCTTGTACACTTTTAAGCCTCTACTGGATACACTAAACAGAGGCGCACGGCACAGTCGACTTGTTAAATTCACCACCAAGAAAAAGAAATCAGCAGGCAGCAGCTCTGTTAGCAAAAGAAGTGGGGCGGAAGTGCGGAACTGTCTAGAGAGGTGGATCAATTCATTATCAGGCAATCAGTAGTGACTAGGACATGACATCCAAAATATTATGGTATGTCTTTGAGGTACAGTACAATACAGGGCAGCTCTAACCATGCAATTCAATATCAATGGCATGTGCAGCATGTTTTATGCATCACGGCGATGACATTTCTCAATATGCTTAAATCAAGGTAACGAGGAGGTAATGTGCATAACTGGAGCCAAAGCCTTGCTCTTGCGACAGTATAATCGGCTCACTTGAGCAGGATACAAGCATATATAGAATGATCTGCAACGTGGAACACATCAGGCCCTGAATTTACCACCTTAATTGAAAAAGGACCAGCAACACAATATCCTTCTTAAACATAACTTCCTTGCAGCGACCAGTTACAAATTTCATCACTTGTACTGTTGTACACTTCATTTACCCCATAACATTGCATGCCACATTGGTACGTTTTCAGTTTTTCACACAAGTTGTAGTTGGTGTGGTGTGGAGTGGACCCAACAAATCCTCACCGAAATTCTACTTGGAGCAGAGTGCTCCATGCATCAAACCGTCCGGAGCACTCCATCCCTCATCTGAAAGCACAGCACAAATCAACATTTCATCATCCGCATCAAATCCCTAACAAAATCGGCAGAAAACCCGCAAAGCATGGACATGCCTCCCAACAGAAATCGCAAAGTGGGCCTCGATTTCCAGTCTGCACTGCGTGCCTTCGAAGAGAAAGAAACGGCAGGAGCCCAGACCCCAAGTCTGATCTCGCGCGCGAACCCAGCCGCGCCCAAACCCATGACGCCGTCCGGCTCCAGCGCGAGAGGAGAGAGAGAAAGAGCAGTGCGGACGTGCGGTGGCTCGGCCAGTGCGAGGGTTTGTTTCCGACTGGACTATTTTGTGCTATATCTGCTGGGCTTGGCGCCCATGGGCCGGCGGCATCTGCTCCTGGCTACTACTCCCAAAGAACCATAAAAGGGGCTCCTAGTCTTGGCAGTTATAGTTCTAACAAAAAAAAAGTCTTGGCATTTATTGTTTCGTCAATTCTCATGTATCAACTCCCTCCATTCACAAATACGGAGTATATGCTTTTTTAACCTTTTCCCGAACCGAATGTATATGGTCATGTTTTAATGTGTTTCTTCACTCATTTCAATCCGAATGTAATCCATATTAAAATCCAATACATCTTATATTTATAAATGGAGGGAGTACCTAGTATCTATTAAGATACTATAAGCTCCCTGGATTTTGAACCCACTAGTACATCGCCGGCCGTGGAGCACGCTATGGGCCTCGCCTGCAAGGGTGTGTCTCTAGACCGGTGGATTTTATTTATTTTTTTGGTTTTGGGAAGGTACTGACTGGTTTTTATTTTTCGCTTTTTTGTGTGTTTTTCATCGATAGTTTTTCCTTTGGTATTTTCCTTTGTTTCCTTTCCCCTCTCTTTAAAATTTTAATTTTCAACATAATAGTTCATGAATATATATAAAAGACACAAACATTTTTTATAATAGTAAGCGTGCACGTGTAACACACGTATAATCATAGGAAAGAATTTCCTCCTTTGGCAGACAACTATTTAAAATAAAAAAGTCTTGCAATCATATGTAAATGTCACACATCAACGGCAATCAACTGGTTGAACTTCTCCATATAGAAGATAGAGGCATAGGCTATTTAGTCTAGTGCATAGTAAAAAAGGAGTCAAATATCCTAGAATGTCTATATTCTATAATGCAAACTTCATAGTAACTATGGAACGTGTAAGAATTGTCCAAATGAGCATGGCCAAGATGCAAACTTGGAACAAAATTGTAAAGTTTCTCAGAGGTACAACTCATAAAGGCCATATACTGTGGCATGGGATAAACATTGGCTTTTAAAGCAGTGAACAAAAGAAGTAAAATTGTAATATGATTCTTCATAGTTATTACATGGACCACAAATTTTCCCAAGAATATAAGGAAAAAAGGATAATATATTATCTGATTTAAGAACAGGCTCATGTCATACATGCATGAGAATAACGGCAAATTCACAAATAAACTTCAACCTTAATAAGTAGAACAATGTCACGTGAAGGCTTTGAATACTACATGAATCATCGGTTATAATTGTGCACGGCCACAAAACAACTCACCAATCTAACTGATCACAATGTCATTCAATTTTACACATAGAAGCATTGGACATAGTGCTTTTAAAGGCAATGCTTTCATCTTGGTAGAGTTCCTGTTGATTGATAATGACACATAAAGTGCATCACCTTGATACAGGTACGATTGTGATAACAATAGCTTCTATCCTGAAAGAAAAATATGAGATACCATACCAATCATTATCTAACAATAGCATACTTAAGAGAAGTTGGACCCTCTCAAGGTTTTCTTCAAGCTCTGCACCAATACTTCTTACCGAAAAAGAATCAGACACGCCTACTTACGTATATTATGATATAGCAAAAACCTGTTCTAAAATGATACCATGAATCCAGTGAATCCACAATGAAACTTTTAACTAATATTTCCATGAATCCAGTGAATCCACAATGAAACTTTTAACTAATATTTCCATGGTTTGGGATTGTGCAATGGAATAAGGATAGGTTAATCTTAAGGCCCATGAAAATATTCAAAAGTCAATTAACCTACAATATATAGTAAGACAAGAGTGAACTAAAATTGATTGCAGAATTTATTGCCAATAAAATTCACTGCAGATTAGTAGGCAAAATTTCCTCCAATGATGGCATGATCTTGAGGAGGAGTATCAACGTAATTGCAGCGTACCTAATGCTCAACCACTGAATCTTCCTTCAACTATTTTCATGCCCACACCTGCACCGTGAAACTCAATCAACTGAAGAAAAGCTATCATTTCAACAAATGTCACCTCTTTATTTGTAAGTTTGTCCTCTTGTTTAGCGTACTAAAGTTTCCTTTCTCTAAAAGAATTTTTTCATACACAATATGTACACAAAAGGAAATCCAATAACTCCAGTTCATGACAGGTCGATAGTTTGGTAGACAGAAAAACTCTTATGATATGGATCATAATATAATTTGCGGGAATATATGTATGTCTGTCCTTAAGTAGATTCAAGGTCTTAGCTCAGAGAAAATAAGAAGTACAAAAGAAATTTTCAACGGTTCTACATTCGACACGGCTGCAAAACTTCAGTTAGTACATGGTATACATGGCATACGTTTCTTTCCAATATATCACACACCTATAATTGCAAGTCAATCCAAACGGTGGTTTGCATGCATAAACTGCAACAAAGCATTAACCATGTGATTGCATATAAATCAAGCTTGCCTGCATAAAGCAAAAGAAATCACTCGTAGAAAAATCAGATCACCATATGAAGTTATTAAGATCCACCTTCTCATCACTCAAACGCACCCTCTAGGAGCAGCGGAAAATAAACTAAATCCATGCAAGATAGGAACTGAATCCCTAGCACAAGAATATCAGTTCTGCACGAAAAATAACCTCACAAACTATAAAAAAACTGAATCCACGCAAAAACAAAATCTAAACTGAATGTCGTGCAGAACATGCCACATATGCTCAAAATAGTGAATCAAATCAACAAGACAGTAGGTTAATATATAACGGGAAAGAATGAAGTGGGTGGATCAACTCACAGGAATAGAGAAATCAGCGTCTGGGGGCATCAACTGCAAGGAATCGATGAGAGGGGAGGCGGAACATTTGTGATATTTCTTAGGCCACAAAAAGTGTCTGAGACCAATTAAGTCATTCCCTAACAAAGATGAGGCGAACCCGATGGATCATCACTTCAATTTTGGCCACCGCATTGTATGTGATCCCTTGATTCTAAACTGAACTAAAATATTAATGAGAATTCTTCTAGCTTACAGTGTACATGACCACACCGGCAATATATATCTATGTTGATCCAATATAAAAAATTAGATAAAAATATCTAATCTGCATTTTATAATATATATAGATGATACAATCATACCGGTAGTTGAGCCATGTTGGTTCTCGAATACATCAGCCAAAACTGCACATGCAACGGGAAAGTATGGTTAAATGAAAAACAATCATATTATAAATGCAAGAATAACAGCATGGGGAGATGGAAAAGGATTACAAGAAAACTGTACCGGCCAACAAAAAAACTTGCATAGGCCATGATGCTTTGGACGTGGTATCCCAGTTTTATTTTGCCTTCCAAACATAATTCTAGACTACATCAGCAGACTCTCCAAAGAAATTTCTATCTTTAGTAGTTTGGTTGCTTAGTACCTTATTTCTTTGCTTCAGAATAAAAGCATCCACACACTTCTGAACATGCCAGAAAACAAACACACTTCTGAAGGATAGGTCCGTATAGCGAATTAGCAATATGAGTGTCTCTTAACACAGGTACAGAAAATAAATCTATATCTTCTACTACATTTTCTGCCAATTATTTGCAAGGCAATATACTAATAGATCTAATCAAGACTGTCGTATTGTGTGGGGTGCATGTGCAGTCTAATAATCTTGACAGAAACAAAAAAGTGATTATATTGACATGGCGCAGTTCATTAATCTTGATAGTTAGTGAACATCAGTGATGTAATAGTTCAGGCATTTCACACAACAAAGGTGCCCGATCTATCTACATCCCTACAAACCTCAAGCATGTTAAAACCTCCCGGATATACTTCTTTTGCAAGCTAGAAAAAGATCTACGTAACATAGCACAAGTAGATGAAGGACTTCTTTTGAATGATGATTTGTGGAGAACTCACCTAGTTATTAAATAAGTAATAGATGGTAAGGATTGGGTAAGCATTACAAGGAGTCAGACCATTGTCACAGATATTAGCTGATGTTAGTACAGGGAGATGCAACTGAAGAATAGCAATGCAGAGATAACTTTTTTTAATACCACTTAGGAATAGCGTTAGCAAAAATGATTTTAGTCAAAAAGAAGAATTAACCCATCATGATTTGTGAACTGCAAAAAATGTGAACTAAACTGAACTGGACACTGTACATTGTCAGAATCTTCAGAACCCGACAATGACTCGCACAGAAAATTGGAGCAATTCCCTTTGACGACCTCCCCTGCAACTGAACTTTGTCAATTTATTTGTCTAGCAACGTTCAGATATTGATCCTCCCCTACAACTGAACTTTGTTAATTTCTTTGTCTAGCAACGTTCAGAGATTGACGAGAAAAAATAAGGGAGAGAATAGAGCAGATTGCTTTTGCTGAAGAATTATAATATTAACCTGTATGATTGTTAAACCTGTGTTATCTCATTAGTATAACCGTCCGTGGTCTTCCTCTCAGGCAGCACCACCACCGTCGACTTCCCGGACCAGGTGGCGGCAAAAAATTTGTGAACCATACGAAGAGCTTAAATACTCAATAACCAGACTAACCCCGCCGCGGAAAATGTTCCAGAATAATGGTGGTTAACTTTGTCTGCTGCCTGGAAGGATCATCCATGCACTAACCAGAAAAATCAGATTCTCTTGTGTGGAAGGAACATAAAGCATGCTGTTCTATCAATCCACACTTGAATGTAAAGAAAACTTACTGGCTCGGATGAGGTCGTCGGCAGCAGAGGAGGATGCCGCCACCCCGCCGCGCTCACATTTTTCCGAGGGGCAGCAGAGGAATGCCGGCGGGATGCTGACGCTCTCCCGCCTTGTTGGGGCAGCAGAGGAGGACCGGCAGGGGACTGCTCACGCTCGCGGCGGCAGAAAAGAGTACTGGAGGCCGGCGGCGGACCGGCGGGCGAGGGTAGAGGACCGGCGGGCGGCGACGGACCGGCGGGCGAGGGCAGAGGACCGGGCGGGTGTTGGCACAGCCCGAGGAAGAAGAAGACTCTCTCACACACAAAGGTAGAAGAACACATACAAAGGCTTGGCACCGCACACAACTTGTGCCCTTTTCTCTTGTATAGTAATCGAGCAGGCGCAAATGCACGTTGTCATCGTGGCAAAAATCATGCCCTCATAGGGTATATATACACCACCCAATGTTTACTTCCGCAAAATATGTATAATATGAAATTTCTATCATGATAAAATATCACAAGAATTTTGGGCTCATTGTCAGCATTGTCAAGAGAAATTATGTGATATCTGTAACTTCTCATACCTATATATTATACATGAGAAAATATTTCTTACATTGATTTTAAACCATGTATTGCCATAATATTGAAGCATATGAACACCAGTTAAAGTAATAACTTTGGCAACTCTCACCCTATAATCTCAGTGATCATGCCATGGTCTATTGACACATTTCCACATAAATGACAAGCAACACATAATTGTTGTGTGAAGTGAGGTCTGATTATGCTCAAAGTGCGCACCTTTATGACCATGAATATAATAACCTATACAAGTTTTAGAGTGGTTGGGCTTTTTTAGAACCGTTCGTTGATGTCGATCTAACGGCAGACAAATACGAAGTACTGGGTAGTACTCCGATGAAAGTACGCGAAAGTACTAAAACAAGTGGGGCCGGTACTCATGACAAGGTGGGGACGCATTTTAATCTAGGGGCAGTTTAGTCCTAGGAAAATTTGCACGCGCCGCCCCTCTCGTCGAATGCATAACCGCCGCCATGGTGCTACACATTCCACAATTACTCATCAGCGGCCATCTCCTCCCTCTCCTCCAAGTCCACCGTAGTCATCTCCTTCTTCTTGCCGCTGCAACTTCGCTCCACTCAGGCAACCCCCCCACCCACCCCACCCCCTCTTCCACGGCAGATCGAGCTGATGGCCGGCGGCGAGAACACCAACTTCGTGCATATCGCCGGCTGCGACAAGGTCAAGTTGGCCAGGTTGAGGGAGATTCGTTCTTGGTTTGACAACACAAGGCAGATGAGCTGGACGGCAATGGCCACTCTCAAGAATTTGACGAAGAAGAAGAGGGCAAAGCTTTGGCCCCCGCCCGCACAACCGATTCACAAGATCGAGATCCTCCTCTGGGCGATGGAGCAGGCCAATTCGTCCAGCGAGTGGACCAAGCGGAGGTGGTGGGCGTTCAGATCCAGGGTAGAGCATCCACTGGGTCAGGAACCCACCGTGCACGAGGTGCCGTTGCAGATTGTGCAGCCTCCAACCGAGTCACCGGAGACTCCGAAGCGCAAGATGAGGAGGACAGTGGTCGCGACCTCGCTTCCCCGCCGTTCTCCACGCTTCCCTCGCCGCTCTCCTCGTCTGAACGGCGATGATAGCTATGTTTAGAGTAAGCTTCCCCACTCCTCATCTTCCTACTGCTCGTGCTTACATCGTGGTGATACTGATCGTAATAGCTCAGAGAGGGAATGCTAGATGGCATTTTAATCTCAATGAATTGCATGAACATTTGAGTACATGGATTTGGAGGATGGATTATGATGTATGTGAACCCTAGGCATCATATGAACCCTAGGAAAAATTAGTAATGTTCTAGTGATAGACACTGAAATATTTCAGTACACACCGGTAGGCACTGAAATATTTCGGAACTGCCCTAGGCAAAATTTGTAATGTTGTAGTGGTGGACACTGAAATATTTCGGTACACACCGGTAGGCACTAAAATATTTCGGTACTGCCCTAGGCAAAATTTGTAATGTTGTAGTGGTAGACACTGAAATATTTCGGTACACACCGGTAGGCACTGAAATATTTCGTTACTACAATTTTAGTACACACTGGTAGGCACTGAAATATTTCACTACTGCAGTTTCAGTACACACCGGTACACACTAAAATATTTCGGTACTGCAAATTCTATATAAAGTTGGCATTTTGTCATTTATGTGTGAATTAATCCATGCATCATATGGCTTAACTTTGTACATGAGTTTGGGTCAATTTCATGTCTATTTATTGTTAAAATTATTGTCATGCCATGAAACACAAGACAAGTCACTGATCTAAGCTTGCAAAGATGCCATATCAATGTTGCTGATATGAATATGCATGTTTTCACCAAGTCTTGTGTCTGAATTAAAACTGAGCATTTTTTCTTGATGGTATCCATGGATCTAGAACTCCTATGAATTTGCTCATGTTGGATGTTTTGTTCTCCATCATTTGTACTAGCATTCCATGTGATTAGATGCCATGACAAGACCCCTGGCATATTTATTTTCTTGCCTCCAACATCACATGTGTGTTTTGCAGGAAAAAACCTGGAGTTCACCAGGCTGGTTGAAGATGTGAGGCTGGGAGGCTGATGGTGCTGCTACTGGCTGATCCTTCTTCTTTCAGTTTTTGTTCGTCATTTCTCAAGCCGTTGGACCAGGGCTATTTCCCTATGTGCTGTTAATGTATTAAGTAGTTCCTTCGAATTGTAGTATTAGTTAGTTTGAATGTGGAAGTACCTTAATTTTTAGGAACAAAATGTTGCTATGTATGACCAAGGGTTTCATACCTTAATCTTTGGATAATTAATTATGTGAACTGTTGGATGTGGCGCACAACGAAATGCCTCTACCATTGATACTAGTTCAACATGTCGGTCCAATTAAAGACCAGCCACTACCATATAGAACAATTAGCATTTCATACTACAACCTGGCACGTACAAAACATCACACAGTGGAAGTGTTGGGTAACGTTGCAGAAAATAAAAAAAAATTCCTACTCGTTTCACCAAGATCATCTAGGAGTTCATCTAGCAACGAGTGAATAGATGCATCTACATACCTTGTAGATCGCGAGCGGAAGCGTTCAAAGAACGGGGATGATGTAGTCGAACACGACGTGATTCGAATCACCGGAGATCCTAGCACCGAATGGACGGCACCTCCGCGTTCAACACACGTACGGAAACAGCCACGTCTCCTCCTTCTTGATCCAGCAAGGGAGGGAGGAGAGGTTGAGGGAGATGGCACCAGCAGCAGCACGACGGCGTGGTGTTGATGGAGCTGCAGTACTCCGGCAGAGCTTCGCTAAGCACTATGGAGTTGGAGGAGGTGTTGGGGAGGGAGAAGGAGGCAACCAAAGGCCAAGGACTCAAGGTATGAAGTCCCTCCTCTCCCCCACTATATATAGGGGTGCCAAGGGGGGTGGCCGGCCCTAGGAGATCCAATCTCCTAGGGGGTGCGGCGGCCAAGGGGGGTTTCCCTCCCCCCCCAAGGCACCTAGGAGGTGCCTTACCCTCCTAGGACTCTTTCCCCCTTAAACCCTAGGCGCATGGGCCTATGTGGGGCTGGTGCCCTTGGCCCAAGCAGGCCAAGGCGCACCCCCTACAGCCCATGTGGCCCCCGGGGATGGGTGGCCCCACCCGGTGGGCCCCCGGGACCCCTCCGGTGGTCCCGGTACAATACCGATAACCCCGAAACTTGTCCCGATGCCCGAAACAGGACTTCCCATATATAAATCTTTACCTCCGGACCATTCCGGAACTCCTCGTGACGTCCGGGGTCTCATCCGGGACTCCGAACAACATTCGGGTTACTGCATATACATATCCCTACAACCCTAGCGTAACTGAACCTTAAGTGTGTAGACCCTACGGGTTCGGGAGACATGTAGACATGACCGAGATCGCTCTCCGGTCAATAACCAACAGCGGGATCTGGATACCCATGTTGGCTCCCACATGCTCCACGATGATCTCATCGGATGAACCACGATGTCGAGGATTTAATCAACCCCGTTTGCAATTCCCTTTGTCAATCGATATGTTACTTGCCCGAGATTCGATCGTCGGTATCCCAATACCTCGTTCAATCTTGTTACCGGCAAGTCACTTTACTCGTACCGTAATGCATGATCCCGTGACCAAACACTTGGTCACTTTGAGCTCATTATGATGATGCATTACTGAGTGGGCCCAGTGATATCTCTCCGTCATACGGAGTGACAAATCCCAGTCTCGATCCATATAAAACAATAAATACTTTCGGAGATACCTATAGTGCACCTTTATAGTCACCCAGTTACGTTGTGACGTTTGATACACCCAAAGCACTCCTACGGTATCCAGGAGTCATACGATCTCATGGTCGAAGGAAGAGATACTTTGACATTGCAAAAACTCTAGCAAACGAACTATACGATCTTGTGCTATGTTTAGGATTGGGTCTTGTCCATCACATCATTATCCTAATGATGTGATCCCGTTATCAATGACATCCAATGTCCATAGCCAGGAAACCATGACTATCTATTGATCAACGAGCTAGTCAACTAGAGGCTTACTAGGGACATGTTGGTGTCTGTTATTCACACATGTATTACGATTTCCGAATAACACAATTATAGCATGAATAAAGACAATTATCATGAACAAAGAAATATAATAATAATGCTTTTATTATTGCCTCTAGGGCATATTTCCAACAGTCTCCCACTTGCACTAGAGTCAATAATCTAGTTACATTGTGATGAATCGAACACCCATGGAATTCTGGTGTTGATCATGTTTTGCTCTTGGGAGAGGTTTAGTCAACGGATCTGCTACATTCAGGTCCGTATGTACTTTACAAATCTCTATGTCTCCATCTTGAACATTTTCACGGATGGAGTTGAAGCGACGCTTGATGTGCCTTGTCTTCTTGTGAAACCTGGGCTCCTTGGCAAGTGCAATAGCTCCAGTGTTGTCACAGAAGAGCTTGATCGGCCCCGACGCATTGGGTATGACTCCTAGGTCGGTGATGAACTCCTTCACCCATATTGCTTCATGTGCTGCCTCCGAGGCTGCCATGTACTCCGCTTCACATGTAGATCCCGCCACGACGCTCTGCTTGCAACTGCACCAGCTTACTGCCCCACCATTCAAAATATACACGTATCCGGTTTGTGACTTAGAGTCATCCAGATCTGTGTCGAAGCTAGCGTCGACGTAACCTTTTACGACAAGCTCTTCGTCACCTCCATAAACGAGAAACATTTCCTTAGTCCTTTTCAGGTACTTCAGGATATTCTTGACCGCTGTCCAGTGTTCCTTGCCGGGATTACTTTGGTACCTTCCTACCAAACTTACGGCAAGGTTAACATCAGGTCTGGTACACAGCATGGCATACATAATAGAACCTATGGCTGAGGCATAGGGGATGACACTCATCTCTTCTATCTCTGCTGCTGTGGTCGGACATTGAGCTGAGCTCAATTTCACACCTTGCAAAACAGGCAAGAACCCTTTCTTGGACTGATCCATTTTGAACTTCTTCAAAATCTTATCAAGATATGTGCTTTGTGAAAGACCTATGAGGCGTCTTGATCTATCCCTATAGATCTTGATGCCTAATATATAAGCAGCTTCTCCAAGGTCCTTCATTGAAAAACTCTTATTCAAGTAGGCCTTAATGCTGTCCAAAAGTTCTATATCATTTCCCATCAAAAGTATGTCATCTACATATAGTATGAGAAATGCTATAGAGCTCCCACTCACTTTCTTGTAAACACAGGCTTCTCCATAAGTCTGTGTAAACCTAAACGCTTTGATCATCTCATCAAAACGAATGTTCCAACTCCGAGATGCTTGCACCAGCCCATAAATCGAGCGTTGGAGCTTGCACACCTTGTCAGCATTTTTAGGATCGACAAAACCTTCCGGCTGCATCATATACAATTCTTCCTTAAGGAAACCATTAAGGAATGCCGTTTTGACGTCCATTTGCCAAATTTCATAATCATAAAATGCGGCAATTGCTAACATGATTCGGACGGACTTCAGCTTCGCTACCAGTGAGAAAGTCTCATCGTAGTCAACCCCTTGAACTTGTCGATAACCCTTAGCGACAAGCCGAGCTTTATAGATGGTCACATTACCATCCGCGTCTGTCTTCTTCTTAAAGATCCATTTATTTTCTATGGCTCGCCGTTCTACGGGCAAGTCAGTCAAAGTCCATACTTCGTTTTCATACATGGATCCTATCTCGGATTTCATGGCTTCTAGCCATTTGTCAGAATCCGGACCCGCCATCGCTTCTTCATAGTTCGAAGGTTCACCGTTGTCTAACAACATGATTTCCAAGACAGGGTTGCCGTACCACTCTGGTGCGGAACGTGTCCTCGTGGACCTTCGAATTTCAGTAGGAGCTTGATCAGAAGTACCTTGATCATTATCATTAACTTCCTCTCTAGTCGGTGCAGGCACCTCAGGAACATTTTCTTGAGTTGCGCCATTTTCCGGTTCAAGAGGTAATACTTCATCAAGCTCTACTTTCCTCCCACTTACTTCTTTCGAGAGAAACTCTTTCTCCAGAAAGGACCCATTCTTGGCAACAAAGATCTTGCCTTCGGATCTGAGGTAGAAGATATACCCAACAGTTTCTTTAGGGTATCCTATGAAGACGCATTTTTTCCGATTTGGGTTCGAGCTTTTCAGGTTGAAGTTTCCTGACATAAGCATCGCATCCCCAAACTTTTAGAAATGACAGCTTAGGCTTCTTCCCAAACCATAATTCATACGGTGTCGTCTCAACGGATTTCGACGGGGCCCTATTTAAAGTGAATGCGGCAGTCTCTAAAGCATAGCCCCAAAAAGATAGTGGTAAATCGGCAAGAGACATCATAGATCGCACCATATCTAATAGAGTGCGATTACGACGTTCGGACACACCATTACGCTGAGGTGTTCCAGGCGGCGTGAGTTGTGAAACTATTCCACATTTTCTTAAGTGTGTACCAAACTCGTGACTCAAGTATTCTCCTCCACGATCTGATCGTAGAAACTTGATTTTCCTGTCACGTTGATTCTCAACTTCACTCTGAAATTCCTTGAACTTTTCAAAGGTCTCAGACTTGTGTTTCATTAAGTAGACATACCCATATCTACTCAAGTCATCAGTGAGGGTGAGAACATAACGATAGCCACCGCGAGCCTCAACACTCATTGGACCGCACACATCAGTATGTATGATTTCCAATAAGTTGGTTGCTCTCTCCATTGTTCCTGAGAATGGAGTCTTGGTCATTTTACCCATGAGGCATGGTTCGCACGTGTCAAATGATTCGTAATCAAGAGACTCTAAAAGTCCATCAGCATGGAGCTTCTTCATGCGTTTGACACCTATGTGACCGAGGCGGTAGTGCCACAAGTATGTGGGACTATCACTATCAATCTTACATCTTTTGGTACTTACACTATGAATATGTGTAGCATTACGCTCGAGATTCATAAAGAATAAACCATTCACCATCGGAGCATGACCATAAAACATATCTCTCATATAAATAGAACAACCATTATTCTCGGATTTAAATGAGTAGCCATCTCGAATTAAACGAGATCCTGATACAATGTTCATGCTCAAACTTGGCACAAAATAACAATTATTGAGGTTCAAAACTAATCCCGTAGGTAAACGTAGAGGTAGCGTGCCGACGGCGATCACATCGACTTTGGAACCATTCCCGACGCGCATCGTCACCTCGTCCTTCGCCAGTCTCCGTTTATTCTGCAGCTCCTGTTGTGTGTTACAAATATGAGCAACGGCACCGGTATCAAATACCCAGGAGTTACTACGATTACTGGTAAGGTACACATCAATTACATGTATATCAAATATACCTTTGGTTTTGCCGGCCTTCTTGTCCGCTAAGTATTTGGGGCAGTTCCGCTTCCAGTGACCACTTTCCTTGCAATAAAAACACTCAGTCTCGGGCTTGGGTCCATTCTTTGGCTTCTTCCCGGCAGCTTGCTTGCTGGGCGCGGCAACTACTTTGCCGTCCTTCTTGAAGTTCTTTTTACCCTTGCCCTTCTTGAACTTAGTGGTTTTATTGACCATCAACACTTGATGTTCCTTTCTGACTTCTAGCTCTGCTGATTTCAGCATAGCAAATACTTCAGGAATGGTCTTTTCCATCCCCTGCATATTGAAGTTCATCACAAAGCTCTTGTAGCTCGGTGGAAGCGACTGGAGGATTCTGTCAATGACCGCATCATCCGGGAGATTAACTCCCAGCTGAGTCAAGCGGTTATGTAACCCAGACATAGTGAGTATGTGCTCACTGACAGAACTATTTTCCTCCATCTTACAGCTGAAGAATTTGTCAGAGACTTCATATCTCTCGACCCGGGCATGAGCTTGGAAAACCATTTTCAGCTCTTCGAACATCTCATATGCTCCATGTCTCTCAGTACGCTTTTGGAGCCCCAGCTCTAAGCTGTAAAGCATGCCGCACTGAACGAGGGAGTAGTCATCAGAACGTGCCTGCCAAGCGTTCATAACGTCTTGTTCTGCAGGGAGAACAGGTGCATCACCTAGCGGTGCTTGTAGGACATAATCTTTCTTGGCAGCTATGAGGATGATCCTCAGGTTCCGGACCCAGTCCGTATAGTTGCTGCCATTGTCTTTTAGCTTGGTTTTCTCTAGGAACGCGTTGAAGTTGAGGACTACGTTGGCCATTTGATCTACAAGACATATTGTAAAAATTTAGACTAAGTTCATGATAATTAAGTTCATCTAATCAAATTATAATGAACTCCCACTCAGATTTGACATCCCTTTGGTCATCTAAGTGTTACACGATCCGAGTCGACTAGGCCGTGTCCGATCATCACGTGAGACGGACTAGTCATCGTCGGTGAACATTCTCATGTAGATCGTATCTTCCATACGACTCGTGTTCGACCTTTCGGTCTCCGTGTTCCGAGGCCATGTCTGTACATGCTAGGCTCGTCAAGTTAACCCTAAGTGTTTTCGCCGTGTAAAACTGTCTTACACCCGTTGTATGTGAACGTAAGAATCTATCACACCCGATCATCACGTGGTGCTTCGAAACGACGAACTGTAGCAACGGTGCACAGTTAGGGGAGAACACTTCTTGAAATTTTGTAAGGGATCATCTTATTTACTACCGTCGTTCTAAGTAAACAAGATGCATAAAACATAATAAACATCACATGCAATTATATAAAGTAGTGACATGATATGGCCAATATCATATAGCTCCTTCGATCTTCATCTTCGGGGCTCCATGATCATCTTGTCACCGGCATGACACCATGATCTCCATCATCGTGTCTTCATGAAGTTGTCACGCCAACGACTACTTCTACTTCTATGACTAACGCGTTTAGTAATAAAGTAAAGTAGTTTACATGGCGTTCTTTAATGACACGCAGGTCATATAAAAAATAAAGACAACTCCTATGGCTCCTGCCGGTTGTCATACTCATCGACATGCAAGTCGTGATTCCTATTACAATAGCATGAACATCTCATACATGACATATAGATCATTCATCATTCATCACAACTTTGGCCATATCATATCACAAAGCACTTGCTGCAAAAACAAGTTAGACGTCCTCTAATTGTTGTTTGCAAGTTTTACGTGGCTGAAGTAGGGTTCTAGCAAGAACGTTTTCTTACCTACGTGAAACCACAACGTGATTTTTCAACTTCTATTTACCCTTCATAAGGACCCTTTTCATCGAATCCGCTTCAACTAAAGTGGGAGAGACAGACACCCGCTAGCCACCTTATGCAACTTGTGCATGTTAGTCGGTGGAACCGGTCTCACGTAAGCGTACGTGTAAGGTTGGTCCGGGCCGCTTCATCCCACAATACCGCTGAAGCAAGATAAGACTAGTAGCGGCAAGAAAGTTGACAAATCTACGCCCACAACCAATTGTGTTCTACTCGTGCAAGAAGAACTACGCATAGACCTAGCTCATGATGCCACTGTTGGGTAACGTTGCAGAAAATAAAAAAAAATTCCTACTCGTTTCACCAAGATCATCTAGGAGTTCATCTAGCAATGAGTGAATAGATGCATCTACATACCTTGTAGATCGCGAGCGGAAGCGTTCAAAGAACGGGGATGATGTAGTCGAACACGACGTGATTCGAATCACCGGAGATCCTAGCACCGAACGGACGGCACCTCCGCGTTCAACACACGTACGGAAACAGCCACGTCTCCTCCTTCTTGATCCAGCAAGGGAGGGAGGAGAGGTTGAGGGAGATGGCACCAGCAGCAGCACGACGGCGTGGTGTTGATGGAGCTGCAGTACTCCGGCAGAGCTTCGCTAAGCACTATGGAGTTGGAGGAGGTGTTGGGGAGGGAGAAGGAGGCAACCAAAGGCCAAGGACTCAAGGTATGAAGTCCCTCCTCTCCCCCACTATATATAGGGGGTGCCAAGGGGGGTGGCCGGCCCTAGGAGATCCAATCTCCTAGGGGGTGCGGCGGCCAAGGGGGGTTTCCCTCCCCCCCAAGGCACCTAGGAGGTGCCTTACCCTCCTAGGACTCTTTCCCCCTTAAACCCTAGGCGCATGGGCCTATGTGGGGCTGCTGCCCTTGGCCCAAGCAGGCCAAGGCGCACCCCCTACAGCCCATGTGGCCCCCGGGGATGGGTGGCCCCACCCGTGGGCCCCCGGGACCCCTCCGGTGGTCCCGGTACAATACCGATAACCCCGAAACTTGTCCCGATGCCCGAAACAGGACTTCCCATATATAAATCTTTACCTCCGGACCATTCCGGAACTCCTCGTGACGTCCGGGATCTCATCCGGGACTCCGAACAACATTCGGGTTACTGCATATACATATCCCTACAACCCTAGCGTAACTGAACCTTAAGTGTGTAGACCCTACGGGTTCGGGAGACATGTAGACATGACCGAGATCGCTCTCCGGTCAATAACCAACAGCGGGATCTGGATACCCATGTTGGCTCCCACATGCTCCACGATGATCTCATCGGATGAACCACGATGTCGAGGATTTAATCAACCCCGTTTGCAATTCCCTTTGTCAATCGATATGTTACTTGCCCGAGATTCGATCGTCGGTATCCCAATACCTCGTTCAATCTTGTTACCGGCAAGTCACTTTACTCGTACCGTAATGCATGATCCCGTGACCAAACACTTGGTCACTTTGAGCTCATTATGATGATGCATTACTGAGTGGGCCCAGTGATATCTCTCCGTCATACGGAGTGACAAATCCCAGTCTCGATCCATATAAAACAATAAATACTTTCGGAGATACCTGTAGTGCACCTTTATAGTCACCCAGTTACGTTGTGACGTTTGATACACCCAAAGCACTCCTACGGTATCCAGGAGTCATACGATCTCATGGTCGAAGGAAGAGATACTTTGACATTGCAAAAACTCTAGCAAACGAACTATACGATCTTGTGCTATGTTTAGGATTGGGTCTTGTCCATCACATCATTATCCTAATGATGTGATCCCGTTATCAATGACATCCAATGTCCATAGCCAGGAAACCATGACTATCTATTGATCTACGAGCTAGTCAACTAGAGGCTTACTAGGGACATGTTGGTGTCTGTTATTCACACATGTATTACGATTTCCGAATAACACAATTATAGCATGAATAAAGACAATTATCATGAACAAAGAAATATAATAATAATGCTTTTATTATTGCCTCTAGGGCATATTTCCAACAGGAAGCACATCCCTAAGCACCTTGTATTGTACAAGGTCTTAGAGACAATCCTCTACCATATATAACAGTTACCATGTCACACTACAACCTATAAAACATCACACAGTGGAATAATCATAGCTAGTAGAGCATTAGTTACCAGTTAATAATAGCTGCAATCCATCAAAAGCAATAGTACCTAGATATGAGTAGATATAGGTATGGTAATACACGACAAGTACTCGCAAACAAGAGCTAACATAACAAGTTCATTTCACATTGATACATGGCCCACCCCAGTTCTAAATGAGGTGGATGGTGATCATCATCCTCAAGTCATGGCAACGGGTGTTCGCAACAGTGAGTAGGATGGCCTGTCCTACCCGAAGATTCTTGGCACGAAGGAACTTCTTCCACCCTGCCCTGCTCAAGACAGTGCGATCATCCGTGTCCACTACATAGGCACAGCTGGTGATGGAGCCCGTTCTGGTAAGGCGTAGTCCAGCAGCCATGCCTTCTTCGTCCGGGTCGATGCCACAGCTATCAAGTAACCTCTTAGGTAATTTCTCAAAACAGTTGACATGATATATGATCATGTCACGTGCAATTATCAACAAAGCATACACTTCAAGACACATATATCATTGGATTCAACACTGAGCATATATATCATCACATCACTACACTATACGCCAAGCATCAAATTACTACAGTAATTAGGCATATCATTAGATTACTGCGTACACTAAGCATATCATCGCATATTACTACACTACATGCATGTCATAAAATTCTTCACTAAAATGAATTCTAAACTAGGCCTCTCATCACAGTACTACAACATGCATATCATATGAACTACTACACTAACTAAGCATGCATATCATGTAGTTACCACACTAAGTAACATACCATGATATGCTGTTTAACATTCGTCCTTGTGAGGCGGGTCACGAATGGCTTCCCTAGGTAGTCTTCACGTAGCGGAAGCATGTCCCAGAGGTTGCCGATTTCCTCGTCGCCCAGTCTGAGTCCTTGGGCATACAGGTATTCAACAAGTGGGTTCTCATCATCATCTGAATCGTCATCATCTGAATCAGCACCATCTTCCTCCTCATGAACTTCATCCTCAATCCGGAATCAAATTTAGATAGATAACAGAAATCCTGGGCCTATCTCTTCTGAAGGAGAAGCTGATCAATTCACCGCCACTAAGACGCATGCGGGCGATGAAACGATCCCAATCATCTCCTCCTATCTGGGTTATCTTTCGACCCTTCTCGACCTGCATAGTGTATGTGCCCCCAAGAGCGTCAAAGGTCACGGTGTCTGCGATGAGCTCATTGAATGCCAATCTCACATTACATGGTATGATCTGTGTAAGATAAAAACAAATAACAGACACAATACATTAGTGGAAATAGCAAAAAAAAATGTGCTGCCAGAAGATTCATATAAATTGTTACTGCTGCAAAAACAAAAGAAGGCTGGAAGTAGATGCCGAACAGCGTGGCAGTAGAAAGGCTGGTCCGGCACCGTGAGTTGCAGCGTCCACATTGTGCTTCCTCCATTCTACACATAACATGTTGAACTCTAAGTTGAATTGTACATAGTACAATACAAAGATCATACATATAATAAATCATAGTGATAACCTATACTGGCAATGGCCAATCAATCTATTTTCTATCATCTACGTAATAAAGCAATGCCAATGACAATGTCAATGCCCGTCTCATCTAAACCTGGGAATAGTTCGGCATCCAAACTAAAACCAGTCCAATCCACGGCACACATCAAAACCAAACCAATCTAGATATTTTCATTTAGAATCTAGACCAAACCGAACTATACATGCTCGTCATCCAACCCATTCCAAACCATTTTCAACTTTTGGATTGAATCCAAAGGTTCAAACCGTGGACACAGCCATATGAGAGGGCACGTCATGAATCTAGATCAGACATGGCGTCAAAGCTCGAGAGAGCCGACGAGCTCCGGCCGGCAACAATGGCTCTTGGATTTGAAGCAGTAGTAGGTGGTAGTGGCGGCTCAAACTAATTGATTGATTTGGTCTCAAACCATAGAAACCAAATCAAGATCCAATCCAAAAACGAAGTTTCATTCCAAACCAATCGGCTCAGATCCGCCTCCGTAGGGAGACGCGGTTGGGGAAGGGAAGAAGAGGGGAGATCTCACGTACTTGCCGGAGTTGGCGGCGGCCGCGCACCGGCAGCAAAGAGAGGGGTCGTTGGGAGATGGCGGCGGCGGCGCTGGTCGAGAAGGGGAGAAAGAAAGATGTGGAGTGGTCGAGACGAGGAGAAAGAAAAATGTGGTACATGTGGTGGCTCGGTTGTGTGGATGACAAGAGGACCCACTTGTGAGACCGATAGCAATTGATGGCAAACCGCAGGAGGTGCACGACCGCGTGCACGACCGCCACGTCCCCACGTGGAATGGGGACGGCCGGGTGGGTGTGTCAAGTCAAATCGGCACCCGCGGCTTCTCGATAACTCCAAGAGGCAAGAGCAGTGCATTTCTTCCCCAAATCAGGTAGAAAACCATCGTCCTCTTCCCACCCTCTCTTCCTTCCTCACCACCTCACCACCCTCCTCCCTTCCTACGCCTCCCTCCTCCTGTCTTCGACCGACGATGAAGCGCGGACGTGAAGATGCGGCGGACGAGCCGAAGGCAACCATCGGAGCAGAGCAGTCTGCTGCCGTGGCTGCAGCCGTAGGTGGAGCGGCTGAGTCCGCCGTAGCGGCGGAAGCTGGTGGTGCAGCGACCGTTGTGCCTGCTCCCGCTGCCATCGCAGCTGTCGAGGCACCTGTCGGCGAGCACAAGGTCGGGGAAGATCTGGAGGAGGAGGAGATGAGAAGGCGTAAGTGCAAGGTGCATGACGAAATCGAAGAGCTCTTCGAGGAGAATGCCATAAAGGAGTTCGACGTAGATTGCAGGAAGGGCAGCGACTTCGACGAGGATGCCATCAACGAGCTATCTGAGGTAGTACTCTGTTTTTTTCATGACATTGGGGTTTTTCTTGTTAACTAGATGAGCATCAATTTCACTTCGGCGTGCTAGTTCTACGTATGTAGGATTGTAGGGATCTAGCATAGATCTTCATGTTGGATGTGGATTTTTAAATCTGATTCACATTCTGATTCCAGCAGATACTCTGGGTTTTTTTCATGGCATTGGGGTTTGTCTTGTTAACTAGATGAGCATAAGTTTCACAAGGGATACATTAATGAAAGAAGTGGGGTAATGAACCCAAATACAAGAAAATGTTCATGGCAGGGATACATTAATGAAAAACTGGGTTAAACAATGGATATATGGCAGGATTCTCCATTGGCTTCCCAAGGACAGTGACAAAATGCTGCAGTTCCTGATTCATTTTAGTTTATGTAGATGAATTAATTTGCACACATGTTCATAGATGATTAGTTTTCACACATGTTCATAGATGATCCATTTGCAAATTCTATACAGATTTCCATTTTGCAAAGGAAGTGGTCGCTCCCTTAATAATTATGGGCTGACAGTACATATCCACTGGATACCAAAAAATCAAAACATTTCATCTAGCCAATTTTCCATAGTATGTTATCTAGATGATCACAGCCACATCTCTCATCAATATGAGCAGTGAGACACCCCATAGCTCCTTTACCAATTTCCTTCTGAAACTTATCAGGGTCTAACAATGTTGGAGAAGCAGTATTGCCGCTGTCAGAAAGAATAATGGTTTCTTCATTCTAGTAGATAGAACAAACCCCCCTTGTGTGAAACATGGAGGAGTATAATGAAGCCATTTTTCTGATTCCAATAAGAATTACACCTGTAACAAGTATCAAATATCATTAAACCAAGCCACTTCATGAAGTCTTTCATGTGTTAATTATGTACTACTTGTGCACTAATCTATAAATGCAACTATTCCACCGTCCATATCTATGCATGTCAATTTCTTTGGCTCAATTATGTATGTGCACATACGCCTTGTTTCTAGCAAATAGATAGTTGCCATGTTACACATGTGTACTTTCAAAACATTGTAATTAAAGTCAATGTACCATAATAGATTAGCTGAGTTCTTCTATGTGTACTAATTCACTAATTCACAAGAGGATGACGACGACGTGGACTACAGCATGGACAGCAGGCACAGCAAGAGCCGGCACACCCTGAGGCATATGATTGCTGGGAAGATCAAGTATCGTTTCTTTGGCAAGCTTGGATGCCCTTTCTATTGCAAGGTGATCGGTGGCGGCATAGATGGCATGATCCAGCATGCCTTCAGCACTGGCAATGGACATGGTAAGAAGCATAAAGCCAGTACTCTGGCTAAACATGCTGCCTACGCACGCTTCCTCGAGATTGTCAAAGTCAATGAGCCCTACAACATGCATTGAAGAAGGGAGAGAAGTGATGTGCTGCTAGAGTGCTGCTGCTGCCCCAGGACCGCCGTGTCCTCTTATGTTATCTATGTTTCTTTGTTGTTCGAGTCTAAAACTGATGTCCTATGGTGTGTCTGAACCTATGCTGAGCGGTGGTTGATCTGCCATTTATGTTAAGAGTTTGCTGCTACTCTAGTTTAGTGTTCCTAGTTGTTAATACTATTTTGGTGATGCATGTTTAAGCCTTGTACAATGCTAGATGCTTAGGGTGGTGCTTAGAAAAATAAACAGGGTTTTTCTGAAGCACCGGTGCCTATTTCTACAGGAGAGACGCCTAGTTATGAGTCTACCCTGTACAAATAAGCACATGTGCTTAAGAAAAGCCTGGTTTATTTCTATAAGCAACTTCCATAAGCACCTTGCATTGTACAAGGCCTTAGCAACTCAAGTATCGTACGGTGGTCTATGTTATGGTTGCTGTGTTATTCTGCCGTACGATGATGCATGCTAGGAACTCTAATAATATGACTATGGTAGTTATAGCTTGGCATGACTATGTTTAGTGTATAACTCAGCATGTTCCTGCCATATCTATGAGCAGTTACAACTGAACTATGCATTAATTTTTGACAAAATTAAAGCATGCAAATGATTGTCGATTCCACCTATTGCCAAATCAAGCTTTGTACTGATGATGCATTAGATATTGCAATAAGTAGAGGATGCTCATGATTGCCAAAAGTACCTATTTCCACTTTCTGATAAGAACTAAACGTGTATCAAATGATGCTAAAAGTAGAGCATGAGCATGAGAATGTATCAATGCATTGGATATTGCAATAAGTAGAGGATGCTCATGATTGCCAAAAGTACCTATTTCCACTTTATGATAAGAACTAAACGTGTATCAAATGATGCTAAAAGTAGAGCATGAGCATGAGAATGTATCAATGCATTAGATATTGCAATAAGTAGAGGATGCTCATGATTGCCAAAAGTACCTATTTCCACTTTCTGATAAGAACAAAACGTGTATCAAATGATGCTAAAAGTAGAGCATGAGCATGAGCATGAGCATGTATCAATTGATGCTACCTATTTGTGTTTGAATGGGCTCAATAAAGCTAGTGCTGGTTTATGCTCTCTGCGTGACTATGATGGTAACGAAGACACTTGGTTGGCTATGGTCTTGCTGTCAAATTTAAGTTTCAGTTCTTTAAGACTCTTTGTTTTTGCTGCTTCCTCGGGATCGACTAGCTTTCTCGGGCGTCCACGTGCTCTCTTCCTTTTGGGGGAGTTGGGTGCACCATTTTTGGGGGAGTTGGGTGCACCGGTATCCTTCTGGGAGTTGGATGTGTCAGGTTCGTTGGAACCATCAGGATTGTTGACTAATTGTACGTCCTCTTCTGAAGCATCAGGTAGAACTGCTTGCTGGGCATCGTACACCTCCTTCTGTATAAGAGAGAGTGCTGCGTTAGTTCTAATCATGAGACTTATGAAATAAATGATATATTCTTGATGTAGCGCTAACTGTTATGGGGAACTTATATGATTCGAGACGAAGCGCATTGCAATTTGAATGCAGTAAGGCTGTACATATTTTCCGCCTGAAAATATCTATCCTTGCCTATATTGGATAACCGACACTGACGTCAGCATAGCTTTCAAGCTAAACAAAGTACAAATTTAAATTAGGCATTCAATTACCTGGTTCAAAATATCGGTCATTTCATCCCCGTTCCATGACAACATGTACTGCAGTGTCCAAACCGCACAGGAAGTCCTGCGATGTTTAGTTAAAGATCAGTAATCTTATTCGTGTACACAAATAATAATTTATGAGGCCATGCGTACCCATCGGTCTGTTGTGGTATGTTCTCATAGCGTTTTTTGGTCCATTCGGCAAAATTGATGTTCTTAGCTGGTGATATCAACCCTTTCTTGATAGCTTCGTCAATGCAGAACTGAATCGAGTCCACCTAGGGTACGACGAGTTATACATAGGGTTACGGTACTTTGGGAGCTCATGTTCCATGCGGATCAAAAGAGGCAGCAAGAGAACACTTACAAGAGAATCTTCCTTGGTCTTGTCGCAATGATAATTCATGGAGTTCAGAGTCTGAATTTCTTTTTTGTCAAAATTAAACATCATTAGCATCCAATGGTTTTGGTGTACATTCAGTGGGACATGCACCTGCAGTAAAAATTGGGTTGGGTTGAGAACCGAAATTTGTCGTGTACAGTGTGTACGTAAACTATGAAAGTGTGGAAAACTTGTACCTTTCGGCGCCCTACAAATTTTCCTGCTACATGAGCTAACCATGAGGCTGCACGTCCAACAGGAACCACCCCCTTCATTTGTAACAACTTTTCGGTTTCTTGAGGGGATATGATTGAGGTAGTATCATTCTCAATTTGGCTAATGCGAGCATATGCCATAATAACCTGCCAAATTTTCAATCATACAATAATAAGACAGTTGTTGCAGTAATGATGTAGAATAGAGTATAATGGGCTTACATCACCATAAATGTATTTGTCGTCCAAATTTCGCTTCAGATTTTCTGCTGTAAGGGTAATGTCTCCGATTCTAGCTATTTCAACAGGGTTGTATGTTCCGCGGATGTAAACGGCTGTCTCTATGTCCTCATCTGTGAACTTGTAATCATTACCAAAGACAAGCTTCATCGGAGTTAATTGTGGTTCCTCATTGTTTTCCGTCACATGTCTTGCACTTGGTGTGCTCGAAGTCCCTGTCATGAATTGGCTAGCCCTAGGAGTTCCTGTCAGGGATGAATTGCACACATTGACTTGATCCTACAATGAACTAAGGTAGTTCATCATTAGTTTGTTACTTTTAGATATTAACGTGTTGGGCCATATTGATCACCTGCATGCCTCCTTTCTGTGACACTGATTGTCGGTTGCTTGTAAATTCATATTTTAATTCCTGTAACAATGCAAACAATAATGAACATGAAGGAACATATTCATAAAAAATACAAAATGCACAGTATGGCATACATGGAGTTCCCTCCTTAAGTCTTTAATTTTGTCCTCGGCCTTCGACAACCTAGGATTAGTGCCAGTTTTAGTCTTCATGTCGATCAAGTCTTCACCTAGAGTCCTTCTTTTCATGATCAGCAATGCGTGCATTCATGACTTCAACTACCATTTCAATCTGTGTAAACAAAATAAAACCCCGTTGATAACAATAGCTAAATGAATGAGGTTCCATGACTCCTATTTGTGATATTGCAAAAACAAATAGTCTTTGGAGTACATACTTGCTGGCTACTAAATTGATGTCCTTGTGATGGTGCTCGATATGAATCATGTTGAGCACATGTTCATCTTTTTTTCTTGAAAAATTATTAGAATTCTCGGACGGTCATTGAGGAGCACAAATTTCCATGACAACTTATTTTTATAAAATATAATGAACCATTAGTACCAAATAAAAAATCGGATATAGAAAGTTCAATTGTAGATAGGTACCAACCCGTTATGAAGACCTCCTTTCTCGTAAGCATCGCTTCTTAAAGTAGCCATCATTTCGTCCCATCGTGCGATCAATGGAGGGGGTCTAGAAGCATACATTAATTGGCCACTACGTACGTGCTCCCAGTACCAATACTACACAATAAATTAGTTCATCACCATATAGATATGCAACAGAACAATAATTAAAGGACATTAAGTAGTGATCTAGCACTAACCTGGAGCAGAATTAGATTTCCTTGTAGATTTACGTGATCTCGATTTCTAAACTTGTGAACAGACTTGAAGAAGTGATTAAGTGTGAAACATCCCCAGTTAAATTTCCGAAGGTTTTCAAGATCTGTAACAAGGTTGAGAAATTTCGAGTCCACATAATGTTGTGCTGTTGGTGCTAGAACAGTACCAATTGCGTACAGAACGAACCGTCTCAGGAAATCGCCGTCTGAGGCTTTGGAAGCTCGGATCGCCGTTTCAAGGTCAGAAATCAAAATTTGCCCATTGTTTGCATAGGCGGTAAACAATTCTATGTCGGTTTGCATTTCCAGATGTGGCTCTATATCCTCCCCTTCTATCGGAATGCCAAAATTTGACATTAAATTCCTATAACAAAAGAGGACGTGCAAGACTGGTTTCTGATATGATGTACTTTTTGTGGTCTTGTGACAACAGTTTCATGGTTTTTCCGAACCTTGTCTGTGAGCATACTAACTTCATATGACCATGCTTTTCGGCGAGTTCCTGTTACATGCCATTAAATTATACTGAGTACACATGAATTATGTGTACGAAATGATTGTACACAAACAGTCAATTACTTACCGCATCGGTAATTTCGGAGATGGGCTTTTCTCCATTATGAAGGTTCATATCTGAAACTGACATTGCTGGCTCGTATGCAATGATAAAATCCGGCTCAATTAATCTGAACAAAATTGGAAAATGTATAACAAAATTAGCAGAGAATTAATTTTCACAAAATTAACTGGGTCATTTAACATATGATCCACTTATGGGTTTAAGCACAGAACCTATTTGGGTGCAAAACCTATGAGGGTTCAACTACTAAAGGAGCGGCGGACAATGATTATAAAGAGTTATGATCAGGTAATACCTTATCTCGGAGACGGTGCCACCGAGTAGATGGTGGTGGTTAGTGCGTCGGAAACTATAAGTGTCGGTATAGCACGGTCGACGGTGTAAAGGAAAAACGGCGCGTTCACGCGAGGAGGAGGCGGCGAGAATAACACTGACGTCCGAGCCCTCAGATCACGTTGGCGGTGGGCGGCGAGTGGTGGCCGCCGACTCCTGTATTCCGTGGGCGACCGGCTTCTCCGATCTGATCTTCCAGCGGTCGTGGGAGGTGCGGACGGCCCGGGTGGTTAGAATGTGGAGCTGTAATCGCGGGATTTAGGAAGGGGTGGGCCGCGTGAGTTATGTGAGATTTGGATAAATGATATAAAGAAATAAGAAATATTGTCAACTCGTTTAGGGGTTTAGGGGTTTAGGGTTTAGGGGTTTAGGGTTATTAGGGTTTAGGGGTTTAGGGGTTCAGTGTTTATGGTTTAGTGGGGGGGGGTTAGGGTTATCAGGGTTCAGGGTTTAGGGTTTAGTGGGGGGGTGGGTTAGGATTATCAGGGTTTAGGGTTGAGTGTTGACATGCAAGCCCGGAAATGCGCGTGTCAGAGATCTTACTTGCATGTATATGTACTAATGATCCCAAACTTTCTTAATGGCATCCCATGACCACATAGAAATGCATGCATAATGGTTTCCATGTGGGGCAAAATTTTGAATGTTTTTACGGTTTAGTGGGGGGGTTTAGGGTTATCAGGGTTTAGGGTTTAGGGTTTAAGGGTTTTAGGGTTGACGGAACTATGTTTGTCTTACGGTGGACGTAGCACACACACCGGACATTGGTGGAGCGTTGGTCTACAATGGATTCCCTCCGGTAGCATCGATCTGGTCCGTTGAATGGCTCGGCCGACAAACTTCGTGCCACATAGAGCATGCATCCATCCACTGGACCGGATCAATGTTGGGTTGGTTTCATACAGGTGAGGAACCCAGCTAGTTCTTTCGGGGTGTTGACATGCTAGGCCGGAAATGCGCGTGTTAGAGATCGTACTTGCGTGTATAATCCCATACCTTTTTCATGGCATCCCATGACCCCATAGAGAATGCATGCATAATGGTTTCCATGTGGGGCAAAATTTTGAATGTTTTACGGTTTAGTGGGGGGGTTAGGGTTATCAGGGTTTAGGGTTTAAGGGTTTTAGGGTTGACGGAACTATGTTTGTCTTACGGTGGACGTAGCACACACACCGGACATTGATGGAGCGTTGGTCTACAATGGATTCCCTCCGGTAGCATCGATCCGGTCCGTTGACTGGCTCAGCCGACAAACTTTGTGCCACATAGAGCATGCATCCATCCACTGGACCGGATCGATGTTGGGTTGGTTTCATACAGGTGAGGTACCCAGCTAGTGCTTTCGGGGTGTTGATATGCTAGGCCGGAAATGCGTGTGTCGGAGATCGTACTTGCGTGTATAAGCCCAAACTTTCTTCATGGCATCCCATGACCCCATAGGGAATGCATGCATAATGGTTTCCATGTGGGGCAAAATTTTGAATGTTTTTACGGTTTAGTGGGGGGGGGGGGTTAGGGTTATCACTGTTTAGGGTTTTAGGGTTGACAGAACTGTGTTTGTCTTACAGTGGACCTATCACACACACCGGACATAGGTCGAGCGCTGGTCTACAATGGAATCCCTCCGGTAGCATCGATCTGGTCCGTCGACTGGCTCGGCCGACATACTTCGTGCCACATAGAGCATGAATCCATCCACTGAACCGGATCGATGTTGGGTTGGTTTACATGTACATGTACAGGGACCGGAAATGCGCGTGTCAGAGATCGTACTTGCGTGTACATGTACTAATGATCCCTAACTTTCTTCATGGCATCCCATGACCCCATAGAGAATTCATGCATAATGGTTTCCACGTGGGGCAAAATTTTGAATGTTTTTATGGTTTCGTGTGTGGGGGGGGTGGGGGGGTTAGGGTTATCAGGGTCTAGGGTTCAGGGTTTTTTGGTTTTTTGGGTTTAGGGTTTAGGGTTGGTTTACAATGGATTCCATCAGATACCATCGATCCGTTCCATCCACTGGCTGGGCCGACAACCTTCGTGCCACATTGTTCACATTGTCCAATTAACACTTTGTATAGATTTTTTGGGTAAAAAATGAACAAAATAATGCAACTAATCTGAACGTAACGTTTGGCATGTATCAAACCAAGTAGCCACTATTCCTCAAAAAAACCAATTAGCCACTAATTTCCCCAAACATATCTCGTAATTGCCAACGAAAATGGGTTGACAATTATTTCTGGAAATTCTTGGAATGAATTTATTGCCCTTCCTTTTTTAGAGAAGAATAAGTTACAAATTTGCTAACATAACAAATTTGTTGTTCAAACAGAAACTGCCTCATCGTGTTGTGCCCCAAGACATGGCAGAATATTGTAACACCCCAAAAAAAAATTAACCAGGTTTTAGTTATTAAAATTTTGCCAAGAGTTTAAAATTTTTGCCTACAAGAATATATCTGTTGATGTCAAAACTTTTCTTTTAATATTAAAGAGTTTTTCCCAAGTGGATCCTTCCAAAACATATTGGACTTACTTTCCCTCTCATTTAAAAAAACATCCCTCAATCAGTAGATTTATTTATAAAATTATTTCACCCTGAGCTTTATTCATTAAATGACTTGTTTTAAAATTTGGAGCTCTTTTTGAACTACAACCATTTGTTATATTTATCTAAAAATCCAACCAAAATTTGGAGATGTCATATGATGTTTTTAAATCACTTTTATACAAAAATACCTTTTATTCTTGAAATATTTTGAGCTCTACACCCAATTTTCCTCTCTGGTCCAGAGAGCAATTTTGCACTACAACCCTTTTAAATATTTGTTTCTAGCTTACACCAAAATTTTGGGATGTCAGTAGGAGCATACCATTTCATTAGATGCAAAAATCCAGGGTTGTTCTTTGAAAATTTTGAGTGAAACAACCTCATCTTTATTCTGGCCCAACATGATGGTTTGTACAGCAACCACATTTTTAGTTGCTCCTTTATCCATGATTTCTCTTCCTACTTGTAGTCCTCCATGTTAAACTCCTAAGTCCAAGAGCATGCAACCATTGGCACATTTGTGGTTCATGAAATAATGCCCTTCACCTCCTGTCCAGATTTGAAGTTCTGCAAAACTTGCACTAGCAAGTTTATGCTTTTCACTAACTAACCTCAGCAACTTGGCTCGCCCTGGCATTTCGTCGAACGAGTGCCGTGCACGCCCAGAGCGCGAGCAGAGCGCGCGTTTTGCACGTGCTCGCGCCCGAGCCAACTCACCCCCCCCCCCCCCTGGATAAGTTTCCCCGAGCTCATCCAAATCCTCTCCCTCTTGCCACGTCACGCTAGAAGCCCCGACCGCCTCCGCGCCCCCTGCAGCGTAGCCAGCAAGCGGCTTGGCGGCACGCCCGTGGCCGCACCCGCCACCGCCATGAGCAGCGCCGCCCAAACCACCACAGCGCGCCAACTCGCCTCCTTCGACAGTGGAGTGATCGTCGTTAGCCCCTGGAGCTAGCCAACTACCGCCACGTCGCTCTACAGCACAGTAAGACGGTCGCCGGTGACCTTATCCGCGGCCACCGTCGGAACCGACCCCGAGCGCCTATTTAAGGAGGCCCCGAGCATGTTCCGTTCGCAGGCGGCCTCAGTACACTCCTCCAGTTCCCCCATGGCAGCCAATCGACCCGAGGAGGCCGTCTTCCTCGTCTCTGGCAACTCCAGCCGCCGCCGCTGTCTCGACCATTCCGGCGCCACCAAAGCCTCCCCCTCCCCACTCTCTTCACCAGGAGCTTCCTCTCCACCTCGTGAATCCATCCCCTTGTTCGATTTCGATCGGGACTCACTGCGGGAGAAAAACCACTTTGCCCGACGACCACCGTCCGCTGTGAAGCTCGCCGCCGGCAGCTCCGTCCACCCCAGAGACCGTATCGACCACCGGAGTGACCGTCTCGATCCCCTGAACCCGCAGATGGCCTCCGTTTCCCGAATGGTGCCGCCATTCGCCGGCGAGCATCGTCGGAGCTCCCGCCTCTGTTCGGCCAGAGGAAGGGGAGGGAGGGCGACTGGTCAAACATGACTAGTGGGAACCCTGGACCCACTGTCAGTGACCCAGCCCCGCCACCACGTGACTTAAGTGAAGACGTGAAATCGCAAAGTACGTTTCCTCCGCTCCGAAAACGTATTCTTGTCTGAAACGTTTTCTTTTCTATTTTTATTTTAAAAACAGATTTTTGACCACAACTTTGACTGGCTTTATCTTTTTCAATATAACTCCAAATGATTTAATTCTTTTTCCTACCTCTCTCAAATATTATCTAGTTTATTTTAAGATTTATTTGAAAAAATTTCAGAACAAATTTTTGTGCTGTTTTTATTTTGTGTGTTAATTCATTTATTTCTAAATAGGATTTTTGAAGAGAGGAGATATACTTTCAAAAGTTTTGAAGTACACCCTGCCTTACCACACATTGAAGGCAAGCATTCTGAACCCCGGCATAATATTTTTGTGTGTTCGATGACACGTTTATAACATCACCTCACTTCGGAGAAACTTGTTATTTCATGTGACATGATCATATGCATGGGTGCATGTTATTGATTTCCATGCTGTTGGAAATGAACACACTTGTGATAGTATTCACCCTCATGTGCCTTGCATGCATACCGGCAGGAACCTGGGAAAACCTCAGCCTTGGGTAGGCATGAGTTTGTCGCCGGTCTCTGTCGGGACGGTTATGTCTGGTATGGCATGGCAAGGTGATATGAGCGGTGACTCTGTTGGTTGAAATATATTCGTTATGCTAATCATGCAGGGAATACTTAAACCTCCTGAGTCGACCGTAGATCGAGTCTTGTTCCAGTAACCCCCATACTTGTTTCGTACTACCACTCGTCTCTACAGCAAGTAGAGTACGGTTCAGTAAGTTGTCAACCTCTTTCTAGCACACACCGTACAGAGAGGCCAGGGTGGAAGATACCGGTTGTAGCTGGTAGGCAGGCCACCTGGTCCGGGGGCATGGGTGTTTCCGGTTGGGACCGAGAGGGGGGCACCCCTTAGAGCGTGCGGTATAAATTTGATCCCATGCTACGCGAGGTTGTAGCCTCCCCACTTAGAGTTTTGCTTGACAGGTGTCGTGGGTGATTCCAGACACCGGTGAGTTAAGCTGGTGTGTGCAAGTTAGGTGTGTTTTCAACAAAAAGACCGTAGATGGAATTAGTCCCGATGGACTAAAGAAATCCGTTACTCGTGGGTAAAGAGTACACCCTCTGCAGAGATTAAACCTATTAGAATAGCCGTGTCCATGGTTAAGGACTACAGTCTGGGATGGGTCAAGTATCGGTCTTAGTGTCGGTCTTCGGAGGTGAAACTGTTAACCAGCACTGGAACAACATGGATTGTGACTTGTGACTTATGATGATTATGATTATTATTATTGTTGACTAACCCGTGATATTATTGTTATTATCGAGTATCTCTGGGATGGTTCTACCTCCGGGATATTCACTATGATTGTCTATCTTAAAGCCCTTATTGTGGTGTCGCTCAGACGCCCGACTGTGGCATTTCTTTTAAAACCCTTTATGTGGTGTCGCTCAGACGCCCGACTGTGGCATTTCTCTTAAAGCCCTTTATGTGGTGTCGCTCAGACGCCCGACTGTGGCATTTCTCTTAAAGCCCTTTATGTGGTGTCGCTCAGACGCCCGACTGTGGCATTTCTTTTAAAGCCCTTTATGTGGTGTCGCTCAGACGCCCGACTGTGGCATTTCTTTTAAAGCCCTTTATGTGGTGTCGCTCAGACGCCCGACTGTGGCATTTCTCTTAAAGCCGTTTTTGTGGTGTCGCTCAGACGCCCGACTGTGGCATTGTTTGTTATTTCATACATTCTAATACTACTATGTTATTGCACTTTTATAAATAACTTGCTTGCACGCATCATAGTTTTATTTATCTTTTGTGACTGACGTCATGAGCATAAAATATTTTCAGCACATCATTGTTATATTATACCTGTGTTCGTAATGTTTGCGAGTACATTCAAAGTACTCACTGGCTTGTCCCTGGCTATTGTCTTGGCCAGATTTTCTTGCGCGGGGAGGAGCGACGCGAGGACAGCCCCGGAACCTAAGCAACGATGATAGCAGCCTCGTGAAGATAGGAGTTAACCTGGTCAGCTGTTCCTGTGGGAATTGGAGTCCCATAGACTCTGATGATCCACAAACCGCTTCCGCCATCAACCACTAGAAACCATTTGTTGTACTCACAGGCCAGAATGGTCTTGTACTTCATATTTTGTATTTTGCTTGGAATTTCTGTATCAAGTTGGAGCCTCATCAGCTAACAGTAATCCTGGGGCTGATGAGCACGACGGTCTTTTTCTGGAAATTTATACCCGGAAAAACCGGTCGTGACAAATATGGTGCCATAACCATTGTTTTCCATCTTAACTCTTGATGATGCTGCTGTACCTGGGAAATCAAGGGATTTATCTGTTTGGTTCCCATGTTCCACATGTGCCTCTGGAGTTGTTACATCACAACGTAGTAAAATAATTTGCGTTCTTTATAAATCCTTGATGTAATGTGCTACTTTACAAATCATCATTATCGTACTATTTGTGTTATATCAACTATATTGATGTTCGTGGTACTATGTTATGTTCGGGCTACTATGTTATGTTCGAGCTATTTCCTCTTTGCTAAATTTTATTTTGGAAACAAGAAATCACTTTTCAATTTTATTTGTCCTTTCCAATAGATTTCAAATGAGCTTTTCCTTGGTCTGGTCATACAAGGCATTAAGCACAAATGACATTGCTTATACAGAAGCTGACTGAAATAATTTGTTAACAACTTCTAATGAGTGATGATGAACAAGTAAACAAATCCCACAACAATTATTGAAAAATAAAATCCCGCGGCCATCAGATTTGCGTGCTTATTCAGATCGATCAACTGCCTTAAGTTCTTGTTCATATTCTTCAATTCCACCTTGAGTTCCGCATCCGCCACCATCAGAGGAACATTGGCATAGCCCTTATTATCCACCGCTGATGGCAGATCTGCCTCTAGGGTTGCCCCGTGCCTCAAATCAATGGGCAAATCAATTAAGCCATCCGTTTGAAGCCTCTCAACGTATTCATCCAGCCACTCAAAATGCTTGCATGTTTTCAGCTTCTGAAATAGGGAAGGGAAACCCTAAATCCCAATTCCGAGGAAATAAATATAAATCTAGGGTTAGAATTCATAGCAAAAAGACACAACAGAACATAGATTTAACCTTCCCCGCTTCTGGTTTGCTCTCGCATTTCACAAATTCCCGCCCATGGTTTCCATTCTTCTCCGATATGGTTGTCAAACGCTTCAGTGGCGCGATGCATGGGTAGTCGGGGCATCTGGTCATCGGCAGTGAACCATACCGCGGCCATGATGACGGAGAGGCCGAACTGGACATGGACATCTCTCGTCTCTCACCGTCCGCCGGCGATGGTAGGCTTCGTCGCCGGAGAAGAATAACAATTTGGTGGGGCAAGGGAAAGGGAGGCAATGGTGGGTGGCGGCTTGGCATGGGCACGGCGATGGCTCGGGCTTCTGTGATATGTGGTTGGACCCGCGGTCAGTGCATATGTTTTGGAAGCCCCGAAAAAATCACGCTCGTTAAAAAAAACTTGCATCGAAGCGCATTACTTCAAAATAACTAATTAACCCTAGAATCACGAATATATACCTTGCCATTATACCGCATATCTACCCTATCCTAACCACCCCATCTACCTTGTTTCTCCTCACATAGCCATCGCCGGGATCGCGCTATCGCTTCTCAAGCGACCACGCCAACGCCGGACTAAAAAGGTCTCCTCCATGGCTCCTCCCATCTTCGATTGCAGTGCTGATTATTTTTTCCATTGATTCGACCAAGAAGTCATTTCCGAAGAGATTAGAAAATCCAGGTTTTGCCATAGTTGAGTAGTTCTGGTGTAATTGGAGTACAGGATGTCATGCAAGAGCTTTTTGATTGATAGTTTGTACTAGTTGATCGTACGAACTGGTTCTGAATATTTTTTTCACGGTCGTATTGTTTCGAATTAGTTGGATGAGGTTGTGGATACAGTTTTCATACTATGGGTATATGTGTTGCTGTAGGGACCATGGTCTCAGAGGCGCATAACAACCGTGCGGAGTACGACAAGTCTTTGCATAAAGCACACTGGGAGATCGACTTGAAGGTGCAAAAGGATCGCGATGAGGTAGATAAGAAACTGAAAAAAGAACGTTCATATGTGGACAAGATGATAAAGGAGGAGCGTGAGGAGTTTTCCCGTAAGATGGCGAAGATGCGTCTTGAGATTGAAGAAAAGTATAACCGGGATAGTGAGTACATGGAAAAAAAGTTTGTCCTTGGCTACAAGGAAATGCATCAAACGTTGCAGAAGGACCAGAAGCTTGTGGATAGTATTATACAGACAGAGCGAGTCAGGATGGATGCGTATGTGTTGCAGGCACGTGCGGATATGGACAGTAAGCTGCTACAGGAGCGGTCGGACATGGATTATAAGGCCATCCTAGAGAAGGTCCGCTTGGAAGGACATATGTTAGAAGACCGTGCGATCTCACGGCCACCCCGACAATATGTCTTCAATTATTCTCCCCCTGTAAGTATCTCGCACCGATTCTATATATTAAGGACCTACGTATTCTATGATACAAACATCTTCAATTTGTGGCAACCTTATGTCGGCGATTGTATGTAGGCTAAGCATCATGAGACGGCACAGTCGCCATTCACTCGAGACATTGCGATAGAGTCACCCGTTCAATGCCGCATCAATCCACCCCAACAACATATCGTCAATTCTCCCCTTGTAAGTACCTCGCAACGATGCATACCCAAGATATGGTATGACCTTTCAAAACTTGTGTGTAAACCCACTGTCGACGTTTCATACGCAGGATAAGAAACCTGTGATGGCAGAGTCCCCAGTCACACCACATGAAGGATACATTCCACATAACAAGGTGAGAAGGTTTGAGATGGCACAATCCCCAGTCACTCCACATGAAGGATACATTCCACAAAAGCAGGTAACAACGCCGCAATGTTGCTATGCACATAAAAAATTATGTTTGCCCCTTTACTCATTGAATGTATTAACTCTGATGTGAGATACTAGGTGCTGGTCATGGAATTTTTTGTTAGTAGGGATGATGAGATGTCACATGTCCCGAGAGCATACTTTGATGAACACCCGGCAGAAGTCAGAATTTTTGAACCCGCCAAAGTGACCTACGATCTCATTATGAGTGAAATGAGAGATACTTTTGGTTGCAAACTGGGAGCAGAACTGTACTACTTCTTACCCGGGTCTGCGTGGAAGCTGCCAGAAGGAATGTTCTTGATTGCAGGACCAGATGATGTACAAAAAATGCTTTCTGATCTGAATGGCAGCAAGACATGTCACCTGTACATTGTGTACAATAGAACTACGGGTTGTTTTCCCGAGGATGACATTGATTCAGAGGTTCAAATTTTACATGTTACCTGCATCTAGTTTATGGCTACGTCTTTTTTGAGTTCTTCCTAATACAATTCCTATGGTTTTCTACAGGAAGTGAGAATCCAAGAAATGGAGGGTCTTGCTAGAGAGTTGGTAGAGAAAGACCAAGAACAACTTAAGTTGTATGGTTACATTGATGTTAAAGAGAAAAAGATTGAAGCACATGGGTCGTCGCCAAGCCCGACGCAATCTCCAACGACGCAACGCAAGAGGTCACTGGATTTTGGCAGTGCAGAAGACAATATGGAGTAGGCTCAATTGTTTTTCAACCAGGATTATTTTGTTGCAAACAAACATTTTTTTCTGTTTCACACTATGTTCGCAATTATGGTACAATTTATTCATGAGACAATTCTTTGAACAACAATGCATCTGTTTTATGATCAATCATATAGTTGTTTCTGAGTTGTTTGTGAGATGGCATTGCATCTAAAGAAGTTTCCATCTATAAAACTTGGCACGCAGTCGCATCGGAATCGCGTATCACGCGAGAGGCATGCGTCGCACGGGAGCGCGTCGCACGGGAGCTTGTTTTCGGGTAGAAATCATAACATAGTTCGGATAGATAAAGTTCACGTCCGCCACCCGCGCATGCAAACCCACGTCGCCGCCATTCCCATGCATGCATGCCTCAGGCGCACACAACGAGATGGCCCAACGGTCCATCTAGCAACCCAGGGAGTGAGGCTGGCGTGGGACGGCCCATCCGAATTAGGCCCAAGCGAGCGTCACGCCGGGCACATCCCAGGGGTGCAGGGAGTTTAGTCCCACCTCGCCGAGCGAGCGGAGCTAGCACCGGTTTATATAGTGGGCTGAGCTTTCCTCTCAAGTTCCTTTCTAAAGCGGGCAGCACATTGCCTAACCGTCTCCGTCCCTGCCCTGTGGGACCTACTTGCTACCTGTTATCACAATCTGACGGGCCTCTGCATCCTGTCCCAATAAATTATTGGGTTACTAGTCAAATGCAGGCCGTTGAATTGTGAACTTTAAGCGGCAAGTAGGCGGGCTGTTTTGTCATATTTCATTTTTTGCATTTGTCACCATTATTTCCATTGCAGCCAGTCCATCATGCTGCATTTTGCACTACTAGGAAAAAGGCTATAGATGGAATGGACACTAATAGCGCACCTGTCATGTGGTGCACCACTACTATATAGCAGTAGCATCACATCACAACCATAAGTGTTCTGCACCAGCATCATAACAATCACATAACTACATAACAAAAGCAAACTTGTTCATCATTACAAAAGTAAACTTGTTCAACATAACAAAAGCAAACTTGTTCATCATTACAAAAGCAAAGTTATTCAACATAACAAAAGCAAACTTGTTCAACCACATAACTACAAACTGAGACACATAATACAACAAACAACTCAATATCCCCAGTAGTAGGGGTCATCCCAATGATCCTCCGCCTCTTGCCATTGCTCCAAACCTTCTTTGACGGTTTCGATTTTCTTCCATGCCTCGTAGGTGACGTACGCATCTTTCGCTGCGTACTCGATGAGGTTGTTTGGCAGTGAGCTGTCCTCCCATCGTTTGTGGTCCAATTTCTTGTTGATCTTCTCCTTCATTTCCTTGTAGGATGGGTGGATGAGGCTGGCTGCAAACTCAGCCAAAGACTGCCACTTCTTTCCATTGTTTGGAACTCTCCATTTGCGCTGCATGTCGACGTACTTGTCGGGGTTGATCTCCAAACCAGACAACTTCAGCTTCTCCTTGTCACCTCCAATGGAGAAGCCAACAAAGGTGTACAGCTTCTTCTCCTGCAGGAGCGGGCGGAGTTCCTTGGGCCTGCATCAAATTAATCTGGTGCATCAAATTCATCTACTTCAAAAACTTCAGAAACTACTAATTAGACAGAAACTTCAGAACTAGTATTGCATCTACTTCAGAACTTCAGAACTTGTATTGCATCTACTTCAGAACTTCAGAATTATTGCATCTACTTCAGAAACTTCAGAAACTACTAATTAGAAAGAAACTTTAGAACTTCACAACTAGTATTGCATCTACTTCAGAACTTCAGAACTATTGCATCTACTTCAGAAACTTCAGAAACTTCATAAACTACTAATTAGACAGAAACTTCAAAACTTCAGAACTAGTATTGCATCTACTTTAGAACTTCAGAACTATTGCATCTACTTTAGAAACTTCAGAAACTACTAATTAGACAGAAACTTTAGAACTAGTATTGCATCTACTTCAGAACTTCAGAACTATTGCATCTACTTCAGAAACTTCAGAAACTTTAGAAACTGCTAATTAGATAGAAACTTCAGAACTTCAGAACTTCAGAACTAGTATTGAATCTACATCAGAACTTCAGAACTATTGCATCTACTTCAGAAACTTCAGAAACTACTAATTAGACAGAAACTTCAGAACTTCAGAAACTTCAGAACTGGATGTTTTTACCATTTGGTTGCCGCGGTGATGTGGTATACCAGGACGAGATCCTCCATGCATAACTGCATAACTGCAGCCATTTGTGGAGGTTCGTCTTCCCTGGTATACTCGACATCAATGCCGATCGACCGAGAAACCATGCCGCCGAGCCTCCTCCTCATGTCGCGGATCCTCTTGTCGGCTTCGTCTGGATTGCTGGTGCATACGACATTCAGCTTCTCCTTCAGGTGGATATCAACCATGAGCGGCACGGTGTAGTCCTGCTTCTGCCCGGGGACCGAAACGTCATCGTCGACCACTAGCGGCTCCTTGCCAGACGCCTCACCACGGTGATGCTTAGCAGACGAAGGGGAGTTGCTCCACGATGCCTCCGCCATTCTCTTGGCAGACGGAGGGGAGTTGCTCCACGATTCCTCCGCCATTGCCCTCCTAGCCAGCGATGGTGGAGGCAGAGGGGAGTTGCTTGATGGTGGAGGCAGAGGGAGGCAGAGGGAGGAAGATGGAGCGGCAATGGAATGAGGAGGGAGGCAGAGGGAGGAAGATGGAGCGGCAATGGAATAGGAGGGGAGTTACCTGCATCATGGTCATGGGGAGTTCCCAGTGGAGGGGAGACATGGGGAGTTGCCAGTGGAGGGGAGACATGGGGAGTTGCCTCGAAAACTCAAACGCCCTGCCCTTTGGCCCTCGAAAACTCTGGAGGGGGCACGTGGGCCCTTTGGTTTCTCCTGTTTCTGAAACAAAACAAAAAAATAACAGCCATATTTTGCTCTAAAATTAATGATCACTGCAACCATATTAGGAGATCAAAAATGGCACCAAAACAGTCACTGCAGCCATCCAAAATGGCACCAAAACAACATCAGCCAAAACAACATCCAGTGGCGCACCAGTAGTGCGCCATTAGAAGGCAAAATCGGTGCGCCACTAGCATGCCTTTTCCTAGTAGTGTTGGCAAGAACAAGCTAGAGTTGTACACACCGTGATTTAATGCTGCATTTTCCAAGTTTTTGTATTTCTTTGAATTTTTTTGAATTTATAATGCCCTCTAGACTGACTGCTGAAAACATCGGTCTATGTCTCAAGGGGGCATTGTAAAATTAATTTTTTTCAAAATTTTCTTTCATAGACATGTTTGGCACATGTGGGTCACCATGTACAAGAAAATTTGGGTGATTTGGAGGTGGTGGAAAAATTCACCTTTTTTCAAAAACTGGCTTAAGTTAAGACCAAATGGTCCCTCCGGAATGCGGGCATTTTTTCGACCACCTCCAAATCACCTCAATTTTGGCACAGATGATCTCTTCCACAAACAAAACTAGGTTTCCAAGTTTTGTATTTTTTGAATTTTTGAATTTATAATGCCCTCTAGACTGACTGCTGAAAACATCGGTCTATGCCTCAAGGGGGCATTGTAAAATATTTTTTTTCAAATTTTTCTTTCATAGACATGTTTGGCACATGTGGGTCACCATGTACAAGAAAATTTGGGTGATTTGGAGGTGGTGGAAAAATTCACCTTTTTTCAAAAACTGGCTTAAGTTAGACAAATGGTCCCTCCGGAATGCCGGCATTTTTTCGACCACCTCCAAATCACCTCAATTTTGGCACACATGATCTCTTCCACAAACAAAACTAGGTTTCCAAGTTTTTGTATTTTTTTGAATTTATAATGCCCTCTAGACTGACTGCTGAAAACATCGGTCTATGCCTCAAGGGGGCATTGTAAAATATTTTTTTTCAAAATTTTCTTTCATAGACATGTTTGGCACATGTGGGTCACCATGTACAAGATAATTTGGGACCTGCGTGCAAGAGTCGGGGACCCGCATGCAAGAGTTAGGGACCTGCATGTGAATAGTGATTCATCAAGGCCTTGACAGCTACTGGCACAGCGGCTGTCGCCCGATTTGCATGCAGCGAAGATGAACGTGCATGGAGGTTTCTCAAAGATTTCCAAGCACACCCCAGTGGGCCCCGCTTATTTAAAAAAAAAGTTAGTCATTATTGCTCTGTAAATGAAGAATATGCATGACAACCATAGTAAGGGTGAAGAATCATATTCATCCTACAATGAGGACCAACGCTTGCTAAAATCACCTCGATGAAGGTATTTAAGCAGGTAAAGGAGCTGCTCGAGGGGCGAGGTGGGACTATTTTTAGTTAGACGAGAACAACGCGCGAGATCGTACGCGACGTGGGCCGTCCGGAGCTGCAACCTCGGATGGGCCGGTGTTTGGGTCGACGTAGGAAAACGGCCTGCCATGCATGCATGGCGTCGGTAGTCTCGCCTAAACGATGGACACGCACCGAGCCAGCCATGCAGACCGTGGGATCGCGCGGGAGATCCGTCTGGCGGCCGTGTGTGCGTGCAGAAATACATCACAATAATTATTCTACTCGACAATAACAAGTGCTCCATGCTAGCCCTTATTCCTGTTCGAAATACATCATCATTCTTAAAGTTGGACATCAAATGATACACACAGAAAATGGAAACGAAAGATGTCGAACTAATACAGTAACATGGCAGTACAACCGCACTTCACTAAATTACTGTCACGATGAAATAGAATGTAAAGACCACGTCACACAAAGCTGAATGGCACACGACGTTCTCTGGCTCATCGTCGGTTCATGCTGTATGTAGATATCACAGTTCAGCCTCGAGATCCTACACAGAAGAATACAATAAATCACATGGACATCAATTATGAGTAAAACACATGCAAAAAATAAATATGAACATATTTCGTACCTCTAGCAATTTAGCGCATTTACGTCGATTGTGACCTGGTTTCTTGCAATAGCCACAGATATTCTGTGATCTTGACTTCTTTGTCTTTGCCTGCAGCCTTTTCTTCGGTGCACCTCGTCCTGGCACATGCACGGGATCCAGAACCTTATCAACTTTCTCCGAGTGCGGCATCAACGGGCCAAACCTAATGCTGTTATGCTGAGCATTAGTTGACTCCTTGCTGTCAGCTTGTTCAAAACTTGATTGCTTGCCATGATGTTGTGCTTGCAAAAGCATCTTTAGACGGTGATAGTCCTCATCAGAGTGGCATGCCTTGAAACTTGCGGCGTGACTACAATTCCGCAACTCGCGGTACCTCTGCAGGCTTACCGAATAGTCATACATCTGGTTTTTTCTGGTAGGTGCGTATGCACATTTTGCATTCATAGTCCACCTAGTGGGAACGCAACAACCGGGCAGAATTGTTTGTTTTAAAATCCCCAATATGTAAAAAATGTGGGAACATGGTGTGCCTATGCATTCCAGCTTACGGCAAGAACAACTCACCCTGTGCAAAAGACCTCCTTGCTCTTCAATGCACTCCAAACTTTTTATCCACTCTTTCCTGCTTGGACACAACATAAGTGGAATCTTCTGATCCATGTAGTATCTCTCTGATCTGACATTTGCTGACAACATCTATGCTTCATAAGACCATCTTAAATACACTAGGTGTGAAAATTGTTGCGGCGTGTTTCTCAAGCGGCGAAGCATTTTCCTTTGTAAATGGAACGGACTGCAAGGCTTCGACGTCATGGAGAGCTTCGTTAATCCGTCGCGACGCAAGGCAACGCTCATAGTGCTCTAGCATTTCAAACAACGACATCTTACCCTCAAGATGCGTATGTAGCACAGAGTTCAATCTCTCACTCCTCTAATTGTTGCTCAATCCTAGGAAACAACGCCCCTCAAGATATAGAGCACACCACAACTTTCTCATCTGATACATCTGATGCAGCCAAGACTCCTCACTGGTTACTTTATTCTGTTGTAAGAATTGTATCCATTTTATCTCATGCTCTTCAATGGAAGAAGTATCATAAATGAAATATCTGAATTCCTCCTTTATGTCATCATCATGCAGATGGCGTACAATGTTCTGCTGAATGTGCCATATACATAGTCTATGGTTTGAGTCTGGCTAGACCACCCTTATGGCCATGCTCGTCTACCAAGTACTTGAAGAAAAAATCCACATCTCGCTCTCGCCTCGCCATCATGTGCATGATCACCGTATTAGCATCACCGGCACTGATTGTCTCCTGCTTATTAGCATGGAAGAAATTATAAACGTCCCTCTTTATGCATCCAACCTTATCAAATCCACCGTATTCAAAGCACAAAATATCCATAATACGGTATTTGCAGATCCCACATTTTTCCATGTCCGCAATGTCCGCTTTCTGCTCATCGCTAATTCTTCTGTGCGAGCGCAGCAGACAAGAAAGATCCCGTGGGGCTAGAGGATGGCTGTGCTCATCGATGAAATCCTTGACAAACCACCGACCGGTTTCCTCCTGTCTCGTAATGACCAATTTAGCATTACACCCAACACGAGTTAAACTTCGTGGCCTCCTCTTTCTATCTTCCATCTTTCTTTTCATGTGCTTCTCTTCACGAAACTTGACGACTACACACAATTTTCCTTAAAATTATGTATTTGTTGGATCCATCCCACTCAACGTAGCTTTTCCTCGCACTAAAACCTTTTTCAAGAGCATATTTGTTTTAGAATTCATAGCCTTCAGCCTCACTATCAAACATCTTGCTGACAACATTTAGATACTCGAACATACTCTCATCACTTGCATACGCCATGTCTTCCTGCATATGACATGTGAGGGAAACCAATCATCAACATCTTTCTGTTTATCAATGTTGCAGGTGTAAAATAGCTCATAGGCAAAGACAAGTGCATGGAAAAGACTTTGCTCGTTTGACATGTGAGGGAAACCAATCATCAACGTTCAACAAGTAGTATGTCATCTTCCATTAAACTATATTTCATGCACTATGCAAACCTAAAGTGATGATGACTTTAATAAACTAAATTAAGTGAATATGGAACCAGTATCTCATCTTCCTTTAGTATATCTCATCTCAAACGTCAAGTAAGTCACTTTTTTTCTGCGGTACCAAAGGAAGTAAGCAATGCCCTCAACATCTTACTTACACAAACATGATGCGATTAGCTCAAGAGAAACTATGCCATGATGAAGCTTTCCATTCGTTGTTCTAGTCCGTACCTAGATCTTGTGGGGTTGAGGTTTTACTACATGCACGGTGGAGGGGCGCAACGGCCAAGAGAACGAGCAAAACGCCAAGCCGAATTCATACCTTAAGGATGGTACGCGCGAAGAGATGGGACCGCCCGCCGCGGTCGCCGCCGATTCAGCCGGCACAGATCCGGCCTTCTTCTTCTTCGATGACGGCGTGGGGGGCTGGGGTTGGTTGGGTGGAGGACGAGGACGATGAATTTATTCCTCTCGCCGGGCAGGTCGAGGACGGAGAAGGTCAGGAGCGGCGAGTGGCGACGAATAGATCGGAGGAGGATTCTGAACTGGATCGAGTAGACATGGATCTGGTCCTCAGGTGATCGGTTCAAGAAAAGATATTCCCCCTGGACCATTATGCCCTTATCGCAATTAACATATTAAATTTAATCAATTAAAATTCCCCGCAAGATCTGACGGCTAATAAAAATCAGACGTGATCAGACATGTAAGTACTACTAAGTACTCCGAGTACTAACTCAATCACCGTAAAACAGCTCAATAATCTATTGTCTCAGTAGTACACTATTCATGTGCAATGGCTGCGATAAAAAAGTCTAATATAAAATCATGGGGAAACACTATAATCACTAAATATAAAAGGGAGAAAGATAATATACTTGTGGAGAACATGACATTTCACATTTGAGAAAGCAGTATAATCTTTGTTAACAAGGTCACCCTCACCAGATCGAGAAGAAGATGCACCCGGTTGATAAAGATATGCGATACACCGATTTCTGTACGAAAAAGACAAATGCAAATTACAGACAATCGGCAACAAATCATACATGCACCTTCTTTAGAGTACATATATGTCTAATTATCTGTAAGTTCACATCTATAATTTTTATACATGATTGCAGTCCCTGTATTTTCCAACTTAGTTTTTCTCATATGAGCCATTTCCTCATATTGCCAATAAAATAGCAGCTCCTGCTACTTTCATGGAAAAAAGGACTTGCACATACATGCAAATCAGAATGGATAGAGCATGGTTAAATATGGTACCAGTGACATTTAAGTGGTTACGTACGGCTGCTTAATTCCTACCAAGAGAACTGATACACACAGATCAGAGCATGGTTAATTTCTAACATCAGTCATAGCACATCGTAGGCCAACTTGAAGGCAAGAATTTGGATCAGATGAAATACAAGTATGGAGAAACAACTAAAACAGTCAAACTATCCACCCTTCACGTACATACATATATTCTTCAACCACATAATCTGCTATCACTGTAATGTCAAAAAAGGAATATTCTGATCAATGTATTTTTTCAATTATAGATGGGGAACCAGGAAAGCTACATCATGTACCTTAAAAGTCAGTTCACAAAATGTATCATGTATGTTCAATTAAGTGTAACCTTTGATTCTGAATAAAATCCCCATGGTGTGCCAGTTCAACCAAAGAAGGATTGTGCAAAGTAGAGTGAGAAGAGTACCCAAGTTTCTTCCTGATTAGATAATTGACATAAATTTTCATGATTAAATTGATGAACAATTCAGATCAAGCAAATAACAGCAAATGTTCTTCCTGATTACATAAATCAACGATTCAGAAGAGAGTGAATGTAAATTGGTAGGATACTGGGGAAGAGAGTAATTTCGGTATCTTGGTCATCCAGGTTTGATTGTGTCATTGTTTTATGAAGAGAAAAATTGTTTTATCTAAGCGGACTACATTGCTGATATATATGCTGAACATCAGCCGGCACAATAGTAACGCAATCATTCTGTCACAATGCTCTAAATGAAAACAATATATAGAAGGGCATAGAGAGAGTGGTGAAGATCATTTAAAGCATCAGCAATTAGTTTATTATAAAGATAAAATAAAGAATTGAGGATCGACCTCTATATGCCCGGGGGAAATGTACAGTACGTGTATATCTCACAGAATTTAAGATGCATAGAATAAAGAAAAGAATGTAAGATGGAATATGTATTTTGTTAGTAGGAGATATTGAGAAGATCAATTCTTAAATGTTGCAAACAAAGTAAGCACAAACTCTTGTTAAAAGAAACTTACTTGAAGCAGAAGAGGACCGGGGGCGGTGGGGCAGAGGCCAAGCTGAGCGACTCAGGTGGCGAAGGGCGACGAGCGGCTCCCGTGGCGAAGGGGCGGCGGCTCTGACCGAGGAAGGGGCGACGACTCCCGCGGCGAAGGCGCGGCGGCTCCAGCGGCGGAAGGGGCGGCGGCTCTGGCGGCGCGGCGAGGGGGGCGGCGGCTCCCGTGGACGAAGGGGGCGGCGGCTCCGGCGACACGGCTCCCATGTCGGCTAACGGCTGCGGGAGGAGGAGGAGGGGGCGAGAGGTCGTGCAGGGCTGCGGGCGTGCTTGGCAGCGGTTTTTTTAGCGCGAGGGGCGAGGGAGGGTTAGCGATCGATGGACGTGGCTTAATGCGTGGTTTGCAGTGTTAAACATAGAAGGAATAAGGGCCATTAGATATTGATGATGGATGGATCTGATTGTTTGGATCTTCCCCTCTCTGTCTTTTATAGTGGTAGTAGATTCATGGATATTTTAAAGGCCTGTGAATTTTTTAATTTTGTGAACCTTTTTAAAATTCACGAGCACTATTTGAAACCATGAATATGTTTTAAATTCTGTATCATCTTTTTAGTTTGCAGAATTGTTAAAATCCAAGATTTTAATACATCTATTTCTCTTATATTTAATTAACTTTTCAAATCAAAAAACGATAGTCAATTGTTTTTAAGCTAGCAGTGTAGTGAGCGAAAAAACTAAGCGAGCTATTCAAAGGACGGCCCATGTGAAGCTCTAGCAATAATTAGATCACTAATGGCGCACGATGCCACGCCCTCCTATTTGAAATTTTCTTAAATATAGACAAACATGATCTGCGGATGTTAATTAAATTCGCGTCTATTGACCCGTATGTGAGCAATGAAATGAAGGTGACTATTATTTGGTTTGTATTACGGGCGCTGAGATGCGTGCCTCCAGATTCAACCGACAAAAAAACCGACCTTGTGAGGACTCAGATGTTTTTAGAAAAAGTGTAAGAAGAAACCCACGCTACATGACACAACTAGTGTAACATTAGAAAAACAACTAAAGTACAGACACATATGCTCAGATACAACGTAGCGTCGCCACTACAAATGCATGCACGAACATCTGTCTCTATGGATACCTTGGAGGGCAAACTTTTTTTGCGCAATACCGGTACCTACTGGCAAGAATTTCATTGTTCACGCTCTAGTCTAAGATTCGGGCCATGGACAACTATTATTCCTCATTTTCTACTATACAAATTGAATACTACGAAAATGCATAGGAGCTCTCGGGTGCTACGCTCCCTTATATTAAAAAATAATTTAGTAATTCAAAAAAGTCAAAAAATCCCAGAACTTTTTATGTAATCAAACATGACCAAGTATTGCATCCGTATAAAAAGATTAAATAGGAAATTCCTTTTATTGTGTCCGGCGTCAAAGATTTTCCAAAAAATGCTAGATACAAGTACTATTCATACTATATTGTCGTCATAAATTTGTTTTTTTACCCTGAAGTCAACGAGAATTATTTCTTGGCCAAACTTTTTATATGAGTACAATACCTAGTCATATTTGGTTCAAAAATATATCCAGTTTTTTCTTGACTTTTTTGGAATCATTAAATTATTTTTGAATATAGAGGGATGGAGCACCCGAGTGCTCCTAATCTGCTTCCTTGAATACTAGGCCTACTATAACTATGGGCTCCCACCATTGTCCTTGATATGGCAGTGATGACAGCATTGTGACAACTCTCTCTCTCTCTTTCTCTCTCTCTCTCTCACACACACACACACCCACACCCACACACACACACACTCGCGACATGTTGCCATATTTTCATCTAACACTCCCGCGACATGAGTGACCCTAGGTTTTTAGCCCTGGCGGTGATCCAAAGATTTGCCTCGGTCATGATGTTGTTGAGCAAAATGGTTGGTGGCGCGCTTTTGTTGCGGAAGACCCTTTCGTTCCATACGCTCCATGAGAGAAGCATGATACGCGAAGCCATGGCCTTCCTCTGAGTGGTGCCCGCGTTGGCACGACTTTCCCACCACTTTTTTATGGAGCCGTCCAAGTGCCAAGAAGTGACGTCGAAGTTCTCAAGTCGTAATTTCGCTTTGACCAAGCCCCAAAGCCTCAATGTAAAACAACACTTGAAAAAGAGGTGAGCGCCACACTCTTGCACTCTGTTGCAAAAAGGACAAAACCCATAATTTTTCCATCCCCGCTTGTCCAACCTATCGGCCAACCAAATGCGATCTTTAATAGCCAACCATGCGAAGAACTTAACCTTTGGCGGCGCCCAAGCCTTCCACACCATTTGGTCCAAAGAGGAGAAGGCCATGCAAAGGAATTGCGCCTTGTAGGCAGAGGCCGCGGAGTAGAGCTCATTTGTCGAATGTTTCCACACAATGCCATCATCAACACTCTCATCAAGTTGTACGTCATGCGCTAAACCCCAAAGGGTGAAGAACTGTCGGATGTGCTCGGTGGATAGAGCGATAGGTGGTTTGATCTTCAGAATCCATGCGTTATTTTGGAGGGCCTCACGCACCATCCAATTCTTTCTCAAGGATGCATCAAATATGAGCGGGGCGATCTCCTTGGGCACGTCCAAGTAGCCAAGGGGCGTCCCAAAATGAAGTTCTTGCCCGGTTCCCTATTGTGATTGTTGTGGAGGCGTAGAAGAACTTCAAATCCTCCTCGTCGCACGGGTTTCCCATCCCAACCCACATCTTGTTTGGTTCCTTCCACTCATACCAAGGCCATCTCAAGCGCAAGGCGCGTGCAAACTTATCCGTGCTGAGCACCCCTAGACCACCATATTCACGTGGACGACAAACAATTTCCCAGTTGACTTTGCATTTTGCCCTTGTCATCTTGTCCGCACCGGTCCAAAGGAAAGCCCTTTCAAGCTTATTGACATACCGAAAAGTAGATGCCGGTATGACAAGCGACGTGATGAAGTAGACCACAAGGATGGTAATCATCGACTTGACAAGGATCGTTCGGCCAATGGTGGTGATGTTCTTGCCCTCGTATGTAATTGGCCTACTTGCCACCTTGTCTTCAAGGAATTGAAGATCACCTTTCTTGAGCTGCCAAACTGAGATAGGAAGGCCCAAGTACCGCATTGGGAAGGATGCTCGTGTCACGGGCAGGTTTTGAAGAAGGATAGTAAACTGCATCCAACAGCACTACAGCAGCCATCTATCACCAACGTTGACAAAAATACAACTCGATGGTACTCCATTGTTTATACGTTTTCAGCAAAGGAAAGTAAACTGATCTCCACCAGTAGGCAGTAGCCGCCCATGACGAAGGATTGATTCATGGCATCTCTCGCTCGCTCGCGCAGTCAGCTCTTCTCTTCTGACGGCCTTGTCTCACGTTCAATGCAACGGCGGGATGCTCTGCTCGTTCCTGAAGTAGTTGGTGGGATCCACGGCCGCCTTCACCGCCGCCAGCCGCCGGTAGTTGCCCACGAAGTAGCGCTCGCCCCAGGCCTCGCCGCCCTTGAACGTGCCGGCCTCGTCGTTCTGCCCGACGTCCAGATCCCGGAAGTTGACGTACGCCCGCCGAGGGTTCTTGCTCACGCACTAGTAGAAAATAGGGCTCTGGTCCAGGCTGGGTCAGCCCATTAGTCCCGGTTCAGTCCAGAACCGGGACCAATGTGGGCATTGCTCCCGGTTCGTGAGCCCAGGGGGCCGGTCGGGCCACGTGGGCCATTGGTCCCGGTTCATCTGGAACTTTTGGTCCCAGTTGGTGGGATGAACCGGGACCAATGGGCCTCGCTCCTGGCCCACCACCATTGGTCCCGGTTGGTGGCTTGAACCGGGATCAAAGGTTCCCCTTTAGTCCCGGCTCATGTCACCAACCGGGACCAATGAGATGCCTATATATACCCCTCGCTCGCGAGCAGAGCACCCCAGTGCTCTGTTTTTCTCTGGCCGAGGGGGAGAGGACTTGGTGGTGCTCTAGCTCACCTCTTATGCACACAAGGTGTTCGATGGAATGCCTGAGCCACACTACTTAGGTCCGTCACGCCCCGTCCCTGTCTTCACCGCTGTCGATCACCCGCGCCGAGCTCATCGCCGGCACCACCGTGGTGAGCCTCTTGTTGTTATCTTCTTTCTGAAAGGAAAAATATTCTTACTTGTATGTTTACATAGATACTTGTATTGTTTTCTTACTTTTATTATTGCATCTTATATAGTGCGATGGTTTTGGTATCCGCCCCCGTCAGCCCTCGTCCTGTCTATGATTCGGATGTGGTATATATATTATCTTTATAACTATTGGTTCATTTATTGTTTATGAAAATTATGCCGACCAACGTGACATAGATTTTATTTATGTAGGATGTATGTGAATCGAAAATGCCAACCGACCCTATTGTCGAGAGATTAAATTTAGTTGAAGAAGAAAACAATTTGTTGAAGGAAAAAATAAAAAAAATTGAGGAGGAGAAGATGATATTGGAGTTGCATGTTGCGGATGTCGTCGATGATCACAAGATCAAGATAGATGCAATGCGCTTGAAGATTAGAAAGATTAGAAAATATGCCATTCATACCGAGGTTTGGTATCATTATGTCGTTGGATCAATTGTTACCTTGGTTGCGATTATGATCGCATTTGTTTTTGCATTGAAATATTTTACATAGTTTCAATGTATGGTTTAATTAATTAGATGCTCTGAAGAGCTATATGTTGTTAGATGAGAACTATGTATGCACTTTAGTTTTAATGTGTGATGAACTTCTATTAATTTGGACACTTAATTATATATAATGCACGCAGATGAACCGGCAATGGATGTACGGTGACAGACACACCCGCGAGTACATTAAGGGCATGCATGAGTTTCTCGATGCGGCTGAGGCAAACAAGTAGAATGATTTTATGTGTTGTGCATGCATTGAATGTGAGAATACGAGGTCTTACTGCCAATATGAGAAGATCAGAGATCACTGGCCGCATTTGTGACCCACAAGACATCGGAAAAGAGTAAGAAGATGTCGGCGACAAACAAGCAAAATGCTGCGAAGAAGAAGCTTCACCATCGCACGGGGTCAGGTGGCTACCTCATAGCCCGGCCTAAGTGGGCCAAGACTGAGAATGATCTGGTTGATAAAGGGATCGAACCAGAGACAATTAACTGGCCAGACCGTTGCCGGACTTGGTTCTTCGGGGCTGGCCGAACCTTGGACCCTATAACAGGGAAGTGCATTTGGACGAACGATCAAATGGACATACCAGTCAGGAAGCTTAAGCAGTATATCGAAGCAGCGTAACAAGGGACGTTCTTTCCAGACAGAGAGAACGACAAGCTCACAATAGCCCTCGGGAATCCTGAGCACCTTGGACGGACACGAGGCACGCCAGGCTCCATTCCATGGAAGGTTGGGTTTCCGGACACAGGCGGTTACAAATCCCATGAGAGGAGGAAAAAAGTGCAGCAGACCCAAATGCAGGCGCTGCAAGCAAGGGTAGACGCGATAGAGGAACGAGAAGCCAATCGCAGCAAACGTACTGCCGAAGCTTCCCCTGAAGCCACCCCACCATCTCAGCGCAGAAACAGTGTGGCTTCCACCGAGCTGCTTCAGCCGGAGCATGCCTTCACGGCTCCTGCCAGCTATCCCGTGGATGCTATCACGGAGTCTCAAAATTGCCACCTTATGACGCAATGGATAAATTTGAAGGTCAAGGCGGCTGTTGGCTCTGTTTATCCTACTGAACCCGGCGCAACTTTTCACTGCCGGCCGATTCCAGAAGGATATGCTAGGGTGATGGTGGATGAAATAACGGAGGGATTTAAGGACCTCCAGCTTGACCACCCTACCGGTGAAGGGGAGACTCGGCTGGGGTCTGCTCTGAAGACTCCATGCCTATGGCGGAAGGAGCTCATCAACCTTCCGAACTGGACGCCTCCGCCTCCTCCTCCTTCTTCGGCGAGTCAGGGCACTCCGCCTCCTCCACCGCCTCCTCCTCCGGCGAGTGACGATCAGGGCACTCGACCGGCTCCTTCTCCAGTGCGTGGCGGCACTCCTCCTCCTTCTCTGCCTGCGCCGGCGCGCCCGAGCAGCCAGCCTCCTCCTTCTCCGCCTCGTCAGCAAGGGCGGAAGAGACCTGCCGCCGCTCTGGCTGCTCCGGCGCGTCGTAGTCCTTCTCCTCCGCCTCGTAAGCAAGTAAAGAAGACAACCGCTCTGTCTGCTCGGCCGGCGTCTAGCAGTACAGCCAGAGGCGGGAGGACATACAGATTCGGTCCTTCTCTGCAGACTCCAAAGAAGTTACCATACGAGAGGACCCCGGAGGAGAACGCCGAGATCGCACGAACCGAAGTGGATGACTGATTTCAAGGGTTGAAAGCAAAGAGACATCCATTTTCGGAGGAGAAGGTAGATCCAGTGAAAGCGAAGCGCACTCTGGCTGCCCTGACAAAACCACCGAAGTCTCCGCCGAAAGGAAACTATGAGCGCATTATTGCAAAGGAATTTGTCGAAGCGGAGCGGTCGGGAAGTACTGTCAGTGATCAAAGGCTGAAAGAACGACGAGCTGGGAAACAAATTGCCTAGCTCGGCGAACAAGCGAAGCAATCGTGCCCCCCGCTCAAGGTGCCTAGCCACAACGTCGTTAATGATCCGAGGATGGTGCCCGGTTATAGCAATCTTGCAGATTACCTGCCCGACGATGTACATTATGAACCCATGGACGTGCCGATACAAAGATACGAGTACGGGAAGCCTCTCGTCAAAGATGAAAGATCTCTATCAACGATGATGCGAAGATTTCATGATTGGTACTTGAAAATCTGCAAAGACTCTGGGGGGAGGAGTACTTTGTATGTGAAAGTTAAAAAGGAGCATGACCTCGTTGGAATTGAACTGTTGCCTGTTCCATTTGAGGAGTTCTATCAGTTTTTCAATCAATTGGCCCTCGATAAAACAACGGTTGCCTGCTACTGTCTGTAAGTAGTACTACTTCTGTCATTAAGTCTCTCTATATAGCTCAGCTCTTTCATTGCATGTATTTATAATCATCCTCACTATATTATGCAGATTGAAGATCGCCGAATTGAAAAAAAGACAAGTCGGTGATATTGGGTTCATTAACACATATCTCATAGATGCAACTCAGGTTAAATTTCATGCCGCAGCTACCGAGGCCAACTTGCTACGATCATTCGTAATTAATGAAAACAAAGATATAATACTCTTTCCTTACAACTTCAAGTGAGTGTTACTGTCTTGTGCTTATTCGGTTTCCCTTATATATTAGTCAAGGTTATAGTAATGTAATTGATGAGTAATGCATGCGTGTGCAGTTTCCACTATATTCTCCTAGAGATTAAGCTTGAGCAGGGACTAGTAATCGTCTTAGACTCAAGACGAAAAGATCCCCAGGACTATGCAGACATGACTCAAATACTCGAGAAGTAAGTTAAATCGATCATTATCCACCATATCAGCAACTTTGTTCATTTCCTGATATATCAAGTAATTGTTTTCTTTGTCTGGCAGGGTTTGGAGAAAATTCATTAGAAAAGCACCGGGACTGCCGAAGGAGCTGCAATTTAGACACCCGAAAGTAAGTACTATAGTAGCATGTTCCGCGCATCTACTAGTCATTCAAGCGCTAGTTTCATCAATACCATTTGGCATTCTTGCTTATCAGTTTGATTGACCTCTATTTCTTGTAAAGTGGTTGTGGCAGGAACAAGGGAATGATTTCTATGGATACTACGTTTGCGAGTCCATCCGCCACACGACCTGTGAGCGGGGCTATACTGACGAACAATATGAAGTACGTAAATGACAACATTCACAATTTAATTTTATTACCATCATTTGGGTT